>NW_027185890.1:6645204-6880764 GCF_028583685.1 Petaurus breviceps papuanus
GGAAGGAAGGAAGGAAGGAAGGAAGGAAGGAAGGAAGGAAGGAAAGGAGGGAGGGAGGGTGGAAGGAAGGGAAGGTGAGAGGAGAAAACAGGAGAAGAGAGGAGAAGGGAGGATAGGGGAGAGGAGAGGAGACATTAGGAGATTGGACTCAATAGATTTTAACTTTTTGTAGTGCTAAATCAATAATTAATTTTGTAATCACCTCTGTCCTGACATATCACTTTACAATTCTCAATCTTTTCCACATAAACTGCTGTTGTAATATATTCTCCATAATATGCAGCTGATTTATTTTAATATACCTTAGTGGAGGATTGAAAACTCTAACTTTTTAAAATTCAGACTTTGGAACACTTTCATGATCCTCATTCCAAGGTATTAAATATACCTATTTGGTTTGGTCTCTTTTTGTTTCCTAATGTATGGTAATTTTTTGTATTGATTGAAGTTAAAATTTATCAAGTTTCAGTCTTCCTCTCTCTCCTTATATTTTTATACAAATCCTTTCAACAACTGGTATGTTCTACCAGGATATAGCATCACATAACTGTGTCAGAAGAATCTATTGGTTTATAACAACAAAATGTAATAGTTAAAATATTTTTTATGGAAATCCACTCTAGAAATAATGGATATCAATATCCTCATCCTTCTTTCTCTCTCTCTACCCTTGACTTCTCATTTTGAAATGCATATACTAGAAAATGTATACATTATTTTTTGTTAGTTTGTATTCTGATTGCATTCACCTTAGAATCTGACCCAATATTTATTTCTACAAGATTTATTAAGGAGCAACATCTTTGAATGTAGTTCTTCATCACTGTTGACAAACTAAATGTGACCACTTTGAGCAAGGCTATTTTTCATGATGCTTCCCTCAAGTGCCAAGGACTTTATGAAAAATATAAGAGGTAGAGGAAGGTGAGAAAAGATAAAAGAAGTTTTTACAAACCTATGTTGTCCTGGTTCAAAAGTAAATAAAACCTAATTAAGCCACCACATACCACTTGAAAATCAATATTTAAAAAAAAATACACCATAAAAAGGAAATTAACGAAAAAATAATGAAGTCCTTTTCTGTTATTCACTTAATGACAATGAAGTTGATGGGCATCAAGATTTTGGCTATGTGAAGAATGGAGAGCAACTTTAGAGATTGTTGCCCTGCCTTCAAGGCCTACTTTTGGCACAAGGTGGGCTTTGTGAGCCGGCCAAATCACTTAACCTTTCAGGCCCACATTCTCTAGGGCAATTCTAAAAAATTACAAGTTACAGAAGAGGTGGTAATCTACACATGTAAAGTCAGTGGTCTCAATGAAAGTCTTCTGTAGAGAAATTACAGGTTTGATCAAAAACAAAAGGGAGGAAAAACTGGACTAGGGGTCCAGATTCATACACTTATCTAATTAAAGAATTTTATAGATGAAAGGAACTTTAGGAATCTAGTACCACTCTCTCTGTCTCTGTCTCTCCCTGTCTCAGTGTGTGTGTGTGTGTGTATGTGTGTGTGTGTGTGTAGAATATTAAGAGAGAAAAGGAATCCTTCCCCTCCCTACTTCATAGACTTGTTTTGATAATCTAATGAGACAAAAAAATGTGGAAGTATTTTGTAAAAATTTTAGAGCTCTATAAAAATAAATGTAAAGTCTTACTACAGGTATTGAGCATTTGAAAGGGACAGATTTCAGAGGTTATGTAGAGAAGGAAAAAATCTTGAAGACCCATATAAAGATAGAAACTATTAGATCATGAGGCATGGGGCATGGGATAAAAAAAGAGAGAGAGATGCCAATTGATATTTGAAATCCAATCTACTCTCCCCAAAAATGCTGGTCTCCCTATATATTCCTTTTCTTCTGTCTCCCCTCTTTTCTCTCTTACTCTGAAAGTGAAAGAGGAAGACAGTATATTAAATTGGAGAGACTAGACTGCAGAAAACTAGACCAACCTGGCTTGGGGGATTAGACTAAGCTTGGAGATGTTGAAGCTTGATATATTCTGAAAAAGTCCTGACCTCCCCCCACCCCCAGTCATGCATTGGCATCTCAGGAACTCATAAAATTCTGGAGACATAAAGGGCATTTCAAGATCATCGATCCCAAACCTCTCATTTTAAAGACAGAGGCTAAGGAGTAGACAAAGTCACATAGTCTTCCAAAGAAAAACCATCAGGATGGAGAGGGGACTCAAACTGTTTCATGTTAGGGACAAATAGTGACAAACCTGAGATTATTATTCATGTCTTTACATTCTCACTCTAAAGCAGCCTCCTCTTACACTGAAAGTATATTGAGGTTTTAGAATGGATTTTTATTCATCAATATATTAGCTATCACTATTTTTAATAATAACCATAACAACAATAGCTAAGACATCTCTATTTGGCAGTCACATTTAATTTTTATAGAAATATATAAGTATTTCCACTCAATAATGAGCCAATCAATAAAATATAATATCTTCTATTGCGTGTCTAGCTAGGGTGTTCATCTTGTTTCTTTAGCCAGACAATGGTATTGGTGATAATAAGTCAAAGTTGGTTACATTCACTAGAAGATACCTTTTGTTTGAAGCTTCTAATCCCATCATATCTTTTCACTCTTAACCAGTTAACAGATTGTGAAGTTTCTAAGATCAGGGACTCTTTTTTGCCTTTCTTATCATTGAACTGCTCCCACCACCCCATCCCACCCCATTCCCTACTCCACAAATAATCACTGTCAACCAAAATGACTTTGAAAGATGTATATTGAATTTACTATATATTAAAATGACAGTGCCTGGCATATAGGAGAACTTTAATAAATGCTTGATGACTTGACCTGACTCTAGTACCTCTGCCAATAAATACATTAAAAGCTGCAGCAGTCAGTTTGCCAGATATCCATACTGCTGTGATGAGTCTGCCTGCATTCATTGAACTCGACTCACTCTGTATTTATTGCAATGAAAGAATTGCCCTACTGATGATATAATATCACTAATGGTATCAAGTAATTAGATAATGTTCAGTGTCTTTATGTAAGTCTGGGAGCTAAGTGACTTCAGATCTGATACCTCATAAATCCTGCTAGTGGAATTAAAAAAATGATCCAGAAGACTCAAAGTAGTGGGTAATGGGGATGGAGCAACACAGCTGAGACCTGTTTTTGGAGACAAATTTTGAAGAATCCACCCACAAATTGTTTGGTAAAAGGGACTATTCCAAAATAATCTCATTTTTATTCCATGTATTATTGTCAAGCCATTACATTGTTTTGGAGGTCTAGTGTGCTAGATATGGAAGAAATTTGGGAGCGAGGAACCAAGAAATTTTGTATCAACATTACTGTGATGCCCTAGAGTTTCAATCACTAGTTATGACCTTTGATATTATAGTTATGACCTTTTATATTGTAGTTATGACCTTTGATGTTGTAGTTCTGGTGAAGGAAATCAGGAGCCTGTGTAGCAGTATGGCAAAGTGGAATGAACACTGAATGAATGCATGCCTTAAAATATCTTGGATAATCCAATAAAAATGTTCTACAACCAAATATTATCATAGACTTAAATGTTGACTATGATAGACATAAATTGCAGGCTGAAGATTTGAGATCAAATCCTAACAGATGATTACTATCCATATTATATCAGTCAAATCACTTAATCATTTTGGAATTTATTTTATCAATCTGTAAAACAAACTGGTTTGACTAGAGTTTTGGACTTCAATACAGGAAAATATGAGTTGAAATGTTTTAAATATATCCAAGCTATGTAATCTCTGGAAAGAAATTCATCATCTCTCAATAGAAGTTTCCTTGTGGAAAAAATGGGGATAATAAGACTAGCATATACCTCACAGGATTGTTGTGAGGAAAGCTGATTTAATGTCCATAAAAGACTTGGCAAGCCTTAATGTGCTATACAAATTTTACTGGCCGTAATAGTTTTTATTAACATGAAAATAATTATGATTGTTTAATTTTTTTCTTCTCTTTGACAGTAGTAGTCCTGAGATTGTTGTCTTTCTATTATTCTTTTATATTTAATGTCCAAAGGACTATTATTCCACAAGTGTGTAAAATAACTGCTATGTGTATGTGAACTGAAAGCGTTAGGATGTACATTTATTTGGGAGAATTCACTGAAAGCATCCTAAGTTCAATTTCAGTAGAAGACAAGACAAAAGTGATATCATGTACTTCATCTTATTCCCAAATGAATTTGACTAACATTTCCAGGTTTCTATATTTTAAAAGATGTTTTCCCTTATAGCTTGGAGATTATGAGTTTTTTGTATGGAAACATATATATGAAATATTATTTTTAAGATTTTTGAACTGTCAGTGGTGGCCAACATTTAAGTCCATAATAATACCTGGTTGTAGCACATTTTTACTGAGTTATCCAAGATATGTTAAAGCATGCATTCATATTATGGGAATTTGTTTTCTATCAGTTCATGAAAAATACCTTCTGACATATAATTCAACCTACTAGATCTTATCTTGCTAGTATTCAGGAGGTGTCAAATTTTGACAATGTCATATGTTACATAGTTATTTTCATACTCTACACTGAACATTAATTCAGGTCTCCTTAAAAATAGCCTGTAATGTCTTGTCTTAATGACAATCTTGGATTTTCATAACATACCCTTCTATTTCCACATCAAAAATCCATGCCATGACTAAGATATTTGTTAAATGCTTGTCAGTCAAAACATTTGTGACTGTTGATGTCAGTGATTAAATACCTTCTGATTTTATAATTGAATCTTAGCCATTTCATATGTTTGATTCAGAAGTCCACTTTGGATTACTTTGACAAATCCAATAGCACATATGTTATTAGCTTTTATCATTGTTTGGGGAATTAATAACTGCTTGTTCCAATATTTCTTTAAGTTTTTGATCATGTTTTGTCATGTGGCCAAAGAATGTCAATTATACCCTTTCTCTTCTCTTTAAAGATGTATTCATTTATTTTAGTAGAAAAAGAGAATTCTAAAGACAATTCAAGATTGAAAATGCTATCCACATCCAAAGAAAGAACTTTGGAGTCGGAATGAGGATGGAAGCTTACTATTTGCTTTCCTTCCCTTTTATTGTTTTGTTTTGTTTCTTTTCTTATGGTTCTTCTCATTAGTTCTAATTCTTCTTTATATCATGATTATTGTGAGACTATGTTTAATATGAATGCATAAGTACAGCCTATAACAGATTGCATGCTGTCTTTGAGAAGGGGGAAGGGAAAAGGGAAGAAAATTTGAAACACAAAATCTTATGAAAGTGAATGTTGAAAACTAAAGATAAAATGTTTGATTGAAAAGGGACATTCTATGTGAAATTGCAAATCAGTATTACATGTAGCTTGCTTTTCTTTTTTAAATATACAATAAATTTAACATATGTCTTTCTAAATGGTTCTGCTTCTGTGATTACTTCTAGTTTTCATTCTGTTCACTTTTGTTCATAATCACTTAGAGATAAGGTGTTTAGTATAAAATTCAAGTCCAAGTCTCCCATCAAAAGACCTAGCACTCTCTTTGAAATGCTTCACTGTAAGGAAAAATATTTTTATTGCTAAGATTTTTAATCATGTATTTTTACATAATTAAGTGCTATATTTTGTTCATTTTTTTAATCTATTGATAGAATCATTTGGTTCTTTCTGTCAGTGTAAGTGTTCAGTATTTTAAATTTGCGTTTAAGGAACATTTCAAATGTATCCCATAACTTTTAGGTTGGTTTATCACTGGCATAATTCTTGCCATAAATGTGGTCTATTATGCTAATTGTTATCCTTGTGTTGAACTATCCTTGCATTCTTGGTATCATTCTTACTTGGTGGCAACGAATATTTTTTGTATATATTACTGCAGTTCTGTTAATAGTATTTACATTGTATTTATTCTTGTATCAATTCTTATTAATGCTATTGGCCTACAATTCTTCTCTGTTTTACCTTTCACTGGTTTGGGAATCAGTACCATGCTTTTCTCATAAAATATGCTTGATGTGATACCTTATTTTTTTCTATTTTTGCAAATAATAATAACAGTAATAGTAACTAACATTTATATACCACTACCTCTTTACCAGACACTATATTCAGTGCTTAACAAATATTACACGCTAAATTATATCTACTTTAAGTCTTTTATAGATCCTGATGTAAATCTATCTAATTTTGGAAATTTCCTTTACGTAAATATATTTTAGCATGTTAATTAGTCTTTCTAAAACTGGGTCATTCTAGTTATTTATCAATTGTTCTGACAATTCAAGTTTTTTTTTTAAACATACTCATCTTATTTAATTTATAGGTTGGGGATATATAACTTGATATACATTCATCATTTCTTATATAATTTTTCCTTTCCTTTCTATTCATTGTGACTTCCACAGTCTCTTTTTTTTAATACTAATTTCTGTTCTCTCTCTCTTTCTTTCTCTGTCTTTATTTTGCTGAATGTGTCTGTCTTTCAAATTATCGAATGCAAGAGAAAACCTGATGGCATTAATACATGACCACTGTATACTCTGATATTAGAACAGAATTTGGGCTTGATGAATTATTTCCCAGGAAAATAATCTAACTACTGTTGTAGTGTTTAGTCATTCATTTGCATGCAACTCTTTGTCCACATAGACTATAGTATGCTGTGGCAGCAAGCACCCCAGCGTCCCCAGGGTGGCTGCTCACACAGGTTCTTAGATCTGCTTTGTTAAAGGAAAGCAACTCAAAATGGGTTAACAAGCTTACTTTAATCAGTCAAACATGTATCGTTCACCTAGTTCAGGGGAAAAAGGTCAGCACCCTGAACTTCAGAATATACAGACAGAATTATCAAGACAGAAACAGATCAAGTAGACAGTTTCCCAAACTGTACAACCATTACATCCATACCAAACAACATCTGGGTTTTAAAGCCGGGGGGCTCTGGACAACGGCTTTCTAGAGTTTTATCTGATCAAATCACAGAACACTTCTCAAAGTGAGCCCCAAAACAAAGCTACACATCAGGGCTTATATAGCCTTCTCCTGGCTCAGAGAATGTAACAACCTTATTGACTCACTGGCCAATCAAGAAGTATCTACTGAAAAACAAATGTCCCACCCCAGGCTCCAGGTGCACTTTAGCCTAGAGGCAGGGAAGATCTTACAAATTTACATTCCCATTACATATGCCAATACTTTCCATTGGGTTTTCTTGGCAGAGATGAGTGACTATTACAAAGGGCATGACATAAAAATAGATTTCACAATAAGCTACTATGTGACTCTCATGACACATATGTTATAAAATGATATTTCTGGGAATGGAGAAAAGAATAAGTATCTTCCAGAAAAAAATAAAACAATACATGCATGTATATTTAAATGTATATGTAAAATATGTCCTCTGGTCTCATTTTTTCTTTTTAATTAATTTATATTAAAAATAATTTTTTAAAATTTGGTTTGTAATTCTCTATTTACCTTCGACTCCTCGTGGAACCAATGAAAAGATCAAATGTTTCCATATTAGTCATGAAGAAAGAAAGGAAGGATGGAAGGAAGGAAGTATGCAGGGAGGGAAGAAGGAAGAAAGGGAGGAAGGGAGGGAGGGAGGTTGGAAGAAAGGAAAGAAGAAAAATGTGTCAATATTCACTCAAAGTTCAGCAATTCTCTCTTTCTCTGAGGATATCATTTTTCATCATGAGTCTTTTGAAATTGTCTTGGATTGTTCTGTTGATTAGAATAGCTAAATCTTTCACAGTTGATCATTGTGATAATATTGTGGTTTCTATGTATAATGTTCTCCTGCTCACGTTATTTTTCAATTGTATGTTTTCCCAGCTTTTTTTAAAACCATTCTGCTTACCATTTCTTATAACACAATAGTATTCCATAATAGGTGTGTACCACAACCTGTTTAGTCATCCTCCAACTGATGGGTATACCCTCATATTCCAATTATTTGCCACCACAGAAAGAGCTATAATAAATATTTTTACACATATAATATTTTTTCCTTTTATTTGATCCCTTTAGGATACAGACCTAGAAGTGGCATTGCTGGGTCAAAGGGCATGCACATTTTTATACCTCATTGGGCATATTTCTTAGTTGTTTTCCAGAATGATTGAGGTAGTTTACAACTTCCACAGCACATTTGTGTTCTTATTTTTCCATACTCCCTCCAGTATTTATATTTTTCCTGTCATTTTTACTAATCAGATCAGTGTTAGATGGTATCTCAGTATTGTTTTAATTTGTATTTTTTGCATCAATAGTGATTTACAGCACTCTCATGTGACTACTGATAGGTTTTATTTCTTCTTCTAAAAATGCTTTTTTTCATATATCTTCATTTGTCAAATGGAGAATGACTCTTATTTTTATAAATTTGGCTTAGGTCCCTATATGCTTGATAAATAAGGTTTTTTTAATTTTTGGAATTTGTTAATTTGTTTGTTTACTTTTAGTTTACAACATACAGTTCCACAATTTCTTGAGTTTCAAATTTTTTCTCCCTCCCTCCCCTCCTCACCCCTGCCATGGCAGCATACAATCAAGTATAGGATCTACAAATAATTTCACATTAAAAATTAGTCAGGTTATAAAGAAGGATTGTATCAGATGGGATGAACAAAGGGAAAGAGGAAACAAAACAAAACAAGAAAAAGAAAAAGATCAGGTAGTTTGCTTCAATCTGGATTCAAACTCAGTTCTTTCTAGTTCTTTCTCTGCATGTAGACATCTCTCTCCATCATGAGTCTTTTGGGGTTGACTTATAACCCTGTATTGCTGAGAAGAGTCCAGTCTATCAAAGTTCGTCATCACACATACATTGTGTCTGTAACTGTGTACAAATTTCTCCTGGTTTTACTCTTCTCACTCAGCATCAGTTCGTATAAGCCCCTCCAGGTAAATATGAAGTCCATCTGTTCCTTGTTTCTTATAACACAATAGTATTCCATTACATTCATATACCACAACTTGTTCAGCCATTCCACAATTGATGGGCTCCCCTTTAATATCCAGTTGTTTGCCACTACAAAAAGAGCCGCTACAAATATTTTTGTACATATGGATCTTCCTCCCACTTCTATGATCTCTTTGGGATACAACACTAGAAGTGCTATTGCTGGGTCAAAGGGTATGAAATTATTTATAGACTTTGGGCATAGTTCCAGATTGCTCTCCAGAAAGGTTGGATAAGTTCACAACTCCACCAGCAATGCATTAGTGTTCTAATTTGTCCACATCCTCTCCACCCTTTTTCATTTTCCTGTTTTGTCATCTTAGCCAATCTGACTGGTGAGATATGGTACCTCAGAATTATTTTGATTTTCATTTCTCTAATCAATAGTGATTTAGAGCATTTCTTCAGATGCTTATATATATCTTTAATTTCTTCCTCTGAAAACTGCCTGTTCATATTCTTTGACCATTTATCAATTGGGGAATGTCTTGTATTCTTACAAATTTGACTCAATTCTCTGTATATTTTAGAAATGAGTCTTTAACAGAGACATTGGTTGTAAAAATTCTTTCCCAATTTTCCATTTCCCTCGTAATATTGGTTACATTGGCTGTGTTTGTACAGAAGCTTTTCAATTTAATGTAATCACAATTATCCATTTTGCATTTTATACTGCTCTCTAATTCTTTTTTGGTCATAAAGTCTTCCCCTCTCCATAAATCTGACAGGAAAACTATTCCTTGCTTGCCCAGATTGCTTACAGTATCAGTCTTTATACCTAGAATATGAACCCATTTATACTTGATTTTGGTATATGGTATTAGATAATAGTCTATGACTAATTTCTGCCATGCTATAATCCATTGTTCCCAGCAATTTTTGTCAAATAGTCAGTTCTTGTCCCCAAAACCAGGGTCTTTGGGTTTATCAAACAGTAGATTACTATAGCCAATGACTGCTGAATCTTGTGCAGCCAATCCATTCCACTGATCCACTGCTCTATTCCTCAGTCAGTACCAAGTAGTTTTGATGACTGCTGTTTTATAATACAGATTAAAATCTGGTATAGTTAGTCCACCTTCCCTAACATTTTTTTTCATTAATTCCCTAGATATTCTGGACATTTTGTTTTTCCAAATGAATATTGTTACTATTTTTTTAGGTCTCTAAAGAAGTTTTTTGGTAAATTGATTGGTATGGCACTACATATATAATTTAATTACGGTAAAATTGTCATTTTTATTATATTAGCTCTACCAGGCCAATAGCAATTGATGTTTTTCCAATTAGATCTTACTTTATATGTGTGAAAAGTGTTTTGTAGTTGTGATCATATAGGTCCCGGGTTTGTTTTGGCAGGTAGATTCCCAAATATTTTATGATGTCTACAGTAACTTTAAATAAGATTTCTCTTTCTGTCTCTTGCTCTTTAATTTCATTAGAAATATACAGGAATGCCGAGGATTTATGTGGGTTTATTTCATATCCTGCAACTTTGCCAAATTTCTTTATTGTCTCAAGTAGTTTTTTACTTGATTCTTTAGGACTCTCCAAGTATATCATCACATCATCTGCAAAGACTGATAGCTTGGTCTCTTCTTTGCCTAATTTGATTCCTTTGATTTCTTTTTCTTCTCTAATTGCTGCTGCTAACATTTCTAGTACCAGATTGAATAAGAAGGGTGATGGTGGGCACCCTTGTTTCACCCCTGGTCTTCCTGGAAATGCTTCTAGCTTATTTCCATCACATATAATACTTGCTGATGGTTTTAAATGGATGCTACTTATTATTATAAGGAAAGCTCCATTAATTCCTATACTTTATAGTGTTTTTAATTGGAATGGATGTTGTACTTTGTCAAAAAACCTTTTCTGCATTTATTGAGATAATCATGTGGTTTCTGAAGTTTTATTGTTTGTTTGTTTTTTTTTAAAGCAATTGGGGTTAAGTAACTTGCTCAAGGTTACAGGCCCAGTTATTTCTGGGTGTGGTGCTAAGTATCTGAGCCCAGATTCGATACCTAGGTTATCCCGACACTGGGGCTGGTGCTTTTACTCGCTGAGCCACCTGGCCGCCCCTCTGCAGTTTTATTGTTGATATGATCAATTATACTGATGGTTTTCCTAATATTAAAACATCTTCTCATTCCTGGAATGCACCCTACCTGATCAAAGTGTATTATTCTTGTGATAAGTTGCTGTAGTCTTTTTGCTAATATTTTATTTAAAATGTATGCATCTATATTCATGAGGGAAATTTGTCTAAAATTTTCTTTCTCTGTTATATCTCTTCCTGATTTAGGTATAAGTACCATATTTGTGTCATAAAAAGAATTTGGTAGGACTTCATTAATTTTCCCAAATACTTTGTAGAGTATTGGAATTAATTGTTGTTTAAATGTTTGATAGAATTCACTAGTAAATCCATCTGGCCCTGGAGATGTTTTCCTAGGGAGCTGACTGATGACTTTTTTCGATTTCTTTTTCTGAGATGGGGTAATTTAAGGAATTTACTTCATCTTCAGTTAATCTGGGAAACCTATTTTTGTAAATATTCATTCATTTCACTAAGAGTCAAATATACATCATACAATTTGACAAAATAATTCCTAATTATTACTTTAATTTCCGATTCATTGGGAGGTAGAGTCACCCTTTTTATTTTTATACTAATAATTTGTTCTTTTTTTCTTTTTTTTATCATATTGTCTAAGGGTCTACCAATTTTATTAATTTGTTTCATAAAACCAACTCAGTTTATTTATTAATTCAATAGTTTTATTAATTTCAATTTTATTAATCTCTCCTTTGTTTTCCAGTGTTTCTAATTTAGTATTTAATTGGGGATTTTCAATTTGTTCTTTTTCTAGATTTTTCAATTGCATGTCCAATTCATTGACCTCCCGTTTCTCTAATTTATTCATGTATGCACTCAGGGATAGAAAACTTCCCCTGAGAACTGCCTTTGCTGCATCTCACAGATTTTAGTATGTTGTCTCATTATTGTCATTCTCTTGAGTGAAGTTACTGATTTTTTCTATAATTCTATTTCTATATGGATGTAGTGGAATACTGTGGCACCATAAGAAATGAAGAGCAGATGGACTTCATATCTACCTGGAGAGACTTATAAGAATTGATACAGAGTGAGAAGAGCAGGACCAGGAAAAATTTGTACACCATTATAGACATATAGACACACCATGTGTGATGACCAACTTTGATAGAACAGACTCTTCTCAGAAATGCAGGGCTACAAGTAAATTCCGAAAGACTTATGATGGAGAGAGATGTCTACATGCAGAGAAAGAACCAGAAAGAACAGAGTTGGAATTCAGATTGAAGCAAATTAGCTGCTCTCTTTCTTGTTTTGTTTGGTTTCCTCTTTCCCATTGTTCATTCCAACCATTACAATCCTTTTCAACCCGACAAAAGTCTAATGTGAAAGTATCTGCAGATTCTATACCTGATTGTATGCTTCCATGGAGTGGGAGGGAGGAGACGGAGGGTGAGAAAATTTGAAACTCAAAGAATGAGGGAACTGAATCTTGTAAACTCAAAATAAACCAACAAATTAATAAATAAAGAAAAAAAATTCAACTTTGATAAGTTCCTCATGATTTCTTTTCCCTGTTTTGCTTCTCATGCTTTTCTTGCTTCTTGTACTTGAATGTAAATTTTATGTTCAACTCTGGTTTTTTCAGCAAGAATGCTTGAAAGTCCTCTATTTCATAGAATTATCATATTTTCCCCCGAAACATGATACTCAGTTTTGATGCATAGGTGATTACTGGTTTTAATCCTAACTCCTTTTACCTCAAGATATCATATTCCAAGCCCTTTGATCCCTTAATGTAGAAGTGGCTAAATCCTGTCTTATTCTGATTGTGTATGATTGTGTGATTGTGAATAATATTCAATTTTTTTCTTCTGTGCTGCTTGTAATATGTTCTCCTTGATCTGGGAACTCCAGAATCTGGCTATATGATCCCTAGGAGTTTTCTTTTAGGGATCTTTTTCAGGAAGTGATTCGTGGATTCTTTCAACCTCTATTTTGCCCTCTGGTTTTAAAATATCAGGGCAATTTTCCTTGGGAATTTCTTTTTTTTTTCCAAATGCTTTATTAACCGCTGATTTAAATCATTCATTAATGCCAGATTTTGAGTTACAAATTTTCTCCCCGTTTTTCCCCTACCTACCACCCCCAAATAGCAGTCCCACAGGATATCCCCTCCTCCAAACTGCTCTCTCCCATATTTTCTCCCATACCCCTTTTGACTTTTCCAGTGGATCTCTATGCTCCAGTGCCTTTATATCTTATTTCCCAATTGCATGAAAAATAGTATTAACAATACTGTGTGTGTGTATGTATATATATGAGTATTTGGTTTTAAAACTTTGAATTCCAGATTCACTCTCTTCCTCCCTTGTCACCCACCCTTCCTGGGAAGATAAGCAATTCAGGATAAGTTGTACATGTGTGGCTAATGCAAAACAATAACACAGTAGATAGATTGAAAAAGAATGACTATATTTCTCCCCTTCCTATTACACTTCCCACTTGTTCTATTCTCTACTTTGATCACATTCCTTTTCAAAAGTGGATGCTTCCAACTTCCCTCCCCCCCAGCCTGCCCTCCCTTCCATTATCCCCCCTCACATCCCCTTCCCCCCCAGTCTCCTGGAGGGTCAAATACCCTATTTATTGTGTATTTCATTTCCTCCTCAAGCCAAATTCAATGGGAATAAGGTTGACCCATTCCCTTTTGCTTTCCTATTCTTCCCCTCCATTGTAACCATTTCCCTTGCCTCTTCTATATGAGATAATTTACCCCATTCTGTCCCCATCTCCTCTCATAATATTCCTCTCTCACCTCTTAATTTCACCTTTTAACTATCATCCCTTCCTGTGAAATTGGTCCTATGCCCTCTAGCTATGTATACCTGTAAACATATATACACACATTCACATATGTATTCATATGCTCATATACCCTCATATAAAAACATATATGTATTTCTATTCCCTTCAACTACTAAGAAAAGTTTCATATGTTGCAATAATTGTTTTTCCATGTAGGAATGTTAATAGTTCAACTTTGATAAGTTCGTTATGATTTTTTTTCCTGTTTACCTCCTCATGCTTCTCTTGCTTCTTGTATCTGAATGTCAAATTTTCTATTCAACTCTGGTTTTTTCAGCAAGAATGCTTGAAAGTCTTCTATTCCACTGCATGACCATATTTTCCCCTGAAACATGATACTCAGGTTTGCTGGGTAGGTGACTCTTGCTTTTAATCCCAGCTCCTTTGCCCTCCAGAATGTCATATTCCAAGCCCTTCTATCCCTCAGTGTAGAAGCTGCCAGATCCTGGGTTATCCTGATTGTGTTTCGACAATATTCAAATTCTTTCTTCCTGGCTGCTTCTAATACTCTCTCCTTAATCTGGGAATTCTTGAACCTGGCCATAATATTCCTAGGAGTTTTCTTTTGGGGATCTTTTTCAGGAGGTGATTGGTGGATTCTTTCCACCTCTATTTTGCTCTCTGGTTCTAAAACATCAAGGCAGTTTTCTTTGAGAACTTCCTGGAGGATGAATTCTAGGTTCTTACTTTGATCATGGCTTTCAGGTAGTCCAATAATTTTTAAATTATCTCTCCTGCATCTATTTTCCAGGTCAGTGGTTTTTCCCATGAGATATTTCACATTGCCTTCTATCCTTTCATTTATTTGGATCTGTTTAACAGCATCTTGATTTCTCATAGTCATTAGCTTCCATTTGCTCCAATCTAATTCTGAAGAAATGATTCTCCTTGGTGAGCTTTTGAGATTCTTTTTTTCCATCTGGCAAATTCGGCTTTTTAAGTCATTCTCCTCCTCCTTATTGCCTTTTTGAGCCTCTTTTGCCATTTGAGTCAGTCTGGTTTTGTTTTTTTTTTGTTTTGTTTTGTTGTTGGTTTTTTATTTCTGCCTTTTGGAGGGCAATTGGGGTTAAGTAACTTGCCCAAGGTTACAAGGCTAGTGTTTTTGTGTGGATTTTGAGTGTCTGAGGTCAGAATTGAACTCAGGTCCTCCCAACTCTGGGCTGGGAGTTTTACTCATTGTGCCACCTAGCCGCCCCAAGTCAGTCTGTTTTTCAAGGTGTTATTTTCCTCAGTCAGGTTGTTGACTCTCATTTTGTAATTTTCTTGCATTGTTCTCATTTCTCTTCCCAATTTTTCCTCCACTTCTCTTATCTGCTTCTTAATGTCCTCTATGGCCTGTAACCTGCTTGTATTTTCCTTTGAAGCTTTTGGTGAAGGAGTTCTGACTTCATTGTCTTCCTCCTGTTCCATGCTTTTCTACTTTTTGTCCCCAAAATAGGAGTGTAATGTAGGAATCTTCAGTCTGCTTTGTTTCCTTTGCCTGGTCATGTCTCCCCTCAGTCACTTTACCCCTGGGCTTTTTGCCACAGTAGGACTCTGCCACCAGACAGGGAACCTTCATCCCAAATGCTGGGATTTTCTAAGCTGCCAGAGGTGCCCTCTCTGAGGTCTCCACACACTCTGGCAAGCTGCACACACCCCAGGACCCCACCCTAGACTGCAATCCAGATCCAAGAAGGTTAAAGCAAGAGTGATTACCCCTCAGACTGGTGCTTGGACCCCTACACTCTGCAGGCCAGGAGCTGAAGCTGCCACATGGCGCTGACTGGATGTGCCAGGCATCTCAGTGGATTCTTGCCCCAGGGGCAAAAGCCATGCATTCCCACTTACTGGGTCCCAAAGTCCAAACTGCACTGACTCCTCACTTTGTCCTTCACATCTATGTGTTGATAAATCTGGAAATGGTCACAGCTGCTGCTGATGTGGAGTCCCTCTGGCCTGTGACTGGTCAGGCCTGCCCTGGGCTAAAGCCTAAGCATGGGGCTGGGCTGGGCTCCCAGAGCACTGAATTGGCCGGTTTCTGCTGGGCTGGCCTCAGCAGGACGTTAGCTTCTCTGTGCCATTTTGTGGCTTCTGCTTCTCCAAAGTTTGTTAAAGTCCCCTTTTTATGTGGATGGGGGAAGGTGGAAGCCAGAGCCATAGGTCGGTCCTGATTCTATTCCGCCATCTTGACTCTGCGCCCTTCGACAATTTCTTGAAGGATGATTTCTAGGGTCTTTTATTTTTTTTTTTGATCATGACTTTCAGGTAGTACAATAATTTTAAAATTATCACTCCTGAATCTATTTTCCCGGTCAGTGGTTTTTCCAATGAGATATTTCAGATTGCCTTCTTTTCTTTTTTTTTTTTTCATTTGTTTGGATCTTTTTAATAGTATTTTGTTTTCTCACAAAGCCATTAGCTTCCATTTGCTCCAATCTAATTCTGTAGGACTTATTCTCTTCAGTGAGCTTTTGAAATTCTTTTTCCATCTGTCAAATTCATCTTTTTAAGGCATTCTTCTCCTCATTGGCTTTTTGGGCCTCTTTTGCCATTTGAGTTAATCTTTTTTTGGGGGGGGGAGGGGTTAACAAGCTTACTTTAATCAGTCAAACATATATCATTTACCTAGTTCAGGGGAAAAAGGACAGCACCCCAAACTTCAGAGTATACAGACAGAATTATCAAGACAGAGTAACAGATCAAGTAGACAGGTTTCCAAACTGTCCAACCATTACATCCATAGCAAATCAACCTCTGGGTTTTTCAAAGCCGGGGGCCTCTCAACAACGGCTTCCCATAGTCTCATCTGATCAAATCACAGAACACTTCTCAAAGTGAGCCCCAAAACAAAGCCTCACATCAGGGATTATATAGCCTTCTCCTGGGTCAGAGAATATAACTATCCTCTTGACCCACTGCCTAATTACACAGCATCAAGGTGTGGACATTCCTGAAAACCATTCCTCCTGCCACAGGCTCCATGTGACCACATTCAGCCTATTAGGAGGCAGAGAATATTTTCAAATCAAGGAAGGTTCTCAGAGTCTCTTAAGCCTATCAAAGGGCCTAAGGGCAGGGAAGATCTTTATATTTGCTTTTCCATTACATTCGGCCCCAAGATCTTTCATGCCCATAGCATAGACAATTTACTTTTGAATTAGCACTAAACATGTCTTAGGTCACATTTTCAAGATACAGAACTAAAGTTACCAAAGTGGCCACTGGGCCTTAAACAAACACAAAGTACATTGCATTATCACCTCAATTCAAAACAAGAGTACAAATAAAGTTTTCTTGGGCAGAGGGGGGTTTCCTTCCCCTCACAAAGCTCCAGCCCCTGCTTCTAAGTACAGAGAAGGGGCTGGGCAACAAACCAACAAGGTGGGGTCCTTGGGGGTCCACGGCACTTCATCTCACCCACTATAGTCACAATTCCATCCTCCCCCTGGGTCCCAAACTGTGGGATGCAGCAAGGAAACACATTCAGTTCCCCTGCTTTGCTGCTCAGTTCTTATCTTTTCCTGTGGCTGAATTCCAAACTCCTGGGTTTCTTCTCCTCCCGCAGGTGGCAGCAGCTCCTGGCTTCTGCCCAGGTCCCAATGCAGGCAGCTCACCATTCCTGCTCTCAGCTCAGCGAAGTCTACATGCAGGCCATTCTTCTCTCCTGGTCCATGGCTCCACAGAGTCACAGCTACCACAACTGGGAAACAAACAATTATCCCAGCCCCCATACTTTCCTTTTACTCTGCAGATCCCATCCTCGTCACCATTTTGTAGAAGCAATCACCCCAGCATCCCCAGGGTGGCTGCCAACACAAGTTCTTGGATCTGCTTTGATAAAGGAAAGCAACTCAAAACGGGTTAACAAGCTTATTTTAATCAGTCAAGCATATATTGTTTACCTAGTTCAGGGGAAAAAGGTCAGCACCCCGAACTTCAGAGTATGCAGACAGAATTATCAAGACAGAAAAACAGCTCAAGTAGACAAGTTTCCAAACTGTCCAACCATTACATCCATACCAAAGCAACACCTGGGTTTTTCAAAGACAGGGGGCTCTCAACAACAGCTTCCCAGAGTCTCATCTGATCAAATCACAGAATACTTCTCAAAGTGAGCCCCCGAGTTGATCTATTTTTAAGGTGTTATTTTCTTCAGTCAGATTTTTGACTCTCTTTTCATGATTTTCTTGCATCATGCTCATTTCTCTTCCCAATTTTTCCTTCATGTCTCTTACTTGATTTTCAAAATCCTTCTTGAGGTCCGCCATGGCCTATAACCAGTTCATATTTTTCTTGGAAGCTTTTGGTGCAGTAGTTCTGACTTCTGCAGTAGTGCTGTTTTCCTCCTTTTCCATGCTTTGTTCCTTTTTATCCCCCAAAAACGAATCTAAAGTTGGATTTTCTTACTTTGCTTCCTCATGTTGCCACTCATTTACTTGACTTTTGAGCTTTTTACCACAGTAGAACTCTGCTTCCAGAGGGGAGAGCTTTGTCCCAAATCACTGGGGTTTTCACAGCTGCTGGATCTATTAGGAGAGTGCTATCTCTGTAGCCCCCACAAACTCTGGCTCACTGGTCACACACCTCAGGACCACCACCCAAGACTGCAATCCAGATCCAGGCAGGTTTAAGCAAGAGCAATTAACTTGTGAATATTTTCTTGGCCCCTCTATGATATGCATGCCAGGATCTCTGAAGCAGCCACGTGGAGGCAGATGCAGGGCCGTCACATCTCCATCACTTCTAGCTCTGGGGTTAGGAGCCGGACCCACTCCTGTGTACGCCCCAGGTCCAAAAGAGTTCTACATTGACCTCTCCCTTTTTCTTTGGCATTTATGAGTTGATAATTCTGGAAACCACCACTGCTGCTGGTGATCTATTTTCCCAAAGTCTGTTGCAGCCAATGGTTGGGGCCACCCTGGGGCTAAAACCACGGGCTCATGCAGGGCTGGGCTCAGCTCCCAGCACCTTGTGATGGACCCTTCCTGAAGGCTTCCAGGTTGCCTTCAGTGGGAGATTTATTTCTCCCTGTCACTTTGTGGGTTCTGTAGCTGTAAAATTTGTTTAGAGTCATATTTTATAGGTATATGAGGTGGTTATGGGGAGAGCTCGCAGAGTTTTCCTCCTTCTATACCACCATCTTGGCTCTGCCCCCCATGATGAGACTTTTATGACTGAGCTATAAAGGCTGATCAGGAAAGGTTTGCCAAGATAACTGCAATTAACCTCAGCACTTTCATTACTTTGCATTGTTCAATACCTGGAAAAATGAATTAAATTTTGAAATTTAAGATATTATTCATGTAATGGAGTCAGAATTCTGTTTCTCCTCCCCATAATGAAAGTAATAAAGTTTTTAAAAATACTTTCAACTCAAAGATTTCAAATTTATGTGATCTGTTTGGCAGTGCTGCCACTAGGGCTGAGTTGAAGAATAATTGTCAAGATCTGAAAGTTTTCTTTGTCACTTTTCATTTCCCATTGCTATGGACATTCTCCTTTTTGTATTTGATCCATGTGCAGGTGTTTTAGACTAATAAAACCAGAGATATAGTTAATGGATTCATATATATGCTAGTAAGTGGTGGGGGTGGGGGGGGCAAGTGAAATGGAGACCTCCATCGGTTCAGGGCAACAAATGGAATGCCATTCTCAAATATCCAAAGGTCCCTAGAACTCTATACCTTTTCTTATTTGTGCATTAGGGTCTTTAGAACTCCAAATTTACACTGTGGAACTTTCTTTAATCTTCCTTTCTCTGTACTGCTACATATTGCCAAAATTTTCAGCCCCATGAAAATGTGTGTTCCCTATATGGCTGGAAGTAATGGAGAAACATTAGCCAATTCAAAATAAAGAAAATCTTTGTAACAACCAAAATGGTACAAAAGCAGAATAAATTTCTTCGTTAAGTTTGGATTTCCCCCTCACTAGGGGCTTTCAAATAAAATCTGGCTAGTCATTTATCAGGTGTATAGTAAAGGGAATTTTTGTATAGGCATTGGTTGAACTAGATAATCTCTGAGGTACCGTTCTAACTCTTAAATGCTGATTCTGTGATTCTGGAATATGTTAACTCAGTCCCCATTAATGGGTTTTGGAGGTACATATACCAGGTAATATATACTTCCAGGAGACAATGACAATTCAAAGTGGTGACTAATACTGAAACTGAATTAATTGGAGGGAATTCTGAGCAAATTGAGGGGAAAGATATTATGAAGCAGTAATTCTTCTCTGGACCTTAGACCCATATCAACTTATGCATACAGTTGTCAAATCAAATGGGGCTGCCAGTTATTATATGTTAATTTCTACTACTCACTTTCAGCAAAACTGGTCTACATTTCCTTCTTTCAAAATGTCATGTAGATTTCTAGCTCCATGCTTTTGATTATGAAGTTTCACCTGCAGTGTCTTCTCCCTGTTCTAATTATCTAAATTTAATACCAGCTTTCAATTCTAATGCTATGTTGTTTGTAAAGCCTGATGACCATGAGATCAATATCTTCTAAATTTGTAGTCATTGAATCTTAAAATTGGGAGAAAATTAAAAGGTTATGTAATTTCACCCTTTCGTTTTACAAATGAAGAAAATGAAGCCCAAAGAATATAAATAATTTCCCAAGGTCACATGAAAAGTTCATTTCAGTAATCATTTATCAAATGCCTACTATGTGATGAAGTAGAGAATCAAGAACACTTGAAAATACTTTGGGTATTGATGGAGCTGCAGGGCAAGAGAGGAAAGAATCAAATATGACTTTGAGGTTGTGAACCTTAGCAACTGTGAGAATAGTAGTGATGGAATTCTAATAAAGCTACCCTTAGTCCCAACATCTTAATTTCTTTATAGGCCCCACTTAACAGCAGGTCCATGGTACCTACATAGCGTCCAGCCCATCCCCCTGCCAATGTCCTAACTTCTTCATGTATGCTTCACTGCACACTGGAAAAACAGGTGTGTCCCTGCACTCTTAGTTCCAACAGAAACAGAACATGTGTCCATGTGATGGGAACCCAGCTACTGCTTCCACCTAGTTACTTCCCCCAAACCCATTCCCATAGAAACAGGTGTGTTCTTGTATTCAATCACAATCACATCATCCATGTAGCCCAAGAGAGGGCCACGATACGTAACTATCTACCTTGATCAGACAATACCAAAATAGATAGCCAATTAGAGGGCAGAAAGAACAGAATGTTTAACCATGGAACCTGTCCTCCATTACCTAATCCCTTAACAAACCCCTCCTGCCTTTTTAATATTCATGATTTCTGTTACATCATTGAATCTTTACCCGATAAAAATCCATCTTGCTTTCTCTGAAGTTGCTGCTTCCTCTTGGAATTTAGCCCACTTCATGAGAGGTGTCAATCTCAATAAATACCCATACTTGGATTAGAGGTGGTCTGACTGAATTCTTTGAGACAGTTCCACCACAACACATCATGAAACCCCAAAAGTTTTTGGGTGGGCAGAGCCCCCACCGCAACCATTTTTGGTTCTCTGGGTTTAGACCACAGCAGTATTGTCCTGGGCTTTAGCAAGTAAGACATAAAAGACCCTAAGAGGCACATCTAGGTTTTGAACCCAATCTTCTTAATTCAAATACAACGTTCTTTTATGCTCTCCCATCTTGCACCTTTTATTATGTATACCATTTATTTAGGACTAAAGAATATAAATTCAGAGATGTCATATTTTCATATGTTTGTATCTTCTATTTTGTCTCTTGTATAAATAATTAAGGATTATCTTAATGTCTATGAAGGTGGCACAGTGGATAGAGCTTTGGACTTGGAGTCAGGGAGATTCATCTTCCTAATTTCAAATGCAGCCTTAGACATTTGCAACTTTTTGTGACCCTGGGCAAGTCACCATTTTGCCTCAGTTTCTAATCTGTAAATGCAGCAACAGCAGCATATATAAACTCCAGGGAATATTATACATATCCCATATCACAGACAAGTCTCTGGTCCTGCAGCAAAATCCCTGTTAGGATTTTAGGAGTTCCACCCCCCAAAAATGAGGTTTATTATCTAATGTCATTACCTCAAGCCCCAGAAGTACACTTCTCCCAAGATTATTGGTTGAAAATCATATTAGTTAGCTAGCTTTAAGTAGCTTTTAGAAAAGAATATTTTCTAAGGTAGTACAGTAAAAACAGATGGCACAAAATATCACACCCCTTCCCCTAAAACATCTGTGACACACTCTCAAAAGTACATAGAGGATTCAGAGAAAAGGACTTCACCTTAGATAGCACATATGGCAAAGGTGTAAGTTCTCACCTCCTAGTGGCTAGATCTTTCCCTTTCCCTCTCCCTCTGTATGTGTTCAAGAAGTTCCCCTTAAGCATAGTGTAGTTTCTTTACATGGCTCCACATGAAACTGTGAATGTACATGCAGGCTTGTTCATGGCTGTCAATGCAAATACTGTAGTCAGCTGATTTAAGGATATTATTAGGACACTGATGGGAAACAGGAAATCAAAATCCTTTGGATTCTTTGAAACTTAAAAGGTACTGCTCTAGCAACCAGGAAGAGAAAAAGACTAAAGGAAAAGGTAAGATTTCTCCTTGCCTCCAAAGTAGTTTCATCTCAAAGGGTTGAGTCATAATATCTTACTCACTCAAATTTCTTAAGTTATTCCACTTTTAGCTTGATAATTTGTACATGACCCCTGGGTAGGGTTGAATTTTCTCAGCATATCTAAGCAATATTAATAATTATTTTATAAGTTCACTCCAACACAAAGTTGTTTTTTAATATTATTTTATTTTTGACATTTTTTTAAAATTTTGAATTATGAAGTCTTTCCCTCCTTCCCACTTCTCCCTCATCCATTAAGAAAGCAAAAAATGTGATATTCATTATACAAGTGAAATCACGCAAAACAGATTTCTATGTTAGTCATGTTGCAGAACAAAAAAGCAAGAAAAATAAACTGAAAAAATTATGCTTCAAACTGCATTCAGACTGTTGTCAATTCTTTCTCTGGAGGTGGATAGCATTTTTCATCACAAGTCTTCTGAAATAATCTTAGATCACTGTATTGATCAGAATAGCTAAATTGTTCACAGTTCATCATACAATATTGTTATATCTGCGTTCAATATCCTCCTGTTTCTACTCACTTTACTCAGCATCACTTCATATAGATCTTCCGAGGTTTTTCTAAAACTATCCTATTCCATCATTTTTTATAATGCAAACGTTCAGCTGTTCCCTCAATTTGTAATTCTTTGCCAGTAGAAAAAGATCAGACATAAATATTTTCATACATGCAGCTTTTTGTTCTTTGATCTCTTTAGGATATACACCTAGCAACTGCATTGCTAGACTAAGGGGCATGCATAGTTTTACAGCGCTTTGGTCATAGTTCCAAATTTTTCCTTAGAAAGGTTAGATCAGTTCATAATCCACCAACAGTGCATTAGTATACTAATTTTCTCATATTTTCATTTTCTTTCATATTGATGAGTTGTGAATTTGTAACTCAGAATTGTTTTAATTTGTATTTCTTTAGTCAATACTGATTGAGAGCATTTTTAATAACTATAGGGAGCTTTGATTTCTTCCTGTGAAAACTATCTGTTCATATCCTTTAACCATTTATCAATTGAGGAACAAATTGTATTCTTATAAATTTGACTCATCTCTCTATATATTTTGAAAATGAAGCTGTCATCAAATAAACTTGCTGTAATTTTCCTCTTTCATCCTGCTTTTTTCTAATTTTGGCTAATATTTTTGTAAAATATTTTTTTTAATTTCATGTAATCAAAATTAATCCATTTTACTTCTTGTGATCCTTTTTATTTCTTATTTGATCATAAATTCTTCCCTTTTTCAGAGATTTGATAAGTAAAAATTTTCACACTCCCTTAATTATCTTATTATATCATTCTGTATGTCTAAATAATAAACATTTTCATTATCTTGGTATATAATGTGAGATGTTGGTCTATACCTTGCTTCTGACAAACTGATTTCAAGTTTTTCCAGGAATTATTGTCAAAAAAATGAGAACATTGTACATAGTTCATTATCAATTGTAAAGGACTTAGTAACTGATCAATAAAATGATCCACCACAGATCCAAAAGTCTCATGGTGAAAAATGCTCTCTACTTACAGATAGAAGACTGATGGACTCTGAATTCAATTTCAAGTGTATTTTTCTTTCTTTTTCTTGTTTTTTTTGCAATATAGCTAATATGGAAATGTCTTTTGCATAGCTTCTCATGTATAATTGATATTGCACTTGCCTTTTCAATGAGTGGAGTAGGGACTCAAGGGAGGGAGGGAATGATTTTGGAACTAGAAATTTTAAAAATTGAATGTTTAAAAATAAACAAGTTATAATTCTTAAAATAATAAACATGGTCACAGATATTTCATAAAAGAAAATATACAGTATGAAAATAAAGTATATATATTTTTTAGTTTTAATAAACGAAGGGGAAATAAAACCTGTGGTAACACAGTAATTGAAAGAGATGCTATCATCCATAGGAGAAATAGTATTTAATTTATACTAAAATTACTATTGCTACATGTTTTATGACTGAAGGATTAAAATGTGCTCTTCAAATTACAATACATAGACTGGATGTTTCTAGGCTAAAAAAAGTCTCAGGAATTATTAAGTGTATAACCATAACAATGGACCTTGTATACTTAACATAAATATAGAAACATTGAATTTGAGTTAAGTCTGATTCAATCATTATTATGAATGAGATCTAGAGAGATCAAATGTCTTCACCTAGATCATTTAGAAAATTTGTGGCAAAGTCATGTCTCTCAAGTATAGCACTGTTTGCATTACTCTTTTATCTCTACCTTTGAAAATATATCCATTCTTTGAATCTAACAACATCAGGCCAACTAGGGCCATGATTGACACTCTACTTGAAAGTAAGTTTTTGCAAGATTTCTCCCATACACACACAATAATCCGACTCCACCCCCAATCTTCCTAATTCACATTTATGTGGTAATTTCTTTATTTTTTTTATCAAAAAAAGGTCATCTGAAATAATCACTGGAAGTAATTAAAGATAATCATAGATCTAGTATTGAAAAGAATGGTATAGTTCAACTTGCTGACATCACCTCTGCCCCATTTTACCAACGAGAAAATCATATACCAAAGAAATGCAGAGGTGTGCTTAGAGTCTCAGAAGTATAAGGGCCAGTGCTGAGTTTTGAAACCAGGTCCTTTGACTCCAAATCCAGATCATTTGCCACTGTACCATATAGCATGCTACCACAACTAGCATGAATAGATTAATGCTAACTCTAAGCACAAGTAAAAGGCTAAGCTTACAAAATAGGATCAAGGATAAGCACAGATACAAGCTAAAACTCACCACCCTGGTTTCTTTGAGGAGCTCTGAGTGCTCATTAACTTTGGTTAGGCCCTTAATAAATTACTTTGATGATTACCACCATTAAGGCTTTTTTCAGTCTTGTGAAATGGTAATTTGCATTTCACTTATATACCTTTCAATAACAATGATTTCCTCTTCTTTGTGAAATAGTTGGGGTAAGTTATGGAAAATATGGAAAGAAATGGACCTACATATCTTCTCTGTCACAGGGACATGGGGACAATTAATGTCTGGAAATGTAGAGCAACAAGTATTCATGAAGAGATCTCATTTAGGTGTATTACATTAGTTATTTAAATAGTATCATAACTCAAATCAACTAACATTTATTAAGCACCTAGTACCTTCCAGGCACTACTGCGGAAGCCAGAGAAAGAAAGAAAAACAAAATGGCCCCTAACTTCAAGAAGCAATAGTAACTAGCAAAAATAGGTTGACACAAAATCTAAACACAGCAATCTAAAAGGCTGGGCTTAGGAAACAGGATCCAAGATGAACACAAATATAAACTAAAACTCACCTATTCTCTTTTGAGAGGCTTTCTGCACTCATTAATTATGATTAGATATTACTTAAACATCATTACCATTAAGACTTTATTACCCAAGGTGGGCCAAACCATAATACAGATTTTTTTTTCACCAAGTAATTTCAGGAAGTTGAAAGTGCTAACAACCCAAGACATTAAGAAACATTTCTTATAGGAGGCTTGTCTTACTTGAGTTTTGAATGGAAGCTAGGAATTCTAAGGAGCAGAGATGAGGAAGTATTTTAGGTGTGTGAAAAAGCTGGTGCCAAAATCTAGAGGAAGAAGATGAGAGGCTGAGTTTGGGAACAGTTAGCAGATCACATTGCCTGAAACAGAGGGCATCAAGGGAAATAATCTGAAATAAATGAGGAAAGGTGACAGCCAGACTGTACACTTTCAATACCTAATTAAATGTATGCTGCTTAGGAGCAATAATGAACCATTCAAGATATTTGAGTAGAGGAGTGATATGGTCCAACCTGTGTTGTAGGAATGATAATTTTGCTGATATATGGAGGAAGGATTAGAAGGTAGAAAAGATAGATACAGAAAGGCAATTAGAAGACGATTGCAAAAAGCTAGGTGGGAGGTGATGAGAACCTTAATTAGTTGGTTAGTCAGCAAGCATTTCTTAAGTACTATTGTGCTAAATACTAGAGCTACGAAGAAAGACAAAAACACTCTCTGCATTCAATTACTTCAGATTCTAATGGGAGAGACAACATGTAAATAGCTAGGTATAGCAAGATATATACACAGAATATGAAAAATCATCTCAGAGGGGGAAGGGCTAGCAGTTGGAGGGACTAGGAAAAGCCTCCTGCAGAAGGTAGGATTTGAGCTGATTCTTTAAGGGGGACAGGGAGACAAAAAGGAGAGATAATAAGAGAACCTTCCAGGAATGAGATTCTGTAAGGAAGGGATGGGGGAGGACCAGGACAAAGGTATGTACTTGAGAGCTGGAATTCCAAGTACAATGAAGGGTAAGTAGATAAATATACCTAGATCAGAAGAATTCCTGGACTTTAGTTAAATGTAAGAAAAAAGGGAAAGATAGAAAGGGGTCAGCTTGTAAATATGCCAAAAGACTTTTGGCCTTAATTCTTGAGGTAACAGGAAGACATTAGAGTTTATTGAATGGCGGTCAGGGGATTGACAAGGTCATACCTATGCTTAAGGCTAATCACTTTGGCAGCAAAGTGAAGGATAGATTGCAATAGACAGGGGCATGTCACAAGAAGAACAACCATTAGGTTCTTGTAATAGTCTAGGAATGAGGTGTTAAGAGTCTGCATCAGGGTGAAAGTTGTACGAATGGAAAAATAAAAAAGGACATACCCAAAATATATAATAAAATTAGAAATGACAAGGTTTAGCAATGGATTGAACATGTTTGAGGAATCAAAGTGGAGAGGATATTATTATTATATATATATATATATAATATTATATATTATAGCTGACATTTATATAGCATTTACAATGTCCCAGCCACTATGGTAAGTGCTTGACAATAATGTCATTTGAACTTCACAAGAACCCTATTAAGTAGGTGCTATTATTACCTCCATTTTACAAAATAGGAAACTGAGGCAAACAGGTTAAGTGACTTGTGCAGGGTCATACAGCTAGTAAGTGTCTGCAACTTGATTTAATTCAAGTCTTCCCAACTCCAGGCCCAGCACTCTACTGCATCACCTAGCCTGTGAGAAGATTAAGGAAGATGCTAGAATTTTTGACAGTAAAATAATGAAATTTGGAAAAGGTGTACAGTTTGGGGAAAGACTTGAGTTCAGCTGTGAACATGTTAACTTTGAGACATCTATAGGATATTAGTCTGAGACCCCTAAAAGGCAGTTGATGATGTGGAAGTGAAGCTCAGGTGAGAGACTAGAGCTAAATAAATAGATTTAGGAATCATCTGCATCAAGATAATCATTGAACTAAGGTAGTGGTTGGGTGAGTGTAGTGAAAGCAAGGAGTGTGAGAGATGGGGAGGCGGGGTAAAATCCACAAAAAACAACAGATGATTGGATATGGAGGCGAGGGAGAAAAAAACTGCCAAAGATGATACTAAAGCTGAGAACTTGGGTGGCCAGGAGGCTACTGGTTCACTGAAGAGAAAGAAGGAAGTTTGAAGAAGCGGGCAGTTTTGGGAAGTTGTGTTTGGGTTATGCTGATTATGAGATGCTATTGTGGAGATGACTAGTAGGTACTTGGTAATGCAGAACTGGTGTTCAGGAAAGAGATTAGTGAGATTATAGAGAAAAAGAAAAAAAGAAGGCCTACAACAGATCCTTAAGAGAAACAATATTGGAGAAAAGGGAGATGGATTATGATCTGGCAAAAGAAAGAAGTGGCAAGAGGAGAACCAAGGTCGTGCCCTGTGGTAAATAAACTGATGAAAGATGAATTATTAAAGAAAATGGGGTGGTTTAATAATGTCAAAAGCTGCCCAGAGGAAGAAACAGCCTTTGGATTTGTCAGTTAAGAGATTGTCGATAACCCTGGAGAATGCAGTTTCATTAAAAGTTTAGCATCAGAAGCCATATGGCAAAGGATTGAGAACTGAATGGGAAGTGAGGAAATTAAAGCATCGAATATAGATAAACCTATAAATTTGGCTTTGAAAGGGAAAAGAACTTATAATACACAGCACACAGGATGACTGCTATCATAGGTTCACTCTTGATCTGGTCAGACAGGAAAGACACTTAAGAAGGAGTTAATAATTTTACTTTATTCTAATCTAGTTTTCTCAGAAGAGGATTGCTGATAATGGGAGCACAAACTCATACAGCATTCCCTAATCACCCTTCTCACAGAGGCCAGCAGAAGTGGGGGGGGGGTCAACTACCCCCTATGTGTCAATGTAATCAGTCAAGACAGGGACTGCATTGCATTCCCTAAATCCCCTTAAACCTCAATGGTTTAGGCAAACACAGATTCTCCCCAAGCCTTGATGGGGGCCAATTAAGTCATACACAGAATTTGTGCATTCAATCCTAATTTAGGGTTCCTCATTCACTGACCAATGACCACCAAAGACAAAGAAGGTATATATTGCCAGCAATAGCCTCGCAAGTTTACATCACCTCATCACTGTATCTCACTGTGCAGTCGTAGTGGATGTTTATGTCATTTATCATTTTATGAAACCACCCAAATGTGGTGGGGATGTTTTGAACCACAACTGTGGGAACTGATATCTAATACCTGGGAACAAGAGATTGTTACAGCTATTGATCCTAAGAAACTGAATTCTGAGAAATAATAACAAAAAATTACTTTACACACACTAAAATCCACCTTACTTACAGAGCTTTAAAGTGATTTATTGAGAGCATAGCAGGTTCAATTGAAAGTTTTTGAGAAAGGAAAAGTCCCTTCTGGGAGCCAAGATGGTAGAGTAAGCAGTGTGTAGCTCTCACTCTCCCTTATACACCTTGAAAACCCTTGAAAATAGCTCTCTAGGAAAAATCCTGGAACAGTGGAGCAAGCAAAAAGACAGGATGCAGTAGTTTTATTTATCTCATGAGGCTAGAGGGATTAACAGGATTGGGCCATCTTGCTATAGCTAAAGGGGACCATTACAGGACAGGAGATATCCTGTCAAGCCAGCTGCAAACCCCCTGAGCCACAGGGTGGTGAAGCTGGCAAGAAACAACACTAGGTCCCCCACGTGCCTTTGTATAGCCAGGGGAACTGGTGTGGAGAAACACCACTTCACCACTTGCACAGCAGTTGGGCATCCACCAGCAGCTGAGTCTACCCATGCTCTAGTGAAGCCTGGGGCAAGGGAAAAGGAGGGGAAGGAAATTCCACTGGCTAGCCCCCACCCCCACACCTGTAGCAGCAAGCCCCCTAGCATACCCAGGATGGATGGTAGCCAGGTTGTTTTATCTGCTTCCCTAAAGGAAAGTAACTTGGAAAGGGTTCACAATCTTACTTTAATAAAATACACATATCATTTACTTAGTTCAGGGGAGAACTAAGCACCCTGAACTTCAGAAAATACAAACAGAAATTACAAGCAGACAAAAAGTACAGATAGAGAAAATAACACAATTGAACAGACAAACAGACGGTGCTTCTAGCTGTTTGACCACACACATACATACATAGTTATTTACCAGAGAAAGAAGCACCAACATCTGGATTTTCAAAGCTGGGGAGCTCCATGGCCATTCAGAGTCTCATCTGGCCAAATCAGGTAACTCTTTCCATAAGAGAACTAATTAAAACCTTCATGACCCACTGTTTAATTACAAAATAACAAAAGGTATATCTTTCTGAAAAACAAATCTCCCCTAAGCAAGCTTCTCTTGTTGGTCTCCAAGTGAGGCCCATTAAGGGGCAGGGAAGATCTTCAGATTACCCTTACCATTACAACATGTCACCCTAGGAGCTTCAGTGTAAACTGGGGAAATGCAAAAACACTCCAAGTGGCATCAGCACACACCAGCCACCACCACAAGCTCCAGCTCAACACCAAGTAAGCTACATCCTCTACAGCCTCCAGCTGCCAGTAACTGAGACCTCAGCACACAAAATCAATAGCCACACCCCTAGCTCCCAGAAAAAAGAAGCCTGGGACAGTAACCCCTAGGCCCCAGTAGCAGAGATAAACTTTAAAAAACTGGAAAAAAAGTGGGGTGGCTATGTGGCACAGTGAATAAAGCACCGGCCCTGCAGTTGAGAGGACCTGAGTTCAAATCCAGCCTCACAAGCCTGGCACACTTACTACCTGTGTGACTTTGGGGAAGTCACTTAACCCCAACTGCCCTCCAAAAAGCAAACAAAAACAAAAATGGAAAAAGGCAAACACTATGAGCAAGAAGCAACATAAAAAAACAAAGACCTTAGATTCTTGCTATGGGGATAGGGAAGATCGAAATACAATTTCAGAAGAGGACAGCATTGTCACTATACCCACACATGAAACCTCAGTGGGGAACAAGAACTGGTCTCAGGCCCCAAAAGTCTCCTTGGAAGACATCAAGAAGAATTTTAAAAGTCAAATGAGACAGAATATTCTGGGAAGATGGAGCAGTAGGTCAGAAAATTCCAAGCTCTCAAGACTCCCCCCCCCCATAAACAATAATGGAGAGATAACCGGGGTCCTCTTGGATTAATTTGAGAAGATCAGAAGAAAAATCCCAGGACAGGGTTTGGTCCCTGTGAAGAGTAAACACTTCTAGGTTAGGTTCAGTTTTAACAACAAGCGGCAAGTCCCTTATACAACAAGCTTTAAGTCCTGGGGTTAGTTGGTTTGAGAGGTTGCCTGAGTCTATAATCATATGGAAAAAAATGCTCTAAATCTCTATTGATTAGAGGAATGCTAATCAAAACAACTCTGAGGTACCACATCACACCTATCAGATTGGGTTACGTGACAAAACAAGAATATGATAAATGCTAGAAAAGATGTGGGGAAATCTAAGCACTAATGCATTGTTTGTAAAGTTGTGAACTGATCCAACCATTGTGGAGAGTAATTTGGAAATATGTCATAAGGGCTAAAAAAGTGCATAAACTTTAACCCAGCAGTACCACTGTACTGCTGTATCCCAAAGAGATCATACAAACGGGAAAAGAACCCACATGTAGAAAAATATTTATAATAGTTCTTTTTGTGGTGGCAAAGGATTGGAACCTGAGGGGGGGGGTTTTCCATGAATTGGAGAAACAAGTTGAGGTACATGAATGTAATATTCATAGAATTATTCAGTGGAAAAATATGAATGGAATAATGTGCTATAAGAAATGATGAGTAGTCATATTTCATAAAAACCAGGAAAGACATATGAAGTAATGCTGAATGAAAGGAGCAGAACCGAGAGAGCACTGTATAGACTAAAAACCACATGATAAAATGACTAACTCTAAAAGACAGCTCTTCTCAGTCATGCAAGGATCTAAAACAACTCCAAATGACTCATGATGGATGCTAACCACATACAGAGATAGAACTATAGATTCTGAATTCATATCAAAGCATACTAGTTGCTCTCTTTTTTCTTTTGCTTTCTTGTGGTTTCTCCCATTTATTCTAACTCTTTTCTTACAACATAACTAATGTGAAAACATTTAATAAAATGCATATGTAGAGCATTTATCAGATTGAACAAAATCTTTCTGAGGGGAGGAAAGTGAGAGGTGGGATAGTGGAGTAGAAACAGGACTTCCACAGGGCTCCTGCTTCCTCCTCCTCCAATACATGTAAAAAATTACTCTAAACAAACTTTAGAGCTACAGAACCCACAAAGTGACAAAGAAAAGCTAACCTCCCTCTGAAGACAGCCCAGCAGACTGGCAGGAACTGGCCAGCTCAGCACAGTAGGAGCCGAATCCAGCCCTGCTTGAGTCTGAGGTTTTAGCCTCAGGGCGGCTCGACCAGCCCTGGCTAGTGGGATATCAGAAGAGTGGATCACTTGCAGCTCTGGTACTTTTGAGAATTATCAACCCATAAATACCAAAGACAAAGTGAGAGGTCAGTGGACTTTGGGAACAGGGAGTTTGGGAGAGGGGTCCGGCCTGTGACCCCAGAGTAAGAAGCGGCTGAGGTGCAGTGGCCACAGCCTCATGGCTACTTCAGAGCTCTGGGCCTGCAGATTTTAGGGGGACTAAGCAACCAGTCTGAGGGGTAATCGGGGTTGCTTTAACCTGCTTAGATCTGGATTCCTGTCCTGTGAAGGTCCTTGGGTGCATGATCAGTGTGCCAGAGCCAGTGGAGGCTTCAGAGAGGGCACCCATCTAATAGTTCCGGCAGCTGAGAAAATCCCAGCTATTTGGGGGCAAAGTTCTCCTCTCTGAAAGCAAAGTTCTACTGTGGCAAAAGGCTCAAGAGTCAAGTGGTTGAGTTGGCAACATGAGCGAGCAAGGGAAGCAAGGCAAGCACAGCAGTCCGACTTTGAATTCCTTTTTGGGGGACAAAAAGGATCAAGGCATGGAAGAGGAGGAAGACAATGAAGTCAGAACACCTGCACCAAAAGCTCACAAAGAAAAATATTAATTGGTTACAGGCCATAGAGGAGCTTAAGAAGAAGTATGAAAACCAAATGAGAGAAATGGAGGAAACATTGGGAAGAGAAATAAGAATGATGCAAGAAAATTGTGAAATGAGAGTCAACAACCTGACTGAAGAAAATAACATCTTAAAAAATAGATTAACTCAAATGGCAAAAGAGGCTCAAAAAGCCAATGAGGAGAAGAATGTGTTAAAGAGTCAAATTTGCCAGATAGAAAAAGAATCTCAAAAGCTCACTGAAGAGAATAGTTCCTTCAGAATTAGATTGGAGCAAATAGAAGCTAGTGACTTCATGAAAAATCAAGATACTATTAAACGGATCCAAACAAATGAAAGAATAGAAGGCAATGTGAAATATCTCCTTGGAAAAACCACTGACCTGGAAAATAGATCCAGGAGAGATAATTTAAAAATTATTGGACTACTTGAAAGCCATGATCAAAAAAAGAAACTAGAAATCATCCTTCAAGAAATTCTCAAGGAAAATTGCCCTTATGTTTTAGAACCAGAGGGCATACAGAGGTTGAAAGAATCCACCAATCACCTCTTGAAAAAATCCCCAAAAGAAAACTCCTAAGAATAGGATAGCCAGGTTCTGGAATTCCCAGATGAAGAAAATATTACAAGCAGCCAGGAAGAAACAATTTTAATATTGTGGAAACACAATCAGGATAACACAGGATCTGGAAGCTTCTACATTGAGGGATTGAAAGGCTTGGAATATGATATTCCAGAGGTCAAAGGAACTGGTATTAAAACTAAGAATCACCTACCCAGAAAAACTCAGTATCATGTTTCAAGAGAAAATATGGTCAATCAGTGGAATAGAGGACTTTCAAACATTCTTGGCAAAAAAAAACCAGAGTTGAATAGAAAATTTGACACTCAGAGAAAAGAAGCAAGAGAAGCGTGAGAAGGTAAATGGGGAAAGAAATCATAAGGAACTTATCAAAGTTAAACCACTTACATTCCTACATGGAAAAATGATCATTGTAACTTAGGAAACTTTTCTCAGTATGAGAATAGTTGAGGGGAATAGAAATGTGTGTGTGTGTGTGTGTATAGGAGGGTATATGGGCATATGGATACATATGTGAGTGTGTGTATGTATGTGTACAGGTAGACAGAGGTCACAGGACTCTGAATAGAATAACACCCTAGCATACCCAGGATGATGGCTAGCACAGGTTCTTTGATCTGCTTTTCTAAAGAAAAGCAATTTTAAGAGGTGTCAACAATCTTACTTTAGTTACAGATATATAAATATATATATATCATTCTGATATTATTATATAATATATAATATTTAGTTATTAATATTATATTAATGATATTAATTAATATTATATAATAACTTATTAGTAGTTATATTAAAAAGTTAGTTCAGGGGGAAAAGTCAGCACCCTGAACTTTGGAGAAAATACAAACAGAAATTACAAGCAGGAAAAACACAGACAGAGGAAATAACACAAATCATCATACAGGGCTTTTAGCTGTCTGAGTAGGGAGGATCTTCAACTCCCATTAACATTACACAGGGATGTATTATCCACTAGAAAGTCATGATTCTAAGTTCTAAAAGATGCAAGGAGTCTGAGGAAATAAAGATCTAGAATACTCAAAAACTTTTCAGTGAAACAAATAAATATCTGTTGGAGTAGAGATGGCATTGATATTGCAGTAGCTGTCCTAAGATGAAAGAGAGATTTTACCTAACTCCTATGGGGAGATCTGCTGGGTCTAGGATCTAGGAGATCAGGAGTGGCCAGATCTAGGAGCAATGTGTGGAAGTTATTAAGAGGAATGTTCAATAATGGTATATAGAGGAATTTCCTGATAATAAAAGTTGCCAAAAAATGTAATGGAATACCTTGGAAGGTAATGTATTTGCAGAATTGGAGGTCTTTAAACAGGAAGTTTGTAACCACTTTTTAGGAATGTTGTAGAGTGGTTTTCAGTTTCAATAGAGATTGAACTAGCTAGCCACTGAAATCCCTCCCAACCTTAAGATTTGCTGAGTCCTTGGAATGGAGTAAAATTAGAAGAAATAAAAGAAAAATGTGTAGGAATAGAAAAAATATAAAAAAGAGAGGAAAGGTAATGAAGAGAAGACAGAGAGGTAACATATGTAAGGACGTACAAAAAGACTGACAGAAAGGGAGAACATGGATAGATCATTAAAAATTAATTGTCATTTTATAGCATAGATTGTATGAGGCCACTCTGTACTGAGACTTATTTTTTATATCTTTCGCTTGCAAAATGTATTCAGCATTTTGCTCCAGTGAGAGAAAAATGGGTTCCTAAATTTGAGAAGTGGAACCGCTAAGTGACAAAAAAGAACACCAACGATTCAAAACAAACCCAAATCACTTCACATCTGTTAAACTCTCAGAGCCTTTAAGTAAGTGTAGTCAGTAATAGCTCATCAAAATGAAAATGCCATGCCAAATATGACCTTCTAGGAACACAATATACAGCAGGATCTCCAGCATCAGTCTTGCTTTCTATGCTCTCTGCAAGGAACCAATGCATGTTAATCATTTCTGGTAACTCTTTGTCACATAAAGTTTACTGTGATTTTTGAAAAGGTGATATTGTCTGGGCTTCCTAAGTAACATTTAAATCCACAACTCCCTTGATTAGTCTAAGTACACATAAGACTTTCTCCTAACACCACGGGAGGATAAATACATCAAGAAAAATAGCATCCTGAAGGTAGCAGTGTTAGCAGGAACTAAACTTGCTATCAAGTGTTACAATACCATAAGAATCATACTGTAAAATCAAGTGCTAAAGATTTTTTTTCAATTAGCCAGATTTGCTTACATTGAATGAAGATATAAATCTTTTAGAGAAGGATATATATTCTTCATCTCTACAAAAATGTTTTCCTATTTAAAGTTGTAGTAGACACATTTTGTCCCAGTCACCTAATGTATCATTGATATTTAGGAAATCCTTTTTAGTTAAATTAAAAGTATACTTTTACAGAAATAATTTAATGTATCAAATTTGTCCAAAAGTATCTATTTGTTTTAATGTATATTACTTTTAGTTTAATAATATTTAAATTATTTTAATATATACTTTAATTAGTATTATTTTATGAATTAATTGTAAAAATTAATTTATTAATGAGAGGTAGCATGGCATAATACATAGCATATTGGACTTAGAATCAAGGAACCTTCGCTCCATTCTACCTATGACATTTGTTAGCTCTTTGGCTATGGACAAGTCATTTAATTATGTTGACTTTCAAGCAATACTCTAACAGGGTAAGTTGTGGATAGGTTGCTACTTACCTAGTTATAAGGAGTTTATAACACTAAAAATACCCACAGGTCATTGATGTAAAATTATGGATACATTTTGTTTGGGCAAAATAGACATTTCTTAACAAACACACCAATACTAGCTGACCCCAAATGCCTAATCACACAACCACAAAGTGAAATGAAAAACATTAGTGCTGGATCTTGAATCAGGAAGACATGATTTCAAATCCAGGCTCAGATGTGTGACCCTGAACAAGTTACTTGACCTCTCTTTTTCTCAGTTTCCTCATTTGCAAAAAGGGAATAATAATAGCATCAACCTTCAAGAGCTATTGTAAAGAATAAAATAAGATATTCATAAAGTGACTTGCAAAACTTAAAGTACTAATATATGATTATTGCTATTAAAGTTTCTTAATCAATAACTATTAGAAGAAAGAAGGGATACATATTTTAAATTTGGTGATGTCATTAATTTTGACAGGTTTATTTGACCTGAGTTTGTTACCTTCCCACATTGATTTTATGTACATATTCCTTGCCAATGTCCATATTGTTATCTTTGGCTCTAATTCTTTAATTAATACCAATTTTTCCACATTTCTCTAAATACTTATCTTTCTTTATGGCACAGTAAAATTCAATTACATTCATAAACTGTAATTACTTCCACGGTTCTCCAATAGTTTTTGTCCAACTTTTTAGAATTATAAGTAATAATTGTGCCAGTCAATTAAAAGATATTAGGTGCCTACTATGTGCCAGGAACTGTGCTAATCTCTAGGAATACAAAGGAAGGCAAAAAAATTGTCCCTGAGCATTTTTGGATCTTTTCGTGATTTCAAGCTCTAGGCTTTAGTCCTTATAATGAAATCTCTGGGTACATGCATATGTCCAATTTAATGACTTTGACTTCATATTTTTTTTCCTGGAATGATTGAACCAATTTACAGATCCACTAGAACTTAATTAGCCTATTTTTCTTTAGCTTCTCCACCAATGACTTTTTCTAGTTGTTAACACACTCCCCAACTTGATGAGTGGTATAATACTACTTTGTGTGGTATGATTTTGAGTTGCAGTTCTGTAATTATTGGTGAATTTAAACATTTATTCATGTGGTCATTGAAGCATAGTATTAATTTTGAAAACTGGTCATATCCTTGGATCACTTTGTTTATTAAAGAAAGGATATTATGTAGGACAATTGGCTATATATTTAATATGCCAGACTTCTTTTAGATAGTTGATGCCTAATTTTTCCCACTCAATCCATCTAGTTTAACAGTGACTCTGGCCCCCATTGCGTAAAAGCCTGATATGTTATTTTTCTCCCTCCCTCAGAGTTCTCTGATACAGCAAAGGGGCTTTCAGCAACTTTTTCCCATATCTTATTGAATAGAATCTCTTCCCCAGTAGTTTTTTTTTTAATTATTGGGTTTACCTAGCACCAACATAGTGAACATTTGCTTCTAGAGGTTTCTTATATGGTCTGTTTTTCCAGTTTCCATTCTTTACTCTCAAAATTAAGACATTATTGTGATAATTACTACTTTGTAGCATAATTTGAAATTTGTTTTGGCACAAAAGTCATTTCATATTTTTTAACAAAAGCTTTGATTTTTTTGCCCTTTTATTTTTCTATGTGAATTTTATTATTTATCTAATTTTATAAGTAATAATTTTATAAGCAATATATTTCATTGCCATGATACTAACTCTAACTAGTACTTGTATACTATCTTCATGTTTATTCCATTGACTTGGTCCAAATATATATATCCAATTATTTAGGTTGAATTGTGCATCCAGAAAAAAAAAATTTTATAAGTCTATTTAAAGTATGTGAACACCATGGATCTTATTAGGCTATTACCATCTATTTAATGCACTTTGTTCTTGTTTTAAATAGAATTTATCCTTTTATTCCTTGCTCCTGAATTTTATTATTAATAAAAAGAAATGGCTTTAGGGGGTGGAGCCAAGGTGGCAGAGTAGAAGCAGGACCTCCCTGCAGCTCCAACTTCCACCTTCCCCAATCCATGTAAAAAGAGGACTCTAAAAAAACTTTGGAGCTGCAGAACCCACAAAATGACACAGTCATTTAGCAGTCATTTATTAGCAGAAGCTAACCTCCTGCTGAGTACAGCCCTGCAGGCTGGCAGGAATCCAAGGCAGTGCTCTGGGAGCCTAGCCCAGCCCCATACCTAGGCTTTAGCCCCATGGTGGGCCTGACCAGCCCCAGGCCAGAGGGACTGCAGATGAGCAGCAGCAGCTGTTTCCAGATTTTTCAACACACAGATACGAAGGACAAAGTGAAAGGTCAGTGCAGTCTGGATTTTGGGACCAGCAAGTGGGAGTGTGTGGCTTTTGCCCCTGGGGTGAGAAGCTGCTGAGACACCTGGCACAGCCAGCTAGCTCCAGGTGGCCACTTCAGCTCCTGGCCTGCAGAGTGTAGGGGGACCAAGCACCAGTCTGAGGGTAATGGCTCTTGCTTTAACCTGCTTGGATCTGGACTGCAGTCTAGGGTGGAGGTCCTGGGGTGTGTGTCCAGCTTGCCAGAGCATGTGGAGATCTCAGAGAGGGTACCCATCCAATACCTCCAGCAACTGAGAAAACCCCAGCGCTTGGGACAAAAGCTTCCCTGTCTGGTGGAAGAGTCCTACTGTGGCAAAAAAGCCCAGGGGTCAAGTGACTGAGGGGTGACATGACCAGGCAAAAGAAACAAAGCAGACAGAAGATTCCAACATTACACTCCTATTTTGGGGAAAAAAAGGGGTAAACATGGAACAGGAGGAAGACAGTGAAGTCAGAACTCCTTCATGAAAAGCTTCAAAGGAAAATACGAGCTGGTTACAGTTCATAGAGGACCTTAAGAAGCAGATAAGAGAAGTGGAGGAAAAATTGGGAAGAGAAATGAAAACAATGCAAGAAAATTATGAAATGAGAGTCAACAGCCTGACTGAGGAAAATAACATTTTAAAAAACAGACTGACTCAAATAGCAAAAGAAGCTCAAAAAGGCAATGAGGAGAAGAATGCCTTAAAAAGTCAAATTTGCCAGATGGAAAAAGAATCTCAAAAGCTCAATGAGAGGAGTATCATGACTTCAGAATTAGACTGGAGTAAATGGAAGCTAACGACATTATGAGAAATCAAGATGCTGTTAAACAGATCCAAACAAATGAAAGAATAGAAGGCAATGTGAAATATCTTATGGGAAAAACCACTGATCTGGAAAATAGATCCAGGAGAAATAATTTAAAAATTATTGGACTACCTGGAATCCATGATCAAAGTAAGAACCTAGAAATCATCCTCCAGTAGGTTCTCAAAGAAAACTGCCTTGATGTTTTAGAACCAGAGGGCAAAATAGAGGTCGAGATTCCACCAATCACCTCCTGAAAAAGATCCCAAAAAGAAAACTCCTAGGAATATTATAGCCAGGTTCTGGAATTCCCAGATTAAGGAGAGAATATTACAAGCAGCCAGGAAGAAACAATTTTAATATTGTGGCAACACAATCAGGATAACCCAGGATCTGGCAGCTTCTACACTGAGGGATCGAAGGGCTTGGAATATGATATTCTGGAGGTCAAAAGAGCTGGGTTTAAAACCAAGAGTCACCTACCCAGCAAAACTGAGTATCATGTTTCAGGAGAAAATATGATCATTCAGTGGAATAGAGGACGTTAAAGCATTCTTGCTGAAAAAAAAAAAAACAGAGCTGAACAGAAAATTTGACATTCAGATACAAGAAGCAAGAGAAGCATGAGAATGTAAACAGGGAAAAGAAACCATAAGTAATTTATCAAAGTTGAACTATTAACATTCCTACATGGAAAAACGATAATTGTAACTTATGAAACTTTTCTCAGGAGTTGAAGGGAATATATATATATATGTCTATATATGAGAGTATATGGGCATATGAATACATATGTGAAAGTGTGTATATATGTTTACAGATATACATAGATAGAGGGCATAGGACCAATTTAATGGGAAGGGTTGATATTTAAAAGGTGAAATTAAGAGGTGAGAGAGGAATATAATGAGAGGAGATGGGGAGAGACAGAATGGGGTAAATTATCTCATATAGAAGAGGAAAGGGAAATGGTTACAATGGAGGGGAAGAATAGGAAGGCAAAAAGGTCAACCTTATTCCCATTGAATTTGGCTTGAGGAGAGAATGAAATACACAATAAATAGGGTATCTCACCCTACAGGAGAGTAGTGGGGGAAGGGGATGAGAGGGGGGATGATAGAAGGGAGAGCAGGCTGGGGGGGAGGGAAGTTGGAAGCACCCACTTTTGAAAAGGGATGGGATCAAAGTAGAGAACAGAGCAAGTGGGAGGTGGGATAGGAGGGAGGGAAATATAGTCAGTCTTTTACAATATATCTACTATGTCATTGTTTTGCATTAGCCACACATGTACATCCTATACTGAACTGCTTGTGTTCCCAGTAAGGGTGGATGACAAGGGAGGAAGGGAATGAATCTGGAATTGAAAGTTTTAAAATCAAATATTCAAATATGTATATATATATATACATATATATATATATATATACTATTATCAATACTATTTTACATGTAAATGGGAAATAGGATATACAGGCACTGGGGCATAGAAATCCACTGGAAAAGTCGAAAGGGTATGGGAGAAAATATGGGAGAGAGCAGATTGGAAGAGGGGATATCCTGTGGGACTGCTATTTTTGGGGGGTGGGTAGGGGGAAAATGGGGAGAAAATTTGTAACAAAATCTGGTGGAAATGAATGATGTAAATCAGAAGTTAATAAAGCATTTGGAAAAAAAGAAAGAAATGACGTTATTTTATGGATTTATGTTATATCCTGTTACCTTACTCACAGTTGCAGGTTGGTTAAAGTTTTGTTGGCTGTCTAGTGGTTTTCAATAGCACATCATAGGAAATAACAAAATTGTGTAGAAATTTTGGATATAACATCAAATCAATAATCAAAAGAATCTATGCATTAAAACCAAAATACAACTAAATAAATATGAATGAATTAAATAAATTAAATTTAGTTAATAATATTTTAGTTACTGCCTCATAATACAGTTTAAGATCTAGTACCGCTAAAGCTCCTTCATTTACACCTTTTTTAGTTAATAATCATTTAAATGACAAATAGCCAATTTGGCAAGTTTCTTCCTTGCCTCCAAAGATGAATGAAATGCCATTCAAGTAATAGTTTTATTTTGTGCTTAAAATAATTGGAGAAAGAAAAGACATGTTATATTCTAATTAAAATGAAAACAAAATTGCAACTCTTTGAAGAAGGTCCTATTATTATTCCCATTTTATAGTTTAAAAAATTGAGGCTAGAAGAGTTTAAATAATTTACTCAGGGTCAGGCAGCCAGTAAATATCTGAGAGAGAATTTAAACTCAGATCTTCTTGATGGTAAAGTTCAGTCCAGTATTCATGACATGACTTAGATGCCTAGTACAACAAAAGTATAATAAATTGAATAGTAAGCATAATAATAAAAGAATCTGGAATGAAATAAATTATATTCTGTTTATAGGTTATAGTTTTATTTAAAAAATAAAAATAAATAAATTTCTATCTTTGTATGAGCTTTTCACTACTTAAATAGATAAAATTCTTTTTTCTCCATGTAGATTTGTTGCCTTTTTGTCAATTTTTATTGTTATGTTCTCTAGAAATTAGCAGGTTGTTATGGAGGATGGAGCACTGGATGTGAAGTTAAAATATATGAGTGTGAATCTTGCTCAAATACCTATTAGCTGTGAGATCCTGAGTGTGTCACTGAAACTCTCAGGCTCAGTTTCCTCCTCTGTAAAGTGGAGATAATAATATTATCTATCTTATGCATATACCTTATAAATGAGATAATATATGTAAAACATTTTGCAAATGTTAAGCATTTAGCTATAAAATATTAGATATTATTATGTTATATGTTCAATATTTGTACCTACATTTATTATTTCTTAATATCCTAGCACAATTAGTAAAATTTCTCTGCCATATTATAAAATCTGTATACACATAAAGATTTCACTCAAAAAAATCAGCAAATTTGTGACATAATTAGTTTCACTAATATCCCCATCAGATCCTTAATTTCTTTCTTATCTTTCTTGATATAGTTATCTGTCTGACAAAAAAATCAAGTTCAATTAAGTTATTATTCAACTATTTAGGTTTTTAAAAACTGTATTTTTCCTTTAAGTATTTGATATATTGATTTTTTTCATTATTCAGAGTGCCTTTAAACATATAGCTTTCCATATCTACCTAGCTAGCTAGCTAAATACATATACACATATGTGTGTGTATGTATATATATAGTATGTGTGTGTGTGATTTGCCTTTTTGGATTGAACCAAAGAATAATAAATTCTACTGCAACCTTTTCTTTTTTTTTGCCTTTTGGAGGGCAATTGGAACCTTTTCTTAAAATATATATTTTATACAAAAAAAAATTCTGATTTAAATAATTACAGAGATACGAACTGTCCATGGGTACGCATGGTCAATATAATTTTGAAAACTAGGTATTGAATACTATCCCAATTATGGAAAAACATACTGAATTAGAAAAAAGTAACAAATTCATTTGGAAAAACAAAAAGTCAAGAATATCAAAGGAAATAATGAAAAAAGTGTAAATGAAGGAGCTTTAGCAGGAATAGATCTTAAATTGTATTATGAAATATTTCTCAGTATGACAATACTTGAAGGGAACTCACACACACACATATATGTATATATACATATATGTCCATATAAGAGGGTATGTGGGTGTATGAATACATAGGTGAGTGTGTGTATATATGTGTACAGGTATACATAGACAGAGGGCATAGGACCAAATGAATAGGAAGGAATGACACTTAAAGGTGAAAGTGAGAGGTGAGAGAGGAATAAAATGAGAGGACATGGGGAGAGACAGAATGGGGTAAATTATCTCATATATGAGGCAAGAGAAAACTGTTACAATGGAGGGGAAGAAGAGGAAGGCAAAAGAGAATGAGTCAGCCTTACTCTTATTGAATTTGGCTTAGGGAGGGGATTATATACAAACTGAATGGGGTATCTCACCCTACAGGAGCATAGGCAAAAGGAGATGAGAGGGGGGTTAATGGAGGGGAGGTCAGACTGGGGGTGAGGGAAGTTAGAAGCACACACTTTTTAAAAGGGACAGGGTCAAAGTAGAAAATAGAACAAGTGAGGGGCAGAATAGTATGGAGGGAAATATAGTCAGTCTTTCACAATATATCCACTATGGAAATGTTTTGCATAGCTACATGTAGACAATCTATATTGAATTGCCTTTCTTCCCAGAAAGGGGAGGGGTTTGATGAGGGAGGAAGGGAAAAAAATCTGGAATTCAAAGTTTTAAAATCAAATATTTAAATACACACACACACACACACACACACACACATATATATATATATATATATATATATATATATATATATAATCAATTTTTTTTTACATAGAACTGGGAAATAAGATATACAGGCACTTGGGTATAGATATCCATCTTGCTTATTCAAAAGTCAGAAGGGAATGGAGGGGATATATGAGAGAGCATATTGGGGGAGGGGGTATACAGTGGGAATGCTGTTTTGGTGGTGGGTAGGGGAAATACGAGGAGAAAATTTGTAACTCAAAATCTTGTGGAAATGAATGATGTAAACTAAAAACAAAAATAAAACTTAAATTAAAAAATATGTAATGAACATTGTCACATATATAAGAACATAAGTCATTCCACAACTGATAAATAGTCAAAGGTATGAACGAGCAGTTTTCCAATGAATAGATCAAAGCAATTTATATCATATAAAATGCTGTAGAAAATTTATTGATTAGAGAAATGCAGATTAAAACATCAGTGAAATATCATTTTACACCTACCAGACTGTCTAAAATGTTATGAGGAAAAGTGACAAATGTTGGAGAGAATGTGGAAAAATTGGGACCCTAATTCATTGTTGGCGGAATAAAGAACTGGTCCAACAATTTTAGAGATCAATCTGGAATTATGTCACAAGAGTTACTAAACTACTTGTGCCCTTTGACTCAGGAACACCACTACTTGATCGAGTTCCAAAAATGATTAGGGAAAATGGAAAAGAACCTATATAAAACTAACATTTATAGCATCTCTCTTTGTGATGACAAAGAACTGGACAATGCAGGAGCACTCATCATTTGAGGAATGACTGAACAAGCTGTAGTATATGATTGTGATAGAATACTACTATTCTATAATAAATTGTGAGCTCAATGATTTCAGAGAAAAAAAAACATGGAAAGTAACTCAAAATGAGTTTTCACTCCTCACTGAACAGAACCAATGAAACATTGTATAGAGTAACAGAATATTGTATTAAGGACAACTTTGAACAAATAAGTTATTTTTTCTATTAGAGAAACCAGAAATATCTCTAAGGAATTGTAATGGGAATGTAAAATTTAAAGATCTTCCCTGCCCCTAGGGTAAAGTGCACCTGGAGCCTGGGGTGGGAGGCTTGTTTTTCAGTAGATACTTTTTAGTTGGCCAGTGGGTCAATAAGGTTGTTACATTCTCTGAGCCAGGAGAAGGCTATATAAGCCCTGATGTGTAGTTTTGTTTTGGGGCTCACATTGAGAAGTGTTCTGTGATTTGATCATGTGAGTTTCTAGGAAGCCGTTGGTTGTTGAGACCCCCCCCCCCCCCCCCTGCATTCAAAAACCCCGATGCGGATTTGGTATAGATGTAATGGTTAGACAGTTTTGGAAACCTGCCTACTTCATCTGTTTCTCTGTCTTGATAATTCTGTCTGTATACTCTGAAGTTTGGGGTGCTGACCTTTTTCCCCTGAACTAGGTAAATGATACATATTTGACTGATCAAAGTAAGCTTGTTAACCCATTTTGAGTTGCTTTCCTTTAACAAAGCAGATCTTAAGAACCTGTATTGGCAGCTACCCTGGGGATGCTGGGGTGCTTGCTGCTACAGGAATATATGAAGAAAGAGTCTATATGCATTGAGGAAGAGCTGATAAATAGAATTATGTATAGAATAACTATAACTGTAACTATTACTACAACTATAACTACACACATGCATACACACACACACACACACACACACACCCCATTATCATTTATGTCTAATGGTAGCCATCTCTAGGGTGGGGGGAGCAGAGAAGAAAAAAAAGAGGAAAAAGAAATGTACATTATAATTTTGTTGTATATTTGAAAAGAATAGCAAGTTACATACAGTAGTTTTGCAGTTTAATATACAATCATTTTTTTTTGTCCTGTGTTATGGAAGTTCTTGTTTGATTCCATAAATTACAAATAAAATAAAGTAAAAAAAATATTTCTTTGGTGTATTTTGAGGATACAGATAATACTTGCATTTTTAACCTATTTTTGCCATGCTTTTTTTCTTTTTATGGGTGAGTTAATTCCATTAACTTTCATGATTTTGATTCTTAAACTTACTTTTCCTTCAGTTATATGCTTTCACAATAGATCTTTCTTACATCTAACTTTTCCTTCCTTCTTTTCAAACATTAAAGTGCAGGGGTTGTCTGTCTTTGTTTATTCACTATGTCTTAAACACAGTAAGATTCCTAAGGGAAAATAGTCTTGTCTCTCCTTTTTAGTAGCTAAGTACTGGATGATCAGGTAACCAGACCAAGTCATTTAGTTTTCTTACATTTGTTTTGACACCTCTATTTCCATTTCAAAAATTCTTTCGGGGTGGCTAGGTGGCACAGTGAATAGAGCACCAGCCCTGGAGTCAGTAGGAACTGAGTTCAAATCTGACCTCAGACACTTAACACTAGCCATGTGACCTTGGGCAAGTCACTTAACCCCAATTGCCCCCCTGTAATTGGAATGCAAATTTGGAAGATCTTCCCTGCCCCTAGGCTAAAATGCACCTGAAGCCTGAGGAGGGAGGCTTGTTTTTCAGTAGATACTTCTTGATTGGCCAGTGAGTCAATAAGGTTGTTACATTCTCTGAGCCAGGAGAAGGCTATATAAGCCCTGATGTGTAGCTTTGTTTTGGGACTCACTTTGAAAAGTGTTCTGTGATTTGATCTGAATTCTGGGAAGCCATTGTTGAGAGTCCCCCGGCTTTGAAAAACCCAGATGTGGAAACCCAGATGTTGACTGGGTATGGATGTAATGGCTGGACAGTTTGGAAAGCTGTCTACTTGATCTGTTTCTGTCTTGATAATTCTGCCTGTATACTTTGAAGTTCGGGGTGCTGACCTTTTTGCCCTGAACAAGGTAAACGATATATGGTCTGACTGATTAAAATAAGCTTGTTAACCCATTTTGAGTTGCTTTCCTTTAACAAAGCAGATCCAAGAACCTGTATGGGCGGCAAACCCTGAGGACGCACTTGGGGTGCTTGCTGCTACACCCCCCCAAAAAACAAAAACAAAACAACAACAAAAAATTCTTTCCAACTTTGGTTTTCTGAAAAGCTCTGCTTGAAAGGAATCAATTTTACCCATTTTCCCCCTCTTTATAGAAATGTTCAAACTTTCAGAATAATTTTTCTTGTATGCAAGATAAATTCTTTTGCTTTTCAATTTATCGCATTCTATTTTTCTTTTCCTTTTTTGTTGGCAATTAATAGTAAATCGATTGTGCTATTATTATTAGAATTTCTTGGCATTTGGTCTTCAAGATTGTCTTTAACCATCTTATAGATGGTTTTGTTGAGCCTTGTCTTCTAAGGACAATATTTTTTGATAGTGTATTTCAAATGTTCTTTGAATTTTGCTTTCTTTTATCTTTACTTGAATAATTCCTGTTTTAGCATTGTACTTTTTGTTTCTGTCTTCTCAGTTCTCTTCCCCACCCCAAGATAATCCACAGAATTCTTAAGGTTTCTCAAGTTATTAATCAAAGATTGTTTTTTTTTTTTCAGAAAGAGTCTTAATATTCATTCCTTACCTTGTTTTTCAATTCAATTCAATTGCAAGTCAAGAACTCACCCTCCTGATATCATTGGTCCTCTTCAAAAATCAAGGACAAACAGAATTTAGTAGACTTTTAAACACTCTTGAGGTTCTTGTGGATATGTTTTCTTTTATATAGTTCTAGTTGTTCCAATTGCAAATTATATGCCAATCTTTTGGTGAAGTTATTGTCAGATTCTTTTACCCAGTAATATTTTTCATTGTGTGGGAGCTTTTCTTTACTAGCCTATGTCTTCAATCTGTTCATTATTTTTTTCCTATAATTTCCTTGTAAGGATTTTCTTTTCATTTCCCTTATTTTAATTGTTTTTTTTTTTACTTAATTTGGTACATTTCTACCAGTTTTGAGGTGGGGGGGGGAGAGAAATGTACACACATAACAACAATTAATCAACAGAAGTCTGCTGTTGATCTAATTTAAAAAAAATAGTAGATTTAATGGGAATAGTGGAACCATTTAGAACATCACCTTAAGTTTATCCAAAAATCTTCGAGAATAGGAATTATTTAATTTCTTCTCTTTGTGCCCCAAGAACAATGCCTGATTTGTCCATTTACTAAATATCTGTGTGGTAAGTGAGTAGAAAGAGATGACCTAGAACTTCAAGGCTCTAAGAGAAATAGACAACGAGTCACTCTAAGTCAGTAAGCATTTCTTAAGTGTCTACTACATGCCAGGCACTATGCTCAGTGCTGAGGATACAATGAAAGTCATGACAGTCCCTGCCCTCAAGATGCTCACAATCTATTGGGCAAAACTATCCATAAAAGAAGCCTAAAAGCAAAGGGAGGTGAAAGGAAGGGGAAACACATTTGCATGGCACTGGGCTTTTAATTACTGCAGCCAAGGAGGTAAATTATCTGGGAAGGTGAGAGTTTGAGCTGAATTTATATTGCAGAATGATGAGTTTCTGTAAATCATGAAGTCTAGGAAAGCTGTCAAGTAGGCAATGAGGTGAATTCCCTTGGAGCCCTATTTAAATGGTAGAGTTAAAGGGAGAAGATCTCCAGTATCTATCCTCCACCCTCTTCAATTAGAGGGTAGGAATGGGCCTCAGTGGGGGTACTAAGAAGGTGAGAGTTTCAGAGTTGATTTCATTTTGGGGAATGGTGAACTTGTGGAGATCACGAAGTCTAGGAAAGCAGCCAGGTAGGAAATGATGAAAAAGAGAAAGCTCAGTACCTAGGTTAATACCATTTTGCTTACTGCACATTTCTACTAGAAGGCAAGGGGAAGGAGAGACATGATTCATCATAGTCTTATACATGCTTTCTGTGAAGTCAGAAGGGTTAGTAAGCATGTTAATCCAAGAAAGTGGTTATACTACTCCTAGGGTTATATCCCAAAGAGATCATAGAAGTGGGAGGAAGACCCATATGTACAAAAATGTTTATAGCAGCTCTTTTTGTGGTGGCAAAGAATTGAAAATTAAGGGTGTGCCCATCAATTGGGGAATGGCTGAACAAGTTGTGGTATATGCATGTTATGGAATACTATTGTGCTATAAGAAACGAGGAGCAGAGGGTCTTCATATTTACCTGGAGAGGCTTGTACAAACTGATGCTGAGTGAGAAGAGTAGAACCAGGAGAAATTTGTACACAATTATAGACACAACGTATGTGTGATGACTAGCTTTGATAGACTGGACTCTTCACAGCAATGCAGTGATATAAGTCAACCCCGAAAGACTCATGATGGAGAGAAATATATGCATCCAGAGAAAGAAGTAGAAAGAACTGAGTTTATATCCAGGTGGAAGCAAAATACCTGATCTTTTCCCTTCTCTTGTTTGGTTTTATGTCCTCTCTACCATTTTTCATTCCATCTGATACAATCTGTCTTTATAACCTGACTAATGTATAATGTGAAAGTATTTACAGATCCTATACTTGACTATAAGCCACCATGAGGGGCGGGAGGGAGGGAGAGGGACAAAATGTGAAACTCAAGGAATTGTGGAATTGAATCCTGTAAACTAAAAGGAAACAAACAAATTAATTAAAAATTTTAAAAAAGAAAAGAATAAGAAAGTGGTTATCCTGATGATTCAATTTTTTCAAAGTGAGATAAAGCATGTATACTGTTTACAAACCTTAAAGCATTAGAAAATGTTCACTAGTGCTAATTTGTTGCTTGGTCACATAGTGTTGGAAAGACTTTAAGTGATGATATTCTTTGGTTCAGAAGTGACAATAGAAAGGTTAAATTTTTAATAGGCATAGCTTTAGCTAAGGACAAAAGGCCATTTTTTTTCAATTTCAATCAATGAATTAATCAGTCAGCAAACAGTTATTAAGCACCAGAATCAGGCACTGTGCTACAATGCACTGGGGATACAAGGATGAAGAATGAAAAATATCTATTCTTGAAGGACTCAGGATGAACTCATCTCCATAAATCTAAATCTTCAGGCAATGAAGACAGCATCTGTTCCCTACTTATTAAATTCTAAAGTTCAGAGTTCTGCTACATGACTTTATATATAATATAAAATGGATACACTTCTAAATATGTTTTAAAATTGATGCAATATTTGCCCAGGAGATAACCTCCTTAAAATACAAGCCTATAATTCTCAAATGCTTTTCTTTTTGTGTTTCAAATGAGTTTCTTTTTAAAAACTTATCCATCTATTTAAATATCTATCTTTTGGCTTTATATTATTTATACATAATTTTATATGTACATAGAGTTAATTTTCAATAATTCATATACAGAATAGCACTAACAAATTTCAGAATGCGACTATCTTTGGAACATGAAACACCAGCTATTAAAATTAAAATATTCTCATATTTAATAAATTCAGATCTAAAAAGAATTATTTGGTCAATAGTTCTTTATAGTAAAGTGACAAGACTCCAAGAAGGCTGTCTTGCAAAGCACCTGTAATCAGGTAAAGAATTGCAATTAGCCAAAAGGTAACTGCTTACACTGGTAAAAGACTGTGTCAATTTAGGAAAATTATCTTTACATGATATAAAAAAGGAGGCCTTGCTGATTTCACTAATTGGCCATCATCTGAGACATTCACTCAAGTTGTGTGCAAATGCATCAGGGAGAAAAAATCTTTCATTCAGCTTGCACTGCCCTCTTGCTGAATGTGTTGTTTTTGCTTGCTTTTGGGATTAACCCACATATGTCTAAGATAATCAAGACAAGTTGGAAATTCCAGCAAGTCTTTTTTTTTCTTTTCTTTTTTCTCATCTCAAATTTATTTATTGTTTCCAATTTTATTTTATTAAATTTATCTACTTTTACTTTACAACATTCAGTTCCACAATCCCTTGAGTTCCACATTTTCTCCCTCTCCCTCTCCACCCTTACCCCGCCCCATGGTGGCATGCAATCAAATATAGGTTCTACAAATACCCTCACATTAAGCATTAGTCAGGTTGTAAAGAAGAATTATAACCAATGAGGTGAACAACAAGAAAGAAGGAACACAACTAAACTAAACACAAAAGAAAGAGAGCTAGTAATTTGTTTCAGTCTGTATTCAAACTCTGTAGTTCTTTTCTCTGGATGTGGATATCCTTTCCATCATGAGTCTTTTGGATTTGTCTTGTAACCTTGTATTTCTGTGAGGACCCCAGTCTATCAAAGTTAGTCAAAAAGCATATGATGCTTCTGTAATTGTGTACAAAGTTCTCCTGGTTCTCCTATCCTCACTCAGCATCAGTTAATATAAGTCTCTCCAGGTTATTATGAAGTCTCTCTTCTCCTCATTTCTTATAGCACAATAGTATTCCATTACATTCATATACCACAACTTGTTTAGCCATTCCCCAATTGATGGACATCACCTTAATTTCCAATTCTTTGCCACCACAAAAAAAGAGCTGCTATAAATGTTTTTTGTGCAAATGGGTCTTTCTCCCTCTTTTATGATCTCCTTAGGATACTGCCCTAGAAGTGGTATTGCTGGGTCAAAGGGTATGTACTTTTTCATAGCCTTTTGGGCATAGTTCCAAATTGCTCTCCAGAATGGTTGGGTCAGTTTACAACTCCACAAACAATGCATTAGTGTTCCAATTTTTCCACATCCTCTTCAGCATTTTTCATTTTCCTGTTTTGTCATCTTAGCCAATCTGACTGGTGAGGTATGGTACCTCAGATTTGTTTTGACTTGCATTTTTCTAATCAATAGTGACAGAGCATTTTTCCATATGCTTATAAATATATTTAATTTCTTCCTCTGAAAACTGCCTATTCATATCCTTCAACCATTTATCAATTGGGGAATGATTTGTATTCTCATAAATTTGATTCAATTCTCTGTATATTTTAGAAATGAAGCCTTTATAAGAGACATTGTAAAAATTCTTTCCCAATTTTCCACTTCTCTCCTAATCTTTTTTACATTAACTTTATTTGTACAAAACCTTTTCATTTTAATGTAATCAAAATTATTCATTTTGCATTTTGAAATGCTCTTTATCTCTTGTTTGGTCATAAACTCCTCCCTTCTCCATAAAACTGACAGGTTAACTATTCCTTGCTCCCCCAGATTGCTTACAGTATCATCCTTTATATCTAGATCATGCACCCATTTAGACTTCATTTTGGTATACGGTGTAAGATATTGGTCTGCTCAGTTTCTGCCATACTATTTTCCAGTTTTCCCTGCAGTTTTGTTAAATAGTGAATTCTTTTTTTTTTTCAAAAGGCAGAAATTAATGTCTTTACTTCAAAATCTGAGTTATGGTTAACCCCTTTATGGAGTGCCAATTGTCATCTGCCACACAGTTGTCTGTATATCCAGCAAAAAGGGTCTGGCCACCAGCAGACATGGCTAAGGAAGTACACTGGGGAGGCTCAGCCTTGCTGCTGGTGCTAATAACTTTTTGCTTAAGCTCATCCACAATGATTTGCCCTCTAGGTCTCAGATCTTGATGTTGGGCCCAGTAGCAGCACAGAGCCAGTAGTGATTGGGGCTAAAGCAGAGAGCATTAATTATGTCACCATCATTCAGAGTATAGAGGTGCTTACCCTCACTGAAGTCCCACAGTATGGCCTGACCATCCTTGCCTCCAGAGGCACAAAGAGAGCCATCAGGAGAAACTGTAACTGTGTTTAGGTAGCCCGTGTGCCCAATGTGGTTTGTCTTCAGTTTGCAGTTGGCCAAGTTCCAGACTTTGACCAGCTTGTTCCAGCCATAGGAGACAATGATGGGATTGCTGCTATTGTGTAAAAAAAGGACACAGGACACCCACTCTGAGTGGCTCTCATCCTGCACAGTGTATTTACAGACACCCAGGGTGTTCCACCGCTTGATAGTCTTATCCTGCAACTATGCTAAATTTATTTATTAACTCAAGTATTTTTTTTACTTGATTCTCTAGGATTCTCTTAAGTGTATCATCATATCATCTGCAAACAGTGATAGCTTAGTTTCTTCTTTGCCTAACCTAATTCCTTTAATTTCTTTTTCATCTCTTATTGCTACAGCTAACATTTCTAGTACCAAATTGAATAGGAGGGGTGATAGTGGGCATCCTTGTTTCACCCCCAATCTTATTGGAAATGTTTTTAGTTTATCCCCATTACATATAATACTTGCTGATGGTTTTAGATAGATGCTACTTATAATTATAAGGAAGACTACATTTATTCTTATACTTTCTAGTGTTTTAAATAGTAGTGGATATTGTATTTTGTCAAAGGCTTTTTATGCAGATATTGAGATGACTGATTATACTAATAGTTTTCCTAATATTGAATCATCCTTGCATTCCTGCAATAAATCCTACCTGATGAAAGTTTATTATTCTCATGATAAGTTGTTGTAGTCTTTTTGCTAGTATTTTATTTAAAATTTTTGCATCTATATTCATGAGGGAAATTGGTCTATAATTTTCTTTACTTTGGCTCTTCCCAATTTAGGTATTGGTACCATATTTGTGTCCTAAAAAAATTGGCAGGACTCCTCCAATTTTCCCAAATAGTTTATGAAGTATTGAAAGCAATTGTTCTTTAAATGGTTGATAGAATTTGCTTGTAAAACCATCTGGCCATGGAGAGTTTTGCCTAGGGAGTTCATTGATGGTTTGTTCAATTTATATTTCTGAGATGGGTTTAAGTATTCTATTTCTTCTTCAGTTAATCTGCACAATTTATTTTTTGTAAATATCCATCCATTTCAATGAGATCATCAAATTTATGGGCATATAGTAGGACAAAATAATTCCTAATTACTGTTTTAATTTTCCTCTTCATTGGATGTTAATTCGCCCTTTTCATTTTTGATACTGATAATTTGGTTTCCTTCTTTCTTTTTTTTATCAAATTGACTAAAGTCTATCAATTTTATTGTTTTCTTTTCATAAAACCAGATCTTATGTTTATTTATTAATAAAATGGTTTTCTTAATTTCAGTTTTTTAATCTCTCCTTTGGTTTTCAGTAAATTTAGTATTTAATTGGAGATTTTCAATTTGTTTTTTTTCTATTTTTTTTCATTTGCATGACTAATTTAATGACCTCCATTTTCTCTATTTTATTTATGCATGCATTCAAAGATATAAAACCTCCCCTTCTTTTTCTACACCCCACAAGTTTTGGTATGTTGTCTCATTATTGTCATTCTCTTGAATGAAATTATTGTTTCTGTGATTTCTTATTTGACCCACTCATTCTTTAGAATTAAATTATTTAGTTTCCAATTAGTTTTTAGTCTGTCTTTCCATGGCCCTTTATTACATCTAATGTTTTTGCATCATTATCTGAAAAGGATGCATTTAGTATTTCTGCCTTTCTACACTGGATCGTAAGGTTTATATGCCCTAGTACATGGTCTGTTTTTGTGTGCATGCCATGTGCCTCTGAGTAGAAGGTATATTCTTTCTTATCCCCATTCAGTTTTCTCCAGAGGTCTATCATATCTGCCTTTTCTAACATTCTATTCACCTCCTTAACTTCTTTCTTATTTAATTTGAGGTTAGATTTATCAAGTTTAGAGAGGGGGAGATTGAGGTCCCCCACTAGCCTAGTTTTGCTATTTATTTCTTCCTCTAACTCCCTTAACTTCTCCTCTAGAAATCTGGATGCTCTACCATTTAGTGCATATATGTTTAGTAATGATATTGCTTCGTTGTCAATGGTGCCTTTTAGCAAGATATTGTTTCCTTCCTTTTCTCTTTTCATTAGATTTATTTTTGCTTTTGCTTTACCTGAGATAAGGATTACTACCCCTGCTTTTCTTTTTACTTAAGCTGAACCATAACATATTTTCTTACAGCTTTTTAACTTTACCCTATGTGTATCCCCCTGTTTCAAATGTGTTTCTTATAGAGAGCATATTGTAGGATTATTGTTTTTAATCCATTCTGCTATCCACCTCCATTTTATGGGAGACTTCATTCTATTCACATTCACAGTTATGATTACTATATCTGTGTTTTTCCATCTACCCTATTCCCTCCCCTGTTTATGCTTTTATTTCTTCCTTCTCCCTTCACCTCCTTAAGAGTTTTCCTTTTGACCACCACCTCCCTCAGTATTCCCTCTATCAACTCCCCTCCCTTTTCCTACCCTTCCTCCTTACTACATCTTCCCTCCCTTCTAACAGCCCCCCCACCCTTTTCTTTCCCCTTTCCCCTCCTCATGCTTATAGGGCATGATAGATTTTTATTCTTAACAAGATATGTTATTCCCTCCTTTAATCAAAACCAATGAGGATAAATCTCACATGCTCCTCTCCTTTCTTTTCCTCTATTATATAAGTTTTTATGTCTTGTGTTAGAATCCCATACTTAACTGAGTGTTATTCTCTCCTTGAACCAAAACCAATGAGAGTAAAGTTCATAAAATGTTCATTTCCCTCTGTTCTTTACTTCTACTATAATATGTTATTATACCTCTTTTTGTGGCATAATTTACCCTTTTCTACCTCCTCCTTTCCTCTTCTCCCATTATAATTACTTTGCTCCTCTTAATAGGATTTTTTTATCATCACTTTGGTTAATTTATACCCACACCCTCTATCTAAGTATAACCTTTTTATATGTTGTGATGATTATACATTTCTCAATATTGACAGGTATCAGCTTCCCATATGGGGATGTAAACAGTTTGCTCTTATTGAATAACAAGTTGTGTGTGTGTGTGTGTGTTTTCCTTGTTTGCCTTTTTATGTCTCTCTTGAGTTTTGTATTCTGAGATCGAATTTTCCAGTGAACTCAGGCTTTTTTCATTGGGAAGGTTTGAAAGTCCCTTGTTTCATTGAATGACCATCTCCTTGCTGAAAAAACTATGCTTAGTTTTTCTGGATAGTTGATCCTTGGTTGTAGTCTGAGTTCTTTTGCCTTACAAAATATCATATTCTTATCCCTCTGATCTTTTAGTGTAGAAGCTGCTAGGTCCTGTGTGATCCTGACTGTAGTTCCACAATATCTGAATTGTTTCTTTCTTGCTGCCTGGATTGTTTTCTCCTTGATCTGATAGTTCTGGAATTTGGCTGCAATAATTATTGAAGTTTTCAATTTGGGATCTCTTTCAGAAGGTGTCCAGTGGATTCTTTCTATAACCATTTTACTCTCTGGTTCTAGGACTCAGGACAATTTTCCTTGATGTTTTCTTGGAAAATGTTGTCCAGGCTCTATTTTTTTTTATCATGGCTTTCTGGTAGACCAGGAATTCTTAGATTATCTATCCTGGATATCTTCTCCAGGTCACTTGTTTTTCCAGTGAGATATTTTACATTTTCTTCTAATTTTTCATTCTTTAGGTTTTGTTTGACTGATTCTTGATGCCTCATAGAGTCATTAATTTCAAATTGACCGATTCTAATTTTTAGTGAATTATTTTCCTCAATTTATTTTTGAAATTCCTTTTCCATATGTTCAGATTTTGTTTTTAGGGATTTATTTTCTCCAGTTAAGTTTTGCAACTCTTTTCCAATTTCACAAATTTTATTTTTAAGGAACTGTTTTCTTCAGTAATTTTTTTTTTCTATTTTGGCAAATATAATTTTAAAATAATTAGTCATTTATCTCTACCCCTCTACTTTGGCTTTTAAAATCTTTTCTGATCTCTTCCAAGAATGCTTTCTGCACTTGAGAGCAGTTTATATTCCCTGTTGAGGTTTCAAGAGTTGGGTATAGAATCAAAGCTGCCTCCTTGTGAATTTGGTTCTTCTCTCTCAGTATAAAAGGACTCAATCATTTTGATTCTTCCAATTTGCTTCTTTCCCATTGTGATTGCCTATTTCCTGACTTTTAAAGTGGATTTCTGCTTCTGGGTTATAGAGGGCTCTGACCTCCACTTCTTATGCTGGAAGCTAGTGGTCTGGCTATTGGCTTTGTGTGATGTGTCTTCTGGGTGTCTAGACTGGGGCCAAGGCTAGGGCTTTCTGAGTTGCCTCAAGGTTACTCTGAAGCTCACAGTGTAAGGTGTGTGGGAGGTGTGGTCTGGCTGCTCCTGCATTACACTTACCAGCACCTAAAACCCAGGCAGGTTCAGGGCTGATAGTCAGCCACACTGGTGTCTGCAGGCTCCCCTGGTTGTGTGATGGCATAGCTGGGGTTCTCATGTAATGGCTTGCTGGCTCCACCTCTCTTGGGTTCAGAATCACCTGCTGGTCAACTGAAATGGGACTTGCTAGGACAGTTGCTGCCCTGCACCTTACCCTCAGCACAGCCACAGCCATACAGTTACTCTAGGACTACCAAACCTTCTACTGGTTTCTCTATTTCAGCATTTTACCCTGAGGCAGTATTCTTTGGGTTTTCAGGAACTTAGGGAGATAGTGGAATGGCTAGGGTTTACTCCACCATCTTGGCTCCTCGGAGGTCAGGTAGTTGCGTTTTAAACATCCAGGTTGTGGTTTGGTAGGCCCAGAATTAGCCGCCAGTCCTGTGCTTTCTCTTACACATCTCTGATGGGTCCTTTGGTGAGAGGTCTGTGAATTGGCCCTGTGGTGGGTGAATCAGCTTGCCCAGCTCACTGTGCCTCCACTCTGGTCAGGTCTCAGGTCTACACTAGTGCAGCCCCCACACTTCACACTTCCTCTGCCCAGTTCGAATTGTGAACCTTCCTGTACTCAAAATCTGCTGAGCTCCATCTCCTAATCAATTCTGCCACTCTAAAATCCATTGAGATTCACTTTTTAGAGGTTACTGAAGGAATATAGGAGGAGCTCCCTTTTGCTTTCCTATTCTTCCCCTCCATTGTAACCATTTTGCCTTTCCTCTTCTATATGAGATAGTTTATCCCATTCTGTCTCTCCCCATCTCCTCTCATTATATTCCTCTCTCATCTCTTAATTTCACCTTTTAAGTATCATCCCTTCCTGTTAAATTTGACCTGTCCCCTCTATGTATACCTGTAAACATATATACACACATTCATATATGTATTCATATGTCCTTATACACTCATATATAGACTATTTCTATTCCCTTCAACTATTTTCATACTGAGAAAAGTTTCATCACTTACAATTATTGTTTTTCCATGTAGGGATGTTAATTGTTCAATTTTGATAAGTTTCTTATGATTTCTTTTCCCTGTTTACCTTCTCATGCTTCTCTTGCTTCTTGTATCTGAATGTCAAATTTTGTATTCAACTCTGGTTTTTTCATCAAGAATGCTTGAAAGCCCTATATTCCACTGAATGACTATATTTTCCCCTGAAACATGATACTCAGTTTTGCTGGGTGGGTGACTCTTGTTTTTAATTCCAGTTCCTTTGACCTCTGGAATATCATAGTCCAAGACCTTCGATCCCTCAGTGAAGAAGCTGCCAGATCCTGGGTTATCCTGATTATGTTTCCACAATATTCGAATTGTTTCTTCTTGGATGCTTGTAATATTCTTTACTTAATCTGGGAATTCTGGAACCTGGTTATAATATTCCTAGGAGTTTTCTTCTTGGGATCTTTTTTTTTCTTTTTTTAAAGCAATAGGGGTTAAGTAACTTGTTCAAGGTTACACAGCCAGTTATTTCTGGGTGTGGTGCTGAGTATCCGAGCCTGGATTTGATCCAGGTCATCCCAACACTGGACCCGGTGCTCTTACTTACTGAGCCACCTGGCCGCCCCTAAGCAATTGTTAAGTAACTTGCTCAAGGTTACACAGCCAGGTGTCTCTGGGTGGGTGCTAAGTGTCTGAGCCCGGGATTCGATCTCCAGGTCATCCCAACACTGGAGACAGTGCTCTTACTTGCTGTGCTACCTGGCCTCCCCATTGGGATCTTTTCCAGGAGGTGATCGGTGGATTCTTTCAACCTCTATTTTGCCCTCTGGTTCTAAAACATCAGGGTAGTTTTCTTTGAGAACTTCTTGGAGAATGATTTCTAGGTTCTTTCTTTGATCCTGGCTTTCAGGTAGTCTAATAATTTTTAAATTATCTCTCCTGGATCTATTGTCCAGGTCAGTGGTTTTTCCCATGAGATATTTTACATTGCCTTCTTTCCTTTCATCAGTTTGGATCTGTTTAACAGCATCTTGATCTCTCATAAAGTCGTTAACATCCATTTTCTCCAATCTAATTTTGAAGCAATGGTTGCCCTCAGTGAGATGTTGAGAGACTTTTTCCACCTGGCAAATTTGACTTTTTAAGGCATTCTTCTCCTCATTGCCTTTTTGAGTCTCCTTTGCCATTTGAGTTAGTCTGTTTTTTAAGGTATTATTTTCCTCAGTCAGGCTGTTGACTCTCATTTCATAATTTTCTTGCATTGTTTTCATTTGTCTTCCCAATTTTTCCTCCACTGCTCTTATCTGCTTCTTAAGGTCCTCTATGGCCTGTAACCAGCTTGTATTTTCCTTTGAAGCTTTTGGTGCAGGAGTACTGACTTCACTGTCTTCCTCCTGTTCCATGCTTTGCTCCTTTTTTTCCCCAAAATAGGAGTGTAATGTTCGAATCTTCTGTCTGCTTTGTTTCCTTTGCCTGGTCATGTCACCCTCAGTCTCTTGACCCCTGGGCTTTTTGCCACTGTAGGACTCTGCCACCATATAGGGGAGCTTTCATCCCAAACACTGGGGTTTGCCCTATCTGAGGTCTCCACATGCACTGGCAAGCTGGACACACACCCCAGGACCTCCACCCTAGACTGCAATCCAGATCCAAGAAGGTTAAAGCAAGAGCGATTACCCCTCAGACTGGTTGCTTGGTCCCCCTACACTCTGCAGGCCAGGAGCTGCAGCTGCTAAGTGGAGCTGGCTTGCTGTGCCAGGTGTCTCAGAGGCTTCTTGCCCAGGAGACAAAAGCCATACACTCCCATTCACTGTGTCCCAAAGTCCAGACTGTAGCGGCCTCTCACTTTGTCCTTGGCATCTATGTGTTGATAATTCTGGAAACAGCCATAGCTGCTACTGCTCTGGCGTCCCTCTGGCTGGCAGCTGGTCCAACCCACCCTGGGGATAAAACCTCCACCTCACCTGGGCCTGGGCTCTGCTCCCAGAGCACTGCCTGGCCGATTCCTGCCAGCCTACTGGGCTGTCCTCAGGGGGAGGTTAGCTTCTCTGTGTCATTTTGTGGGTTCTGCAGCTCCAAAGTTTTGTTCAGAGCCCCCATTGATTGGGGAAGGTGGAAGCCAGAGGTGCTCGCAGGTCATGTTTCTACTCCGCCATCTTGACTCCGCCCCCGAGAAGTGGATTCTTAAAGCAATGACTGGCCAGTTAGCTCAGACTGGTACTGAAAGATAATGAGGTCAAGACTTAGCTGTAATCTGTGGACATAACTAAAACCCCTGATTGAGGCCATGCTTCACAAACATGTCCATACAATCCTAACTCCTTAGAACTGGAAGTGTCTGGAAAGGGAATCTCATCTAACACCCTCTCTATTAAATGAAAATAGAGGTTACTTGGATTAAAAAAAAAAAAGAACAAAATAAAGTACTGGAGTTGGGATCTGAGGAACTGAAGAAATCTTATTTTTCAGTCATGTCTAGCACTGTGTCTAGTACTAGATGGGTGTCATTTAATCACTATCCCTTACTTTACTGAATATCCACCTCTTAGAGTTTTGAGAATTAAATGAGAAAATGGAAATAAAACATTTTTAAAAAGTAAAGTACTATACAAATTTCACTCTTTGGAAGGAGATAAGTTGTCTTATCTTAGGGAAGGAATAAGAAGTGATAGCATCTATTATTTATATAGTGCCTACTATGTGCCAGCCACCATACTAAGAGCTTTACAAACATTTTTGTAAGGCCTTTTATGACCTGCATCTCCTACCTTTCTAATCTTTAAAAACTTTATGCTAAACCACTGCCATCACCATGTATTCATTGAACCAGCAACATTGGCCCCTTTGCTGTTCTCCAAATAGAACAGTCCAAATTCCCAGCACTTTAACTGGCTGTCCCCCATGCCTGGCATGCTTTCTCTCCACATTTCCCACTGGCTTCCCTAACTTTCTTCATTCCTTAGCTAAAATCCCACCTTCTACAAAACGTCTTTTCTGAACCCTTCCCACTTAATGCTTGTGGACTCCCTCTGTTGATTATTTTCAAATTATCCTGTATATAATTAATTTGTATGCATTTTTGCATGTTGTCTCTACCATTAGAATGTGAACTTCTTGTGAACAAGAGATGTCTTTTGCCGTTTTTTTTAATAATCACCTGAACTTAGTACAGTGTCTGGCATGCAATAGACATACTTATGGACTGACTTACTGATGAAGGCAATGTGGGTTGCTTAGAGATTGATTAGACATTGAAGACACCAATGTCATCTACTGAATCCTGGGCCATCACAAGTTGTCCTGAGTTTTGTTCTGCCACTGGACTTTGATGACTTAGGAAGAGAGGGAGACTTACAACTTTATGCAGCTCTGCCTCATTTAAATCCAATTCACACAGGATTAATGACATTACCTGTGGTGTCGTTGGTCCTTTACAAAAACAAAGGACAAACAACATTGACTACCTGACATTGTTATATGATGCCTTATAACTAGTAAGGGCTTAATACATACTTGCTGAATTGAAACACTTCTACAGTATCAGCAGGTAGATATTTGACACCTGCTTAAACATCTCCAATGAGAAGAGAATATGGTGTCCTATGAGACGGACCTGGTGAAAGATTGTAGACTAACAATCACAAAGTCATTACTACTGCTGAAAATGTAATTTCAACCACCCTTATGGAAGAAGGACAGCACCCATGTAAAACTAATTGCCTTCTGAAAGTTGGATTTTCTTTAAAAAAAGAAAAGGTCAAACATTAGCAAATGCCAGATTAACTGCTTTTGGAAATGAAAACAAGGGTGGCTGAAGAATTTTAAAGTATGGAATTCCTTTCCCTGTCAGAGGTAACTCAGAATGAAATTTCAATGTGCTATATGACTCTAAAAGTAGTTTCTCTATTCTCCATTTCATTTGTAAAACAAGAAGTCTAATTTATGTCCCCTGAGTATCTTAGAGGAAGAATTGAATAAGTAAATGAAAAAGAATTTATTGAGTATATAATTGCAGAACTATTGAAAAAAAGGTTCTGAAAGAATTCTAGCTATTTTACTACTATTTTAAAATGTTTTCTTGATGCCTTTTCTTTCTCTATTACCATGATTTTTGGAAATTGTCATAATCCCCCAAGCCCCATTTCAAAATCAAACTCTCCCTTATAAGAGAGAAACAGGTAAGCTAAAATATCTAACATAGTGTCTGTATATGACAATGTATATGTATATATATATATATATGCATGAATATGAAAATGTATGTCATTCTCTAATACTTCAAATTCTCTGCCAAGAAGAGGGAGTATATCTTTCCTTCTGTTTCTCCAGGACCATTAGACTTTTTTTTTCAAGTACTCAAAAGTTCAACTACCTTTTAGTGATATTTTTATTTGCTTTGTTTATATCTTTTTGTTCTGCTGATTTTACTCTAGTCTATACACCTGTTCATTCAAATATTTCAGTGATTTTATGAATTCCACCTATTCAACATTTCTCACCACAAAATTATAGTTCATTATGTTCATATTCCACCTGAACCACATTCTTGGGAAAGGCTACTTTTCATATGGCCCAGATTCTCATTTTGAGTAGAAGTGTGAGAAGAAGGCATTGACTGAGTCAATTAATCACCCCACCCCAGTGAAAGTAACTATCTTAAGCAGATGGCAAAATCTGTATTATATTGAATCAATCACAGAAACATAGAAGGTGATTTTTTTTTCTTGTTCTATTTGGAAGCAATGAAAACCATTGGATGAAATGAATTAACACTGTAAAGTCAAGTTTAGATTGGCTAAGGAGACTGGTTTACAAACTACAGTATTTTGAGAAATATAAAGCTCTTTCAGAAGTCAGACATTCCAATGTTTAGCAAGTGAGTAGTGAGAGCTTCCCCAGCCAATCCCTTTGAAAGGACTGGGAATATGAGTGGGTGGGGTACAGTTAGGAAAACACCTCTTTTTCCCCTTTTTCAACCAGAAGAAGAAGGTCTTGATAAGGTTAGAGGATTTGGACTTCTTTTTGTCACCCTACCAGCATCCCAGAGACTGTAATAGATAGTGGTCGCATTTGCATCAAGAGCTTAGGACAAATAATATGCTGAAGAAAGGCAGCATCAAGACTCTATAAGCAGCCCAACATAAATCACTATGCCTAAGGGTGAGCTTCTGAAAGCCTCAAGAAGAAGGGAAAAAGATTTTCAACAATAGGATTTCCAGGAGTTCTTAGTTTTGACACATTGTGTTCTCTAAGCTTAATATTACTTCATCCTGGATTCTGCATGTACTCTTAGGGTAGGATGCCGTGATTTGTACCAACTATTCTATTGTACCACTTTATTAAATGTCTGCTTTTAAAAGTTAATTGTCTGCCTGCCCTATTATTATCATCTCATAATCAATTAAGGAAACACACTAGTAGTTGTACCTGTATATCATGAGCTATAGCATTAAAATGATAACCACCTCAGCCCCTCCAGGACTGACTATGACCACTGAGGGGAGAAATAGCACCTATGATCTGGGGAACCAACCTGAAAGTGCAAGTTAGGGTGGGGATAGAGGAATATATATATATATAATATAGAATAATAAATAAATTAAGGTCACTTCTTATCAAGTTACTATCTGAGGCTTGGAGAAATAGGTAGGCTAGAGGACTTATACAAAACACAAAAATCTGTGCTGGTAGGTGAACAATAAGAAACATTACAAAATAAACACTAGAAGTTAGACCAAGATAGACTATCCAATTAGCCATACAGCTCAATGACAAGGAGTCTGACAGGAGTAAAAGGACCAAATGAAGGGTCTCAAATAGTCAAGCAAATAACTGGCAGTGAATATGTTCACAGGAAATGAGGGAGTTCATGGAAACTAGGAAGACAAATTAGTGAACAATTGAGAAAAAAATCTCTCAGCATGGAGCTCACTCACTTGTGGGTTTAGAGCCTCAGGAACTTATACTACTCTCATCATGGTGAGTTGTATGAGACCAGGATGAGCCTGGTCTTAATGCTTTGCAATGATGGTTAATACAAATTAAATGGCTGAAGTATTGTGATGATTATGGGAGTAAGACAAATCTCTTGGTCCTTGGCACAGCCATTTTCCTTACAGATTTGTATCCATGTTTTTAAATTTCCCAAAAGGTCAAATTCTATTCCACCAAACTACAGGATTTTTTTTTCTTTCCTTTTCAATGGTATTTCCTTACAATAATATATTGCTGGTCCCAGGCTACAGAGATCTGAAGACTAGATTCTCTGATTTGGAATTAGGAAATAAATTACCAAGACAAAGGAATACTCAAAACTTGGAAGAACTATGAGGTATAATTAACATATCTTTATCCATATCCCCTTTCTCTCCAAGATTCTGAACCTATGTTAATGAATTTGCTCAAAACATTAAATATTTTGTTGCTAAAATGATAAAGTAAAGCATGTGAAATAAAGAATTGTGTTTGAGATCTATACCACAAAGTAGCTCAGTCTAGGGACTTTTGTACCTCTATTATTTCATCATCTATTTATTTTCATGGAAGATAAAAAAGTCCCAGAATTGGAAAAAAATTGAGAGGGTCTCAAATCCAGACAGACTAATTTATTAAAATGGTCTCTGAAGATGAAGCTTATGGGAATCAGCTTATCAATCAGACATTAAAAAGTGAGTTGAAATCCAAGTATTTATTAATCATATACTATGTGCTGGCCACTATGCTAAGGACTGGGGAAACAAATATAAGCAAGAAGAAAGTCAGTCATAAAAATGTAAGCTGCATCAATAAGCTGCCACTTCATGAGGAAGAGAGCAGGCAAAAGGATGCTGAAAAGGCAAGGGAGGACAGTGCCCCAAATGGAAGCAAGATGAAGGAGACTGGATTATCCCCCCAGTAAGAAAGGGAGTGATAACTAACCTGGGCACCCTCCTCAAGTGGAGGTTCTGGGAAGAGCCATCCCATCAGGTAGGTAAAGGGAACTGGTGGTGAGGGTGAGGCTCATTCCAAGGTGTGAAGTGAATTCTGTGATAAAGTTTCAGGAGTATGATAGGGCAGTCCATATTCAAACCTGGAGAGAAATGAGGAAGGGAAAAAGATAAAAGCCCTCCCTACTCCTAGACCCTTGAGGGCTGAGAATAGAAGTGACTCATTTTCTTTGTGATACTCAAGGCCGGCTCTTGAACCTGATTCCTGACTCAAATCCTGTGTCACTAATTGATCTCTTCCATTTTAACCCTAGGTCAAATAGATAGAGACATGACTGCTAATGAGCAAGAAACAGAAGTTAAAAATAAGCTTCAAGCCAACATGTCCCACTTAGCTGGTTCACTTTCCTTTTTCAAATACATAGTCTCTTGGATTCTCCTTTTGGAGAGAAAAAGCCTGACAATGAGGACAGACGAAAAAAGGAGGACAGACAGACTCTTCTCATGGGAGAGAAAAAACAGTACAATATTTTTCCCTAGTCCACTGACTAGATGTAAGAGGGATATGTTAAAACAACAACAACAACAACAAAAACAGCTTAAAGCTCTAGGTTTTAATCTTAAAGATAAATGGTTTAAGCCAAAGCTATGTAATCTTAATACCAAAAGGCAGAAGCAGAAATTCCATAAACTGGGATCAATGAAACTATCACATTATGCTAGCAATTGATTCTAGGCATTGGAAAGACACAGCTTCATCAGATGAACAGGGCCCCATGCCAAACATCACCAATCATAAAGTGATCAATACCAGTCACATAGCAGAGACTAAAGGATACATGAGATTAGCTAGGAATAGACCTGTGGAAACATTGTAATGACATCCCAGTAATCCTGCTGAGTTGATCTCCTTCACATGTGCGCTCTGGCTGTCAATTAAATACACAGGTATCAAGTATTTATGAAGTACTTAATATTATACACTGGTCAATATGCTTGCTTCTGGGGACACAAAGGGGAAAAAATGAAACAAGCCTTATCAATTAAGAGCTTAGTTCTAATATGGAAAATAATGTAAGAATATTATCTATCTGTATAAATATTATTTAATGTATATAAATAAACATATAAATAGCACAAACCTACATTTTATATATACATTTACATAAACACACACACACATTTTTTTTTGAGTGGGAGGGAGGCCACAAGCCAATGAAGAGAGATTAAAAATGTCTTAGATCACATCTAAATTGAGTTTTGAAGGGAGCAGAAGCTTCTGAGGTACAGAGGTGAGAAAGCAGCATACTCCAGATATAGGAAAATGCTTATTCAAAGGCAGGTAGATGATAGGTGAAGACTTATGCATGATGAATAATAAGAATGTCAATCTTTCTGAATGACAAAATGCAGGAAGGGGAATAATATATAAAATAAGTAAAGAAAGGTAGATTGAGGTCAGTCTGTACAGACCTTTCAAAGCTAAATAAAATTCGTTTTCTTTTTTTTTTTTTAATTTATCCTAAGGTCAGCAAGTAAACCAGAATTTACTAAGCACTTACTACATGCCTGGTATTATACAAAGCAATAAGGAATACTTGGAGTTTATTAAGCAGGTGTGTGACATGGTCCAAACTTTGCTTCAGAAAAATCATGTTAGAAACTCTATAGAGGGTGTTTTTGAATGAAGGCATAGACAAAACTTACGGCAAACAAATTTAAAGGCCATTTCAATAGTTGAGGATATTGTGATGTAGGCTTGACTAGAGTGGTGGCCTTGTGAATAGTGAGAAAGGAATAGATGAAAGAGATGTGGAATTGGAAATAAGAGGACTTTTTACTTGATGGCATCCATGGGGTGGGGGAGAGTGAGCAGTTCAGGTAATACCAATAATGTATACCTGGGTGCTCTATGCAGAAAGAGAGAAAGTAAGAGGAGGGATAGTTTGGATTAAAATAAAATAAACTAATTAGTTCTATTTTGGACTTGTGCCTATGAGGTATCCAATTTGAAATGTATAATAGGTGGAGAGATGGATCAGGAGCTCAGGAAAGATACTGGGGATAGATATGTAAATCTGGGAGTCATCTGCCTGCATAGAGATAATAATTAAAGCCATGGAAACTTGATAAAACTACGAAGAGCAGTGGTATCAAAGTCAAATAGAAATAGGGGATACTAATCAGTACATAAGGATTATGTAGGCCACATATTGACTAGGTTTCAAAATGTAATGCTATTTGTTTTATTTTAGCTTTATTTATTTTATTAAATATTTCCCAATTACATTGTTGTAATTGTTCCACTTGTTCCACTGCATTCTGTAGTGTAATTGACATTCCTGCTAAGATAATGCATAGAGTAAGAAGGAATGGGTCCAGAGTAGAACTCTGGGGTAATGTCCACAGTTAAGAACCATAATATGAAAAAAAAAAAGAACCATAATATGGATTATGAACCAGCAAAAGTTCAGTGGTAAATCAAGTAGGAAGAGAACCATAAGCGAGCCGTGGTCATGAAAACCCAGAGAGGAGAAAAAGTGCAGGAAGAGTGGTTAATAGTACCATATGTTTGCTATGTTCTCTGCATGTGTGTTCTTCCATAAATATTCAATTTTACCACTGATGAGATTTGAATTTGTGGGAGAGTGTGCCCCAGGTTTGTGGGGGAAATACTCTATTGATACTTTTATATAATGCCATTCCATTAAATTCCCTTATCAGGTATTCTCTTCAGCTACCAACAGGATATGTCTTCCCTAAACATACTCCCTGAACAGCCATTTTATTATATTCCAGGTCCCCTTTTCTGTTACATAAAAGTCATCTTTTCCCTACCATGGCACCCTCCATGCTTCTCCCCCACCTTCCATACCCACCCCCTTATTTTATGAATCTCTCTCTGAAGTTAACTATGACCTCTTAATTGCCAAATCAAATGTTTTTTCTCCATCCTTATTCTTCTTGAGCACTCTGAACCCTTTGACACTATTAATTACCCTCTTCTCCTTAATACACTCTTCTCTAGGTTTTAGTGAAACTACTCTTCCCAGCTTCTTCTCCTACCCAGTATCTTCTGCTGTATCTTTATACACACTATGCCTACTAATCATGCAGGTCTGACAAGGTTTAATGCCAGGCCCTATCTTTTCTCCCTTTATACTATTTCTCTTGGTCATCTCATCAGCTCCTATGGCTTCAATTATTTTCTCTAAGCACATGATTCTCAGATCTAATTATCCATTCCAAACCTATCTCTTGACCTCTGGAGTTATGTCTCAAAGTGAATAATCTGTAGATATCTGAAATTCAACATATATAAAACTTAATTCACTATTTTCCCCTAAAACCTTATCTTATTAACTTCCTTACTATTATGAAAAGTAACACCATTCTCCCAGTTACCAGGTTCTCTACCTAGGTATCATCATTGCTTCCTCCCTTTCTTTCACTCCTCCCCCATATTTAATCAGTTATTAAGTCCTATCATTTCTACTTTCTTAGAATCTTTAGTATAGAATCTCTTTTCTCCTCCTACACTGCCACCATGCTGGTGCAGACCTTAATTACCTCATGCTTTGACTATTGCAATGGACTCATTACTGATCTTTCAGCCACAAGTGCTCCCCACTCCAACCCATCCTCCACTCAGTTCTGAAATTGATCTTTTAAAATCACAATTTTAACCATGTTAGCTGCTACCACATTTTCAAAAAACTCCAGTGATTCTCTGTTTCCTCTAGGATCAAACATAAAATAGTCTTTTTGGCTCTTAAACACCTTCATAATCTGACTCCTTCCTTCCTTTCCCTTCTACTTTCACATTACTCCTCCCACCATATACTCCGTGATCCAGTGATAAAACTTCCTTGTTGTTACTTCCACATGATATGTCATCTCCTAACTCTGAACTGATTGTGCCCCATACTTCAAACTCTCTGTTCATTTCTGCCTCCTGGCTTCCCTCACTTTCTTCAATTTTCAGCTAGAGTTCTACCTTCTACAATACATTTTTTCCCATTTTATCCTCATATCTTGTTTGTACATAGCTGTTTGTATATAATCTCCCCTATTAGATTCTAAATTTGTTGAAGAGACTGATTTTCTTTTTGTTTGTTTTTTTAAAGTTTTTTTCTTTTCTTTTTGCTCCAATGCTTAGCACAATATTTGACAAATATTAGGTGCTTAATAAATGCTTGCTGACTTACAGAACATTAGGTTAGATAAATTGTGTTTTCTAGTGGATCGGAAAAAAGTAAATACATTAGTATAAATTTGTACATAATTTTTGAGGAGATACAGATTTAGAAAATACTTTCAACTAGGAAAAGTTTCTTGAAAAACTCATTTGTGTGTCATGAGATGCCTTAAGTACTACATATGATATTGTACATTTTATTTTAACTGAAGACTTTGAAATTTGTAGGAGTTGGAAATGTTTTATGTCAAGAAGATAGCAACAGTTAAAAGATAATTGCTGACCAAAAGAACAATGATTGCCAACCAACAATTCAGCTCAGTTTTCTTCTAAGCTCAGAAGCTACATCTATGCTTATAGTTGAAATCACATAGGCAAACAACATTGCTTCTCACCCAACAATCAGGCAGGTACTTTTCCCCCAGAGAAGGTTGTTGTTACACAAACAGAACCTGAATAAAATTTTGGTTATACAGAATCTTGTATAATTCTCATTATATGCATAGAAACACCCATTGTGCATTATATTGGTGATTTGGAGTTCATCCAGAGGAGGGTGACAAGGATAGTGAGGGGAGAAAAGACAGTACAAGGAGCTGAAGGATTGGAGATGGTTAGCTTAGAAAAGAGTAAACTTGAGTTGTGAAGACGGAATCCTGGTAGCTTTCCTCAAGGATATTGAAAGGATTTTATTTTTTCTGCTTGGCTCTAAGAGAACAGAAAAAATGATTCGAAATTACAAAGGCAGATTTCTCTTTAAGATATATATTTTTTAATGTATGGGGTAAATTAAAAGCTTTTGCAGAAGGTAATGGGTTCCCCATCATTGGTAGTTGTTAAGTAGAAGCTAAATGATTATGGTCTAAGCAAGGGGTGGGGAACCTGCAGCCTCAAGGCCAAATGTGGCCCTCAAGGTCCTCAAATGAGGCCCTTTGACTCCCAGATATTGTAGAGGACATTCCTCTTTATATCACAGGCTGAGTTAGATGGTCTCCTGAGGTACTTTCTAATGCTGAGTTTATTTCATTCAAGGCTATAGAATCTACCATTACATTTGTTTTCAGTCTTCTGGGATTTTGCCTCTAGTTTCACAAAATACAACAAAGAATAGTGGCTGAATTTGTACTGCTGATTATTAATATAAGATTGAATCCTTTTATTGGTGGGTTGAAAAGATCAGGGGCTGGAAAACTCTTTGTGAATAGGAAAGAACAGGGGAGCTAATATAGTGTCTTTTGTTTGACCATTAAAAAATCTATTATTAAGCAGAGAAAAGATGGAAGACAGAAGCCAGGAAGTTGCCTGAGATCTCCCCAGTTTTCCCTGAAAACAACATTAAATCAAGCCTCTGAACAGATTCTGGAGCAGCAGAATGCACAAAAAGATGGAGTGAAACAATTTTCCAGCTTAAGATAACAAAAGAGGGCTTCAGGAAAGGTCTATCACACTTTGATAAAGGGGGAGCTCAGTACAGCACAGATGGTTTTGGGTGAGTGGGAGGCTCCTAACCACAGCAGAGATCAGCACTCCAAGGTCCCTTGGTCCTGCCTAAGCAAGCCAGAGCCACAGCAAGCCAGCTATGGGACTGTGATTAGGCTGGACTACCCCAGTGCAATGGGCAAGACACCAGCACCTGAGGCCCAAGGACAGAAAGTCAGTGACCAGGACTTTGACCCTAAGCACAAAAATCTTGGGACAGTGGCTACTGACCCCCAGGAGCAGAGCTCATCCCTAAAAGTCATGAAATAAGTTTAAAAATGAGCAAAAACAAACAGAAAAGAACCCTGACCATAGAAAGCTACTATGGAAACAAGGAAGATCAAAACACAAACTCAGAAGAGAACAATAATGTTAAAATGCCTACATATGAAGCCTCAGATGGGAATAATAATTAATCTCAAGCCACAAAAACCATTCTGGAGTAACTGAAAAAGGATTATAAAAAAAGAAATAAAAGATGTAGAAGAAAAATTGGGAAAAGAAAGATCAGGTAAGCAAGAGAGAATAAACAACTTGGAAAAGGAAGGACAAAAATTGGCTGAGGAACAAAATATTTAAAAAATACAATTGGCCAATTAAAAAAATACATTGAAGAAAGCAACTCCTTGAAAAGTATAAGTGGCCAAATAGAAAAGGAGGTCCAAAAGCTAACTGAAGAAAATAATTCCTTAAAAATTAGAATTGATCAAATAGAAACTATTGATTTTATGAGACATCAAGAATCAGTCAAATAAACTAAAAGAATGAAAAAAATAAAAGAAAATGTAAAATACCTCATTGGAAAAAAAAACAAACTACTGACCTTGAAAATAGATCTAGGAGAGATAATTTAAGATTTGTTGAACTACCTGAAAACCATGAACAGAAAAAAGTGAATAGAGCACCAACCCTGGAGTCAGGAGGACCTTAATTCAAATCTGGCCTCAGACACTTAACACTTACTAGCCATGTGACCTTGAGTAAATCACTTAACTCCAATTGCCCTGCCTTCCCCCCTCCAAAAAGAAAAAAAAAGAAAAAGAGACCTAAAAGCATCATTCAAGAAATTATCAAGGAAAACTGCTTTGATAATCTAGAAACAAAGGGTAAAATAATAATGGAAAAAATTCACTGATCACTTCCTGAAAGAGATATCATAATGAAAAGTCCAAGGAACATTGTACCTATATTCCAGAATTATCAGGCCAAGGAGAAAATACTTCAAGTAGTGAGAAAGAAACAATTCAAATACCAGAGAGCTACAGTCAGAATTACACAGGATTTAGCAGTTACTGTATTAAAGAACTGGAGGACTTGGAATGTGATATGATATTCCAGAATGCAAAGGAGCTTGGATTACAACTAAAAATCAACTATCCAGCAAAATTGAGCATAATTTTTCAGGGGAAAAGATAGCATTCAATGAAACATGGGATTTTCAAACTTTCCTGATGAAAAGACCAGAGATGAACAGAAAATTAGGTCTTCAAATACAAGACTTAAGAGAATTATGAAAAGGGAAACAGTAAAGAAGAAAATGTTATTCAATAAGGTTAACCTGTCTACACCCCTACACAGGAAGATGATTCTTATAACTCTTGAGAATTGTATCTCAATATGGGGAGCTAGAAATACTATACATTGACAGAGGATGTGGGTAAAAGTTGACTTTGATATGATATAAAAAAAATTCAAGGGATGAAAAAAAAGAATTGTCCTAGAAGAACAGGAAAGAGGGAGGCAGAATAGGGTAAATTACATCACATGGAGTGTTGCAGAAGAAAAAGGGATGATCATAGTTTGGACCTTACTCTAATCAGATTTAGCTCAAAGAGAGAACAACATGATCATCAGTCCACTATAGAAATTTATCTTACCCTATAAGGAAGTAGGAGAGAAAACAGGAAAGAAAAGGAAGGGACAATGATAGAAAGGAAGGCAGAATAGGGGGAAGAAATAGGAGGGGAAAAGGTAAAGAAAAAAGGAGGGCTGATGGAAGGCAGGGCACATTAAGGGAGGCAGTGGTCAGAAGCAAAACACTAGTGGGGAAGATGAAAGGAGAAAGAAAAATGAAAGTAGGGGTAAAAATAGGATGGAGGGAAATACAGAGATAGTAATCATAACTGTGAATATGAATGGGATGAACTCTCCCATAAAACAGAAATAGATAGAAAAGCAGATCAAATACCAGAATCCTAAAATATGTTGTTTACCAGCAGAATACTTTATGCTTCATCTAAAGCTAAAAACAACAAATTAAAACGAAACTGGGATAATAATCCTGATCTCAGACACAGCAAAAATAGATGTAATTTAAAGTGACAAGGAAAGAAACTACATCTTGCTAAAAGGCACCACAGACAACAAAGTAATAACAATATGAAACATATATGCGCCAAGTGGTATAGCATCCAGATTCTTAGAGGAGAAGTTAAGTGAGTTACAGGAAGGAATAAATAACAAAACTACACTAGTGGTTGACCTCAACCTCCCACTCTCAGAACTAGATAAATCTCACAACAGAATAAACAAGAAAGAAGTTAAGAAAGTGAATAGAATTTCAGAAAAGTTAGATATGATAGACTTCTGGAGAAAATTAAATTGGGATAGAATGGAATGAACCTTTATCTCACTGGTACATAGCAACTGTAGAAAAATTGAACGTGTACCAGGGCATAAAAGCCTCACAATCAAATACAAAAAGGCAGAAATATTAAATGTATCATTTTCAGACAATATTAAATATATCCTTTCTATTATGTTATTCTCTCTTTGATGAGAGATGCAATAAATTTACATATAACAAATGGCCATGGAAAGAGACCAAAAAAAAATTAGAAACTACATGAGCTAATCCCAAAGAATGAGTGGGTCAAATGATAGAAATAATAAAAAATTTCATAAAAGAAAATGACAACAATCAGACAGTATATCAAAACTTGTGGGATGCAGCCAAAGTAATTTTTAGAGGAAATTGTATATCTCTAAGTGCCTACATGAATAAAATAGAGAAAGTTGTGATCAGTGAATTGGACATGCACTTAGAAAAAGAACAAATTAAAAATTCCTAATTAAATACCAAATTAGAAATTCTGAAACATTAAAGAATAGATTAATAGAATTTAAAATAGGAAAACAATTGAACTAATAAACAAAAGTAAGAGGTGGTTTTATTTAAAAGGCAATAAAATAGATAAACCATTGATTAATTTTATTTAAAAAAAGAAAGAAGAAAAGCAAATTAACACTATCAAAAATGTAGAGCAAATTGAAGCCACAATTACAAGCCATTTTGCCCAAATATATCCCAACAATTCTGCCAATCTAAGTGAAGCAGATCAATATTAATGAAAATATAAATTTCCCAGATTAGCAGAAGAGGAAATAAAACACCTCCTTAACCTCATTTTAGAAAAAGAAATTGAATAAGCGATCAATGAATTCCCTAAGAAAAAATCTCCAGAGCAAGTTGGATTTACAAGTAAATTCTACCAAACATTTAAAGAAAAATTAATTGCAATACTATATAAACTATTTGGGGAAAAAATAGGTGAAGTTTTACCAAATTCTTTTTGTTATGGAAAAATGGTACTAATACCTTAGCCGGGAAGAGCCAAAACAGAGAAAGAAAATTATTTTAAAAATTATTTCCCTAGTGGATATTGAGGCAAAAACTTTAAATAAAATATTAACAAAGAGATTACAGCAAATTATCACAAGGATAAAACACCATAACCAGGTGGGATTTATACCAAGAATATAGGACTGGTCCAATACTAGGAAAACTAGGAGGATAATTGACCATATGAATAACAAAATTAACAGAAATCATATGTTTATCTCAATAAATCCTGAAAAAGTTTTCAACAAAATTCAGCTTCCATTCCTATTAAAATGAAATTTTAATTTCTGTCACTAGACAGAAGAGGAATAAATATGATGGGTAGTATCTATCTAAAACCATCAACAAACATTATATGTACTGGGCATAACCTACAAACTTTTCAGATAAGGTAAGGGCTAAGGGCTGAAACAGGGATGCCCATTATCACCACTATCATTCAGCATTGGGCAAGAAATGGTAGCTTAAGCAGTAAGAGAGCAAAAAGAATTGATGGAATTAAAATAGACAATGAGGAAACAAAGCATCACATTTTACACATGATATAATGGTATATTTAAGGAATCCTAGAGAATCCACTTAAAAAAAACTACATGAAAGAGCTAACAACTTTAGCAAAGTTGGAAGATAAAAAGTAAACCCACATAATTCATCAGCTTTACCAACAATGTCTAGCAGGAAGAAACAGATGGAGAAATTCCACTTAAGATAACTATAAACAATATAAAATATTTGAGAGTCTACCTGCCAAGACGAACCCAGGAACATTTATTTAACATGATTACAAAACACTTTTCACATAAATATAGTCAGACCTAAACAAGTGGAAGAATATTCATTGACCAGGGCTAGGTCGAGCCAATATAATGAAAATGACAATTCTACCTAAATTAATTTACTTATACGGTGCCATACCAATAAAACCACCATATATTATTTTATAGAGCTAAAAAGAATAATAACAATATTAATCTGGAAGAACAACAGCTCAAGGACATCAAGGGAATTGATATTCCTTTGATGAAATTCCCATAATAAAAAAAAAAAACTATATAAAGAAAGGTGACCTAGGAATACCAGATCTCAAACTGTATTTTAAAGCAGTAATTATCAAAACTAACTGGAAGTTGCTTAGAAATAGAGTGGTGGATCAGTGGAAAATTTAAGTACACAGGGCACAGTAGTTAATGACTATAGTAATCTACTTTGTGATAAAACCAAATACTCTACCTTAGGGAAAAGGGCTCACTATGTGACAGAAACTGCTGGGGGAAAAAAATGGTAAAGAGTATGGCAGAAACTAGGAATAGAGCAACATCTCAGTAAAAATGGGCACATGATTTAGACATAAAGGATGACACAATCAACTATGTCAATTATGATAGACTTAGCTATTCTCAGCAAAACAATGATCCAAGATAATTCCAAATGACTCACAATGGCAAATGTTATCCACACCCAGGGAAACAAATATGGAGTCAATGCAAATTGAAGCATACTATTTTTACTTTTTTTGTTTTTCTCCTGTTTTTTTCTTTCTCATGTTTTTTTTTTCTTCTCTCCTTGTATTCTGATTCTTCTTTCACAACATAATTAATGTGGAAGTATGTTTATTATGATTGTATTATGTATAACCTATAGCAGATTGTTTGCTATCTTGGGAAAATAGGAGAGAAGGAAGGGAGGGAGAAAAATATGGAACTCAAAGTCTCATAAAAATGAATGTTGAAAACTATCTTTACATGTAATTGGGAAAAAATAAAATACCATTAAATGTGGGAAGGGTCTATTATTATCCACCATACATGCCTGGATTTTCAATTTATAGAACAATTGATGCACTTAATATTTTAGAAAAAAAGCTGTCACTCAAAAAAAAGTTTCTTATTCTAAGTGCCTCTGTACCTTTTTATAAGAACTAAATTACACTAATTTCACCTGTTCAACATTGGCAGTATAACAATAAATGATCCCCTAGTGCAAGAAAATAACTCCCTGGCAATCTAAGAATAAATTCCCACTTCTTTGCATATTTCTTTTAAAAATTGTTTTATTAGATTTCTCTATTCTTTACAAGACTGAGCTCCTTTTCTCTACACTTTTACTCATACTATGTAAGATTCCCTAAGTTTTTTTGTGAAAAAGAATCTGGGGTATTGGATAGGGTACAGTTGTACGCATTAAGTACAGACTAAGTCCCAAATTAGCACATCTTAATTAATTGCAGGTGGCAGCAACATTATGCCAGAATATTTTCTAGGACTTGTTCCTCAAATGAACATTGGCAAAATCTCCATTTCACAGTAATTTAATGGAATGATTCAAGAACATCACCTACCAAAAGGTATTTCAAAGCATCTAAGCAGCCTAGGGGCTTTAACTATGTTTTCTAAATCTTACTCAAAAGTTGTCTTGGGAACATTCCCAATATCTCATTTTGGACTGCATGACTTCAAAAAAGATTAAAACCAGAGGTTTATTAAGGCTACCCCATAAAGCCCTAAGAAAGGTTATTTTTTTTCTCTTTCATTCAAGTTTCTTTTTTTTCCTCCTATTAAATAAAAAAAGGCTGTGTTCCTCATATGTGGGTAGAACAATCACTCCCAGATATTACAGAGGGGAAAATCAATTCCTATGAAATAAAATCTAGTTACTCCCCTCCCCTTTCTAGGTCAAAGGCAATGTGCCTTCATATGATAATTGGTTTGGTGTACTGGAAAGAAAACTAGGATTGAGTGCAGGAGACCTGGGTTTGAATTCTGACTTTAACAATTACTAAATGTGTTACTATGGACAGATCAAACTTTACAGAAGCCTCAGCCTTCTCATTTATAAAACGAGTGTAACAGTAGCACTTAGCTCACAGAATTACTTATGTTTTATTAGGATTAAGTGTATAACAAGGCCATTGTGAGAAAATCTGTTGCATAAACTTAAAATGTTATCAAACGTTAACTATTGTTATTACACACATTATTTGGTGCTAAAATATAAAATATATATATATTTTAAATTGCTGTCCAAAAATTTTGAATATGTAGAGCTAGATGGAAACTTTGACACTTCCAAATGCCAGTCATTTATATTTCACACAAACCCACTGCCAGACAAATGAGACATCTGGTCAATTTTTCTGGGAAGCAAATGGGTTTTACCTCAGGCCTGAGAAAAATACAATACTTCAAAGTCCTAATAAAAGAGAAAGAAAACTAATCAGGTGTTGCTAATTATTTAGAATCTGATCAGTATAGGGCAGCCAGGTGGTGCAGAAAGTAAGAGTGCCGGCCCCAGTGTCGTGTGGGGAGACCCAGGATAGGTTCTGGTCTCAGATACTTGGCTCCCACACAAAAAAATAACTGGCCTGTAACCTTGAGCAAGTTAGTTAACCCCAATTGCTTAAAAAAAGAATCTGATAAGTAATAAAACCAACAGGGAAAGACTAATATTTATATTTGATTTATGTTTTCTGAAGTCCCCAAAACACATTATGTTCAAAATTAATGTGATTTGAATTTTTTTTAAATAATAGGGAGTTACCTTTGATTTCCTCAATGCCACTGACTAGTCTCCATACTCTACTGTGAGGGGAATTGATGAGTTGGAGCTCACATGAACAAGTATCAAAGAATCCTGTAGGATATACTGCAGGTTCCTTGAGACCTGCTTCAGAGGATCTATGATATAGTATTTTAATAGACTGTCTGTATAGTTGTTATGATAACATATAGTTTCTTAGAAAATGGTGTATGTTATTATAGGACATGAAAGTTGGTATTCAAGGGAGATTTTATATCATAGAATCACAGAATTTTAAGAGCAGAATGCTTTATATATCATTTAATGTAGCCTTATTCATTTTAATATCTTCATTTTTAGATACTTTGCCATTTATAAAATATTTCCACATATTTCATTTGATCCTCAGAATTCTATAATATAGATAGAACAGGTACTATTAACCCAAGGAAACTGAGATTACAAGAAGATTTATGACTTGACCAGGGTCAGACATATGTAGTACTTAAGAGCATCCCTGTTTTCATATAGGCACCTCAGAAATTTTACCCCCATTTTGATGTACCTTGTGTGTACATCTATTCAAGATGATAGCTCACAAATCTTCCTTTTCAGGTTTGTTTAATTCTACTAACCATCTGGAGGGTAAAATCGGATCCAAGCAAATTTAATGAACTAACTTAGTAATAAAAATAGTCATAGAGGATTACCCCCTGTTTAAGCCTGCATGCAACTTTCTCCCCCACAAATGCACTTGTCATCAAAGAAAGAAGTAGGTCTGCTTAGGGAATGTGCATTGAGAAAGAGGGATAAATATATGAAATACATATGATTACATATGATGGAAGACAGGTAAGCAACATCTATGACCAGTGAACATGGGTCATAAACTCATGGGATGTAATGGTAATGGCAATCTAAAGATCTTCCCTGCCCCTTGATAGGCTTAAGTGAATCTGAGAACCTTCCCTGATTTGAAAATATACTCTTCCCCCTAATAGGCTGAATGTGGTCACATGGAGCCTGTGGTGGGAGGCTTGTTTTTCAGGAATGCCCACACCTTGATGCTGTGTGATTGGGCAGTGGGTCAAGAGGGTTGTGACATTCTCTGACCCAGGAGAAGGCTATATATACCCTGATGTGAGGTTTTGCTTTGGGGCTTACTTTGGGAAGAGTTTGTGTGATTTGGCCAGATGAGTCTCTGGGAAGCTGTTGAGCCCCCTGGCTTTGAAAGCCCTGATGTTGGTGCTTCCTTCTCTTGTAACTAACTAGGTATGGATATAATCATCAGACAGCTGGAAGCACAGTCTTCTGATCTGTTTGTCTGTATTTTTTGTCTGCTTGTAACTTCTGTTTGTATTCTCTGAAGTTCAGGATGCTGACTTTTTTCCCTGAAATAGGTAAATGATATATGATTGATTAAAGTAAGATTGTTAACACATTTTGAGTTGCTTTCCTTTAGAAAAGCAGTTCTAAGAACATGTGCTAGCAACCATCCTGGGGGTATGCTAGGGTGCTTGTTGCTACAAGTGGCATCATGAACAGGAAACTCACAAGGAAGGCAAATAAATAGGAAACTCTCATAGCTAGAGAAAATGCATGAGAAGGTAGGAACTCATGCATTACTTCTACCAAGGCACACTCACAGGGACTTGTGTGGCCAAGGGAATTTGCAGCCATAATATGGCATGGTTATTGATTTCTTCTCAATATCCATCCAGAGCCTCCATTAGCCTCATGGTTGTCTCACTTGACTCTACAAACAGCCTCTGGATTCCATTTCTTCAAGGAATCAAAAAACCCTCTTAGCCCCTGTTGGCTTGGGTATAGAAATTTATAGGCATTACCTTTCTGAGGGCACACTGAAAGCTCTTAAGTCTTCGTTAAGACTATGAGCCTTCATGCAGTCAAGAGCCATGAAACAATAACTAAGCAGATAAACATCTCTGTTCCAGGTTTCTATTTGACTTATCGACAGTTCAACTGGTTAAAAAGAATTTCATAAAAATCTGTTTTGTGCCAGTGTACTAGATGCAAGAGAGACAAAGAGAACACCAAAGTATTCCTTGTCCTAAAGGAGGTTACATTATATTAGAAGAGACAATACATATAGAAATGAATATTGGAAAAAATATATACAAAATGATTACAAGGAAAGGGTTTTTTTTGGGAGGGTAGGGATAAGAAGGAAATAAAAGCTACAAAATTAGCAAAGGTCTTATAAAAGAGTAAGAAGTAAGCAAATTTGAAGTTTAGAAGGAAGGTAAGCTTGGGTATTCTAAGAGACAGAAGTGAAGAGGGAGTGCATTCCAGGAATGGCAATTGCAAAGGCACAGTCAAGAGATGAAATGTTTTGTCTGAGGAATGACAAAATGGCCAGTCAGGATGGATTGTAGGGCATATAAAGGGGAATGGTGTGTAATAAGGCTGGAAAACCAGGTTGGAACTAAGAAATCACTATATTTGATTCTAAAAGTAATAAGGAACTACCAAAATTTATTAAGCAGAGTTGTGGCATGATATTTTAGAAAGATAATTTTGACAAGTGTATGAAGAATGATTTGGAGGGAGGAGAGCCTTGAAGCCAAGAGATAGATTTGCAGGCTATTGCAATGGTCCAATGATAAGGAGATGAGGAATTGAGCTAAGATAGTGACTGTGTATGTGAAGAAAGATATGAAATATATATACAGTAGAATCAATAAACTTGGCCATTGATAAGATAGGTAGGGTGAGGGAAAGTGAAGAGCTGAGAATGACTCTGAGTTTGTGAGCCTTAATAATTGAAAAGACCATAGTGCTCTCAGCAGAAATAAGTAATTTCAGGAGACTAGTGCATTTAGAGCAAAAGATAGTGGGTTCAGTTTTGTACATGTTGAGTTTGAAGTGCCAACAGGGAAGTTCATAACATGGGACTGGAGCCCTGGAGAGAGATTAAGGTTGGATGAATAGATCTGGGAATTATCTACATAAAAGGAATAAATGAGCCCAGGGAAGTGATTGAGTATAAAGGTAGAAGATTAGAGGACTCATAAGGTAGAGCTTTGGGGTAGGCTGGGGTAAGCTCAAACTAGCTCATAAGACCTGGTTATTACAATTTTAGTGTGAGCAACTATATCTGAGAAAAGACAAAAGCTACAATCCTGAACATGATTTATTGTTTTATTGATTGTGTAAACTTAAGAAAGTGATGAATTGTGGCCACTAAGTGGTACAGTGAATACAGCACCCGTCCTGGAGTCAGGAGGACTTGAACTGAGTTCAAATCCAGCCTTAGACACTAAACACTTACTAGCCGTGTGAACTTGGGCAAGTCACTTAACCCCAATTACCCTTCATTCCCACCCCTCCAAAAAGCAAAAAAAAAAGGATTAATTAAAAGTTAATAATGTACATTAAATTTTTAAAAAAGTGTTTTGTACACGTTTGTGACTTCAGAAAAGTCAGTAGATAGGGAGAGATTAAAAATTTGAGAGATGGAACAGATGTTCTCAGGGAAATATGCTAGTGGAGATACAATAAAAGATACAAGTACAGGGGTTGACCTTGGTGAGAAGAAGTATCATCTTATTTTTTGAGACTGTAATAAAAGAAGAAAAATGAGAATAATGTCAAAGGATTGTGAGATGTAGAGTATATAAGAAAAGGAAGTTCACAATGAATGGCATTTATTTTCTGCATATGATGCGGAAGGGATGTCAGTTGCAGGAGTAAGGAGATGGAATGGTATGGGAGGTTTGATGAAAAAAAACTTTGGAACAGCCCTTGAGAGGAGTAAAAAGAATTCCCTTACTACTGTGAAGGTCCCAATAAGATTAGATATCATAAATTTGTAGTGGGACCTGAACTTTTTAAGGTAAAAAAGTCCTTTTTTGCAAATTCAAGTGTAATTGCTGGTTTGCATTCCCTCTAAACTATACTGTCTTTTGTTTAAGTTTGGGGCATTTTGACCTCACTCAGTCCCCCCCCCCCAAAATATTTTGGACTTCATCGTATGAATGAAATGGAAATAGAAAAACAGTCTCAAAAACTATAAAGATTTCACTTCCCTATATCTACACTAAGTGGTAGGACCAGGACTAAAAGCCTGGTTTCCTAAATTTTACCCGGCTACCTTATGTGGCCTTTGCATAGCTCCATAAATTTATACAGAATTATTTCTGCACAGTAATCATTGCAGAAAGACACTCAAAACAATTTATCTTTTTTTTTTTGTCAAGAAAAGATTCATTTGTTGTTGTTGGGTCGTTTCAGTCCAATCCAACTCCTTGTGACCTCATTTTGGAGTTTTCTTGGCAAAGATACTGGAGTGGTTTGCCATTTCTTTCTCCAGCTCATTTTATAGATGAGGAACTGAGGCAAATAGGATTAATTGATTTGCCAGGGTTGCATAGCTACTAAGTGTCTGAGGTTGGATTTGAATTCATAAGGATAGCAATTCCTGATTCCAAGTCCAGTATTCTCTCCACTGTGCCACTTTACTGTCCAAGATAGTAATAGTATGAATATCTAGCAACATACTGATTCTACTGCTGCCTAACTCTACTTCTAAAATTTCTATGCCTGTATCCCTATTTCCTACCCTGTGATTGTGGATATTTCCAAAGTTTCTGTCCTGTCTTTCTCTTTTTTTTCTCTTGTTTTCTTTTCTTCTCTTTCTTTTCTCTTCTCTGTCTCTGTCTCTGTCTCTCTCTGTGTGTCTCTGTCTCTGTGTCTCTCTCTGTCTCTGTCTCTCTCTCTGACTCTCTCTGTCTCTCTCTCTGTCTCTCTGTCTGTCTCTCTCTGTCTCTCTGTCTCTTCCTCCTCCCTCTCATTCTAATCTGTTTTCTAAATCCTTATCTCATATGGCCAACTATGAATTATGCATTCCCATGCCATATCATCTTCATCAGCTCTCTGGAATCATGTTTGGCTGTTGCATTGACTAGAGATCTTAAGCATTTTAAAGTTGTTTTGTTTTAATATAATTTTTGTGCCATGAATTCTTCTCCTAGTTCTGCTTATATCCATTTATATCAGTTTATGCAAGTTTTCCCAAGTTTCTTGAATTCAGCATGTCCACAAAGACCAAATTAGCTTCCCCTTCTCCAGTCTCCAAATGCCCTTACATGTAAGGATAGCACCATCCTTAGTAAATTTGGCAAATTCAGCAAAACTTTGAAGGTTAGCAAATTTAGCAAAATTCTTGAACCTTTAGTTCCTTTTAAGGTGCAATCTGCCATCAAGCCTCTCCTATCTACCCCCACCACACATTTCACAGCTCTCCCCTTTTCATTTACAAGACCAGTATGCTAGTGCAGGCCCTCGCTACTTATTTCCTAGACCATAGAAATAGTCTTCTATTTCATCTTCCTGCTCGTAATTTCTCTCCCTTCTCCTCCTCTATACCAACGCTGTAAAACGATTTTCCTAAAACACAGGTGTGATAATGTCATTGTCTCCCTCAAAAATCGACAGGGGAACCCTATTGCTTCTAGGTTAAAATATAAATGCCTCAACCTCACAATTAAAGCCATCCTTCATCTGTCTCCAATGCTTCTTTCCAGGGACAATTAGGTGGGGCAGTAGATATACTGTGAGGCTTAGAGTCAGGAAAACATATGTTCAAATTCAGGCTCAAATATTTACTAGCTGTGTAACCCTACATAAATCACTCAATCTCTGTATCAGTTTCTTCTTTTGGATATGGGATAAAAATAGCACCTACCACCAAGCGTTGTTGTGAAGATAAAATGAGATGATGTTTATAAAGTCCTTTGTAAACCATAAAGTACTATGTGAATTATATTATTGTTTCTTTATTTCACACCGTTGTTCTTGATGCATTTCATATTACAATCAAAAGGGAAGGGGAAGACTAGAATGGTGACAGGCCTTGAAATGCTATACAAAGTCATCCAAAGAGTCTGGGGATGTGAGCCAAGAGAAGACTGAGGGAGGTACAGGATAGCTGCATTCAAGTGTTTGAAGGGCTATGCTATGACATAAATATTAGGTTTCAAATCAAGAAGATCCAGGTTCAAATCCTGCCTCTGATATTTAATAGCAATCTGCCCCCATGGAGACACTTAAATTATGTGTGATTCAGGCAATAACCTGAATGAGTCATAGATGCATTGTTACCTAGAATTCCCCATGGTGATAAAAAAAAAGTCATAGATAATTTAGATGTTCACTAATACAATACATTAAGGTTTACCAAGTATTTTATAGGTATTATATCATTCAATTCTGACAACTCTTTGCAGTGTTGCAAGTAAATTATGCTCATTTTACAAATGAGGAAAGTGGGGGGAGGGGCAGGATCCATATGGTGTAGTGAAAGCAGGGACTTAATTGAGCTCTCCCACAAACCCCTACAAATACCTGTAAAAAATGACTCAACAAATTCTAGAGCAGCAGAAATCACAAAATGAAGGTGAAATAGATTTCCAGCCCAAGACAACATTGAAGGTTGACAGGAAAAGTCTGTTGCACTAGTCTGAGAGAAGAGTGAAGTCCAGCGTGTGCCATGTCAGCCCAGATGTTCCAGAGGCCTCATGGGACTGAATCACTGGCAGCCGTGGCGACCCAGAAATGCCAAAGACAACTTAGGAGGTCCGTATAAAAGGTCTCTCAAACCTGAATGAAAGAGGAGCAAGATCAGGCCCTGACCCTTACTTACCACAGAGTGTTGGTGGTGGCATCAGCAGCAATAACTGCTTCTAGAGCTCAGAGCCCACATAAGGTGGGGGGTAGGGGAGTCAGCAGCTTATCAGAGGTAGATTGCAGGGATCTCTCTAGTGGCACTGAGGAAGGATTTTCTTCCTTAGTTTGTGCTTGGATCTGGGTCACATTTCTGGGTGGAAGTCCTGGGGTGAGGAGGAGAGCTGGCATGGGAGAGCTTATGGCAATGGTAGAGAGGGACTCTTTCTCACATTTCCAAGGCAGAAAACAGTGCTTGTGGTCACTCACAGATGAGAGCACAGACCAGGAGAGGAGGAAACACTTCTTTCATCATAAAATCTTGGAAGAACTGAAAATTTACAGGCACCTGGAAATATTTCTGAAAACAGCTGAACAAAAGCTTGTTTGTTCTCTGAGTAAACTCAGAGAATACCCCTTTCTATGTCAACAAAGCCAGATGCAAGTGACTTTATGGCCATTAAGGATGAGACCCTTAACTGAGACATTATCTTGAGTAATGGGACTTTTTCTTGTGATAGTATTTTTTGGACATATGCTATGTCATGGCATGTTAATGGGAAAGAAAACTCAGATATCCTGGGTCGTAATTTCAATTGAAACTTTGTCAACTCTCTTTTTTTTTTATTTACCACCTATTCAATTAAGAAAATTCCTTTCTCATACCTTGATTAAATATTTTTGGAGATCATAAATTTCAGTGACACAGACACCTTGAATTGGGATCATTCTGAAATGTATTTAAGTCTTCTCATTCTTTTGTTCAGGCAGTCAGATTTTAAGTGGCTCCATACATGTTTGTATTTGGCTAGCTTTAAAAGAATAAACAATATGAATTTACGTATCACTTAAGCTGTTTGCCTCCTTTAACCAAATTTTCAGGTTTACAGGACTAATGTATTCTCTTTCAAGTCAAATGAAACTGAAATTTTAGCATATGAAAACTATACATTTACTTGAAACCCTTGAAACTTACTGTTGATTTGAAATCATTAGACTAAGGTCAATAGTTACAAGATATAAAAAAAAATACTACCTACCTTGCATTCATGATTATGTTAAAGAGGGCTTCCTGAGACTTGCATGAAGTGATACAAAGAGAATAAAGCAGGAGAGAAATACACACAACTATTACAAATATTTATTTACATATATATGTATATGTGTGTATCTCAAAATTAAAAGCAAGTGAACTCAGATTAAAAAAATAATGAATCAATCTTAGAGAAGATAAAACAAAATGAACACCCCCACACACACACACTCTTGGGAAAGAGACCCAGGCCTGTTAAATGTGGTTTACTCTGTCAAACACTTCTTTTTTCAATCAATTTTTCTTTGTTGTTTTGCTTTGTTGTAATGAAGAGATCACTAATAGATAATAAATGTGACACAGGGATGTGACACAGCATATAAATTGTGTGGCCTGAAGTCAGAAAGACTAATCTTCATGAGTTCAAATATGGCCTCATACACTTACTAGCTGTGTGACTGCGTGAAAGTAGTTTAATCTCTGTTTGCCTTAGTTTCCTCATCTGTAAAATGATCCGGAGAAAAATTGACAAACCACTCCAGTATCTGACAACTTCCAAATGGTGTCACAAAGAGTTAACTATGACTGAAACAACTAAACAACAATAGAAAACAAGTAATCAATTAAACTGACAACAAAAAGATGGCTTACTTCCTGTTAAAATATTTTCAAGTACTACAGGTAATTATTCAAAAAATGCTTTGATTGGGGTGGCTAGGTAGGTGGCACAGTGAATAGAGCACCGGCCCAGGAGTCAGGAGGACCTGAGTCCAAATCCAGCCTCAGACACTTAACATTTATTAGTTGTGTGACCTTGGGAAAGTCACTTAACCCCAATTGCCCCTCCAAAAAATGCTTTGATTTACCTATAACTTTTAGTCTTTCCCATACATCAATATCTCTTTGTTTTCTGGCTCTATTTCGCCCCTTTCATTTATTTTCGTCTATGACATGAAAAAATGTCCTTTAGTACATTTTGTGGCCAATTATGCCCAAGATTTGGGGGAATGCATAAGGTAGTCAAACTTAGAAATAAAATTATCATCTACATGAGCTGCAGCACAAGTTTTCACATTGAAAACTATTCTTCAATTAAAAAGATTGTATTTTATTTTCTGATAAGGTTAGTGTTCAGTTATGTTTTGGTGTTTTGGGGGAAAGGGTAAGGAGGAACCTGATTTGCCACACTCCTTCAGGGTTTTACCTCATTTCCTTCTATATAAAATTAATTTTTTCTTGCCATTCTTGGCAAGCAGAAAAAAACAAGGAATAAGGTGGCATTGTAAAAGAAACGGTGGAACTCTGTTATTCACATTAATACCAATCAAAGCAGCAGGAAGTTAGATGAATCTCTGATCATTAAAACAAATTAGATCACCTTCCTTAAAGAACCTGAATCTTGCTTTCAGTGAAACATTTACCAGATTAAGGGAGTCTCTCTCAATAACCAGCTTTTTGATTATAGTCAAGTAACTTCACTTCTATGATTCTCATGAACTCATATTATGAGTAGATTTCATAATCTTTAAAATTCTTTGCAATGCATTAGTTTTCATCATTCTTATAATATTTTATATTGAAGTTTAGCTCAAGATAGACTTTCAAAGACTAGCACTGTGATTTCATTGATATAGGGCATATACCCTAAAGAGAAAACTCCCAATACTTCTGTAGGCCAGCACCTTCTCTGCAACTAATATTGTTAAAAGGTATATGGGAAAATGAGAGATTAAGCTGCTAAATCTAGTTCAAGTTCTTGCAGTTTAGCTCTATGACATTGGACAGACTACTTGAGCTCTCTGAGATATAATTTATTCATTTATAAAATAGAGTTGGTGTATGTTATTGAACTTAATGTCTAAAATAGTCTCTCTTAGATCTATGATTATACTATAGCACAATAATTTATGGTCACTTCTTTCTCAGCTTTAAAAAAAACTTGTAGCTTTTACACCACCATCATTTCTGGATATATATTTTCCTTTTCCCTTTATGACTTGTTTCCTTTTATCTTCTGAAATTGGGTTACGATCTCTATTTCATATTTTGTTAAACTTGTGTTATAAGTAATCATCTTTTTCTATTAAATGGTTGGATTTGCTAACATATCATTGTTTAGGTTCTAATGAATCTCATATCTGCTCTGTTCTATTCATTGGGATTTTTCCTTTTTAAAAAAAATTAATTTGGAGACTTGGTTTTCTTTTTTCTTTCTTTTCTGCTTTTTTATATCAGGTTCCCTAATGCTTTATCAGTTTTATTAACCTACTCTAACTTTTTATTTTATTTTATTTTACTTTTTTGAGGCTGAGGGTTCATGTTTCTCCTAGATTAGTGAGTCTGATTCCATTGCCAATTAGCAGAGAATGTTTTAAGCACTCTGTTTCTGGTTTGGATGGGTTGCCCTATCATTAGGAAACCTGGTATCCTCTCAGTAGCATATGGATACTGGATTTAGTGCAGATGACTAGTATGTTTTAGCACTACTGTTACCTCAGAACTCCTAAATTCAAGTGACCCATCCACCTCAGCCTTCCTTAGTAGCAGAGTATTATAGGCATGAACCACCAACCCCAGCTTGTTAGTCTTTTTCAAAGAACTATTTTAAATATTTGATTATTATTTCTCTAGGTTTTTTTTTAAGTTTTAATCCATTTCTCCTGCAATTTTAGAGGCTTTCTTTTGTGGTTATTTGTTGATTTTCTAGATTTTGTAAAGTTGGATACATCATTAATTCTCTCTTTTTTCGCTATTAGGATGTATTTATAGAGTATGGTTTTTTTTTCTGAGAATGACATTAGCTGCATTCTCTAAATATTGATATGTTATATCCATATTATCATTTTATTAAATACTTATCAATTATTTTGTATGCCTTTTTTCTTTAATACAATCATGATTTAGGATATTATTATTGTTTCCATTTTAGACATTATCTTTTTGTTGTGTTTCTTGTCCATGACTAATTATGATTTTTATTGTGCCGTAGTGTTGAAATTAAATAATTTCTGTGGGTTTTTTTTTTTTGCATTTCTGTATAAGTTTTCTTTGTCCTAACAAATAATCTATTTTTGCAAAGGTACCAAGTGGCATGGAAAAATATATGCATTTTTTTAATATTCCCATTTAGAGCATGCTACAGGTCTTTCAGCTATAACTTATCCAATAAATTACTCAACAATATATTTTCCTTTTCACTTATCTTTCTGTTGGATTTATTTAACTCTTAGAGAAGAACATTAAAGAGTGCTACAATTATCATGTTACTATCCATGTCCTATTGCCATTCAGTTAAATTTCAAATCTATGCTATTTGGTGCACATATATTAAATATCACCATTTGTTCCTTGACTATGATTCTGTTAAGCATAATAGTTTGCCCTTTTAACCTCTCGGGATTACGAATTTTTCTTTTTGCTTTAATAGCACAATTTCAAATCCTACTTATTTGGAATATCCTAATAAATGTGAATTCAGTTCCAGTAATTCATTATATGTGTGTATGAATATGTATATAAATGTGTATGAATGGATATACATATATATATATATATATATTTTAAATATAAATATTTTTAAATGTATTTCTTGTATGCAACAAATTGTGGGGTTTGTTTTCTTACCCATTCTGTTAGTTTCTTTTGTTTTATTGAGCTCTTGTATTTTCCTCCATTTATTAATTTATTTTTCCATTTTTATTCCCTTTCTCTTTTAAGTGATCTTTTTGGGGTTTTTTTGTGCTTAATTATGCTAAAGCAATTTTAATGATAGTCTGTTCTCATAGCCTTTTTGTCTATTGTCACTTGTTCTCATTTTCTTGCTTTAATCAAGGTTTCCCAAATCTACTTAAATTATTATTTTGGCTTTAATTAATTCATTTATCAATCTATTTATCTATTTGTCTGCTTCCTTCCCTGCCTTTCCCTCTTCCAATTCTTCTCTTTATCCATCCACTTAGGACTGATAGTCAAAATCAGCCCCCTCATTCCCCATGTACTGATCCCTTTATTCAAATGGCAGTCTTTTACAGTGTTCCCTTCCCCCCCCCCAAAATTCCTCTAATTAGTCTTCCTCCTCATTTCTCTCCCCTTTTAATCTATTCTGAATTCTAATCTTCAATTATTGACTATGCTCTTCTCTATTGTTTCTTCTTAATTTTCTCTATGTCCCTGATGAGGGTCTAACTTTACATTGTTAGTCTTAGCAATAAGAGAAGAAAATGAAATGGAAGGAATTAAAATAGGCAATGAGGAAACAATATTTCACTCTTTACAGATGATACAATCTTAGAGAATCCTGGGGAATCAAATAAAAAAACTACTTGAACAATTACCAATGTTTACAAAGTTGGAGGATACAAAATAAACTCACAAAAATCATCAGCACTTCTATATATTACCAACAAAGTCCAGCAGCAAGAGGTAAAAAGAGAAGTTCCATTTAAAATAACTGTAGACAATATAAAATATTTGGGAGTTTACCTGTCAAGACAAATCCAGGAACTATATGAACACAATTACAGAACACTTTTCACACAAGTACAGTCAGATCAAAACAATTAGAAAAATATCAGTTGCTCACTGCTAGGCTAAGCTAATACAATAAAAATGACAATTCTCCCTAAATTAATTTACTTATTCAATGCTATACCCATCAAACTACCAAAAATATTTTAGAGAGCTAGAAAAAAATAACAAAATTCATTTAGAAAAACGAAAGGTCAAAAGTATCAAGGGAATTAATGGGAAAAAAATGCAAAGGAAAGCAGCTTAGCCATACCAGAGATATGTTATAAAGCAACAATCATCATACTATTTTGTACTGGCTAAGAATTAGAGAGGTGGATCAGTGGAACAGATTAGGTACACAAGACACTATAGTAAATGACTATAGTAATCTACTGTTTAATAAACCCAAAGACTCTCGCTTCTTGGATAAAAACTCACTATTTGACAAAAATTGCAGGGAAAACTAGAAAATTGTGTGGTAGAAACTAGGTATTGACAAATATTTCATACCACATACCAAAATAAGGTCAAAATGGTTACATGATTTAAATACAACAGGTGATACCATAAGCACATTTGGATAATGAGGAATAGTTTACCTGTCAGATCTATGGAGAAGGGAAGAATATATGACCAAAGAAAGGATAGAAAGCATTATGGAAAGCAAAATGGATAATTTTGATTACTCTAAATAAAAAGAAAACATTTTGCACAAATAAAATCAATGCAACCAAGATTAGAAGGAAAGCAGAAAGCTGGGCAACAATATTTACAGTTAGTGTTTCTGATAAAGGTCTCATTTTTCACACACATGAAGAACTGTGTCAAATTTATAAGTATACAAGTCACTCACCAATTGATAAATGATCAAAGATATGATCAGGAAGTTTTCATATGAAGAAATCAATGCTATCTATAGTCATAAAAATACTATAAGTCACTATTGATCACAGAAACGCAAATTAAAACAACTCTGAGGTACTACCACACACCTAGTCCATTGGTTAATATGACAGGAAAGGAAAATGATATAATGTTGGAGAAGATAGCACCCAAATGCATTGTTGGTGAAGTTATGAACTGATCTAACCATTCTGGAGAGTAAGTTGGAGCTATGCCCACAGGGCAATTCAACTGCCTACTCTTTGATCCAGCAGTACCACTACTAGATCTGTATCACAAAGAGATCATAAAAAAGGGGAAAGAACCTACAGGTACAAAAATTTTCTTAGCAGCTCTTTTGGTGGTGGCCAAGAATAAGATATTGAAGTGATGTCCATTGATCGGGGAATGACTGAACAAGTTGTGGTAAAAGAATGTAATAGTATCCTATTATGCTGTAAGAAATGATGAGCAGGCATATTTTAGAAAAACCTGGAAAGACTTACATGAACTGATACTGAGGGAAGTGAACAGAAGCAGTAAGAGTAACACTGTGTGATTATCAATTATGATTGAATTAACTCTTCTCAACAATGCAATAATCCAAGACAATACCAAAAACTCATTATGGAAAATGCTATCCACATTCAGAGAAAAAACTGATGGACTCTGGATGCATTGAAGTATACTATTTTCACTTTTTTCATATTTTTTTTCCTTTTGTTCTGTTTCTTCTTTCGCAACATGAGTAGTGTGGAAATATATCTTATATTATTGCACATGTATAACCATATCAGAATCTTTCCTTACTTGGGGAGGGGGATTGGAGAAGTCTAGAACTAAAAATCTTTAAAGAAATTAAAGTTGAAATTTGTCTTTACATGTATTTGGGAAACCACTATTAATTATTTTCACTTTTCCTATTAACTCAACTTTCTACTGTGTTCTCCACCCATGAAATATATTGATTCACTTATAGTGTAGCTTTACTTTAGTATGCAGTGTAATAATCAGTTCTTCATCCTCATCTTCTGCTGATTTTTTTAAGTTCCCCTAAAACTTTTAGTCTTTTTAGTATTTCCCCTCACAGAGTCCCTCTGTTTTTTTCTTCTTCCTTTCATTTAAATTTATTTTATTTTTTTAAACAATAGTCTATGAATTTGGAACATTTCTTTTCTCTTTTTAATAATAGTCTATAAATTTAGGACTTTATTTCATTGCTTTGTCTCTTTTTGACAATTGTACTTTTCTTTATTTTTGATTTCTCTCATGAATGTTTATAAATTGAATATTCTGTTCATCTCAGTTTTTATCAGTAATGTCTCTATGCCTGTCTTTCTTGAAAATTCAATTTTTTTGTTGCAGTTTAGACTTACTTTATAGGAAGTCTTATTTGGACATGCAGCTTGTCCTTTGCTTTTTTGAAATATTCCAATCTACTCTTTGCTTCAATCTCTAGTGACTATAGAGTCATATTGCCATATATGAATTAGTGTCCTTCTGGGAGATTTCTGATCTTAAAGTCATTATGTGAATACTATCTTCCCAGGTCATTTTTTTCAGATGCATAAAATTTTGGGTCTTTTGCTTTTGCATTTACAATTATTGTCTTTGCTTCACTTCTAACAAATGTCCTTTATCTTCTGTATTTAAGTCTTCAAATCTATCATACATTTTTTTTCAAAGCCTCTACTTCAGATGGATTCCAAATTTTTGGGGTGGAATATACCTTGTTATTCATCTTCTTGAATTCTGCATTGAGAACTGTATTTTTAAGCTAATTTCATTCCTAGTTTCTTCTTGTGAACATTTTTGTTTCACTTGCTATTGTTTTGTGATCTCTGCAGATTCTACTGACTTCACTTTTTTACTGTGGATTTCTTGTTTCTTTTCCCTCATAATAGAATCCATACTCATCATGCCCTTTTCTCTCTGAATATTTATTTATTTTTGCTTCTGTCTTTAAAATTTTTTCTATTACTTATCTATTTGTGATCTAGGTATATATTCTTATTTTCTTCCTTAGACTTTTGATAGCTAGTTAGTTCAGTGGCTAGAACACTGGAACTCTAGTCAGGAAAATCTAATCTTGGCTACTTGCCAGCCTTGTGACCATGGGTATGTCATTATACTTCTTTCTCCTTCAGATTCCCCATCTGTAAAATGGAGATAATAATAGTACCTTTCAATCAGAACCATTGTGAGGATAAAATGAGGTAATATTTGTAAGTTACTTTGCAAGCTTAAAGTACAATAATATATTATTAATTTTGTTTGTAATTTTATTAATCACAAGATCAAAGATTTAGAGCTTGAAAGTAACTTAAAAGTCATTTAGTCCTTTGATATAGAAATTCCTTTCCCCATAGACACTTTTTCTTTCTTATATACATACTTTCTAGCACTTCTTTGAGGTTTTTCTTTCTTTTTTCCTTCACTTGAGCACAAAAAATATCGGTGTCTTCACTTCTTCTCGGTTGGAGGATTGTGCTCAGATTGAGTCATTGACATGAGACGAGTAGGCAGCTGCTCCCACACCCAAACCATGAAGCTTAGACTTTGAGGTATTCTTTCTTCTCCATGGATTGGTGATAGGGACACTGACGGGAGAGGTTTTTATGAGATTTCTTGTGATTTTTTTACATCATATGTTCTTTCTGTCTTCTTATCTTCTAGGTTCGGCTTTAGCTAATCTATATCTGTCCCACAATTCCTTTTTCTTGTGGTTTATAGATTGGAGACATTTACAGAAAACAATTATTCTACCACCTTGCAGATTATGTTATAAGTGTTTTGAATTCTTTCCATCAACATTCAGTCACAAGGGAACAGAAGAAGAGGAAGCAGATGATAGGACTCATCTAGGCCTGCTTAATAGGACAAGGGGACAAGATATTCAAAAGTAGATGATGGTATGAAGTTGAACTGATTTGTTATAGTGTAAAGATTATGAAACAAGAGACCTTTAGCCAGAAGAGAGGTTCTGGCCTGGGAAAATGCTATGGGATAAAGGGTTTGAGTCACAATGACACTAAGGAATATGTTTTGGAGAAGTGAATCATATAAAGGATATCATCAGAGAGGTGTATGGCTAGGAAAGAAGGTGGGCCAATCACATCATACATGTTAAGAATACCTAATGTGTGTGTATGTATATATATACCCGTGTTTCCCCGATAAGACCTATCCCAAAAATAAGCCCTCCCCTTACTGTGTAAGATTCCTCTAAAATAAGCCCTCCCCCAAAAATAAGCCCTATTGAGATTGCTACTGTAGTGAAGGTGATCCCCTGCACTACACGCTACATTACGGTACCCTCTGTATGCACCGTCTCCCCCCCCCCCCGGTGAAACACACTCCGCACTCCGAGCTGCATCCAATCAGAGCTGCAGCAGTGAGTGCATCATCCTGTTCTTTATTGAATTCATTATTGAATAAAGGTACATTTTTTTTGTTCACATTAACCTGTTTATTAAAATTGCTGTCAATGTTCATTAAAATAAGCCCTCCCCTGAAAATAAGCCCTCTGGTGTTTTTTCTGTCCAAAAAAATAATAAGACAGTGTCTTATTATCGGGGAAACATGGTATACATATATATGTATATATATATGCACATGTGTGTACATATATATGCACATATATGTATGTGTACATATATATGTGTGTGAATGATACACATGTGCAATGTCCATATGGACCATTAGTATCCACACAATGCCAAAGGGATGCATTAGATGTCCTTCAAAGTTACTTCCAACCCTGAATCTATGATTCTACAATCTAGACCAGTGGTACAAAACTCAGGGCTGGCAGGCCTCCCAAGTGCACCAGAACCACATTAAAATGTAACTGAGAAATGTTTGACAAAATAAATAAAAATTTAATACAACATACATAATGCTAATTTGTGGTTTTCTAAGTGAATATGTGACTAGAGAAGATTCATTCCTATTTGAGTTTGACAATACTAGTCTACAGTTTTTGTCACAATAGCAGAATTTTAGTTGAGATATTTTTTCTTTCTTTTTTAAAAAATTCACAACTGATCTGGACTGATTTTAACTAGTCACATAGAAATTATTTTTAGCTCTTAGGTCTCTTTTGCGTGTTTTTTTTTTCAACAGTCAGGAATGCCAAGTAATTTTTTTTATTATTGTTTAAGTGAGTAGCTGTCTAATTGGCTATGGAAATAGTATTAAAATATTCATAGGAGAATTATGCAATCATAGACTTTCAGAGATCTTAGAGTTTATATAGCCTGTCTTCCAATTTAGGTCACAGGTTAGCCCTATGAAATATTCACCAGTGAGGAAGCAGCTGAAAAAAAAAAGTGCAGAAAGTGGTAGGTCCTATCCTGAAATACTGAAAGAAATAAGGATGATTCTTTCTTTGCAGTATCAGAGATAAAGGGGTGGCACATGTAGGGAAAAATGCTAAAGAAATAAAAAAGGACTCTTTTTCTGGAGCTTTATATTTCCAATACATCCATGGGAAACTCACTGATTTATATACAAGAACGCAATCCAATGCTATCTTCTAAAATTACCTTAAAAGTTTTTAGTCTCTTTTAAACTTGGCATCCTCCATGCTAACCATATCTGATTCAGTGGCTGCCCTTAAGAAAGCCCAGATGTGACTCTGTTCCTCCTTCCTATGCCTAAGTGATCAACATTTGATATGCAGATCTAGAGACATCTACATCCCCCATGTTCAAATGGATTATTTGTGCCCAGCTGGTGGTAGATTCTTTTGCATTTGTATTGGACTGATCAGCCACAGCTGAACACACTGTATTTTGACTCCAACATTGTGATGTCATTGGTCCTTTTTGAGGACAAAGGATGAACAACAGCTTGTGGCCAACACATACAGAACTTACTACAGAAAGACAAAAACATCCCATCTTACATATAACAGATTCAAACTGATCTTAATGATTCATCCATTCTTGTAAAAATGATGAAACAGATGTCAATTAAAGGCAGTGAAAAATTAGCTTTAAAAATCCAAAGCAGAGAAAACAATTTTACAGTGCCCATTTTTAAAAAATAAGAAATCAATAAAAAGTACACACTGATATTCAAGAATGTCCCAACTGTACCTCTGTGAGGGAAAAGCATATTAAAACCAGGACAGTGAAAGAATTAGTCAAACATAGGGATTATGACAGTGTTTACTTCATTCACTTAATGTATATTAGGTATTCAGGGTTACACGGGAGGAAACATAAGCTGGAGTATATGTAGGAAATTCTTATCAAGTCAGGAATCTCACAAGAGAATATGGGATAAAGACAGATCACACCATGCTACACTCTCCTTTGCTTAAAGCTTTCCCTACCACCCTAAAATTTGTAGCTGTATGTCCCTAAGCAAATCATCATTTCTCTTAGCCTCACTTTTCTCATATATAGAATGGGGGTAATTACAATATCAATTGTTGTGAGAATAAGAATAGTATACATGAAGTGCTTATAAACATTAAAGCACCATGCGAAGGTTAGTTATTATTATTGTTCTTGTCATGAAATGACTACTTATTAAAATGTTAAAGTGACCACTAAAGTTTGACAGAATCCAGGGCATAAATTTGAGGTAGTAACGATAGCAGAGAGAAGATTTCAGGGAAACTATGCCTCAAGAGTTCAAACAGCTAACTTTACATATATCCACTAAATGTATTTTGGCCATTCACATCCAGCTGACTCCAATTCTCCTCCTCTGCTTTCTTTTCCTCCTACTCCAGCTCCTCTGCCTCTTCTTCCTCCTACTCTTCCTCCTCCTCCTCTCCTTCCTTCTTAGCCTCCAGAGATTAGGGATCTGGGGAGAGTCATCCCAAAATGTTACCAGAAGAGACAGATCTGGCCCTAGGCTGGACTTGAGCAAGAGAACTGAAAATTTTCACTGTTCTTTTCTGGGAAACATTTTGGCACCAGGAATAAGAACAAAGAATTCATTATTTAAAATAAATTGACTAGGGAAATAGCTTGTGGGCATAATTGAGATGCCATTTTATTTGTTACTAATGCAGTTTGCTTTATTCATTTTTTCTATATCATTGTGTTTTTTAATTATCTAATTGCATATCCTGTTTGAGCACTGCACTAACCTACCTATTAGACAACCTTGGGGAAAAATGTTTATTCTTACCAGATGCCAGATCTAAAAAGTAAAAAAAGCCTAAAAATTAAATTTAAAAAACAGCTAAATCCCTAAATCTACTAGTTTCCAAAGCAGCTCCCAAAACATTTCAACAACAATAAAGTATCCATTGAGACTGGTAGGATTACAATATTACAATCGAGGTAACAGGGTCTCATTATTCTTTAACTGGAACTCTTAAGAATTTTTCTTGTGCCACAGTAGTTGTATGTGTATCAATTCATACTATGTAGCATTTCTTTTTTTTTTTTAAAGCAATTGGGGTTAAGTAACTTGTCCAAGGTTACATGGCCAGGTTGTGTGTGTGTGTGTTAAGAATCTGAGGCCAGAAACTATCCCAGCTCCTCCCAACTCCGGGGCCAAAGCTCTTACTGCCTAGGCCGCCTAGCCACCCCGCCATGTAGCATTTCGAGGCTGCTATTTTCTAGAAATACACTTTTTGGAGAGATGGATAGGACTGTGCTCTTCTGAATTTCCAACTGTTCTATTTTCCTAGCCATAACTCTCATGCAAAAAATGCCTGAACACCTCAGTAAGTAATGAAGTGACATGGTTCAGGGCCTCTCCAAGGATGGCAGAATTTGAATTCATTAAATCTATGGAAAAGAATCTTTTCCCTGAGAAGCCAAGAGTAGAATATTTTTCAGGGTTTCATCTTCTCTTCCCCTTGCCACCACCACTAGCTACTCACCACACCCCCACTGTTCTGTGTTATATCTCTTACTCTGCTTAAAATATTTGTCTTCTACTTTTCTTTTTGCACTGAACATTATTTTATTTACTTTTTAAACTCTGTTTACTTTTCTGGTTAATTATTCATCAGTAACTATCCATGAAGAAGTTAGACTGGTAGACTCTTAAAGTCTCTTTGAGCCCAAAATATTATGATCTTACATCCGTAAAGGCTGATGAGGGTGTCAGCAAGAAATTCTAACTTTCTTCACATTACCCTTTTCTTCCATTAGTTTCATGGAATTCTAAAGCTAGAAGAAATCTCAGAAACAAGCAGGAACAGCTAAAGTCTAAAGAGGTTGAGTAATTTGTACAGGGTTATATAAGTCGTGACTTTCCCTCTATGCTATTTGTCTCTTCAATAATGATGATTCATACTTAAAGAATGATTCAAGGTTTGCAAAACACTTTACATACATTATCTCATTTGGTATTCACAAGAATATTAAAAGGTAGCCGATATCATTGTTCTCATTTTACAGGTATAGAAACTGAGGAAGAAAAAAGGTAAAATGGCTTGCCCAGAGTTATTTATCTAGGAATTGTTTGAAGACAGATTTAAATCCAAATCTTGCCAACTCCTAATAAAGTACTCTATTATATCATGCTAATGGAGTGCCATAGTTTGACATGTTTTATGTTCCAATAATACTAAATAAATAAACGTGCAAATTAAATAACATTTAAAAAGACCAAGCTCTTCCTTATGCTTCAGGAATGACTTATTTTCCTTCCTTGTCAATATACTACTTTATATGTCTCTGTAATGCATAGTCAATACTTGTACTTCACATCAATAAAGCCATTCTGTTTAGATTCACTAATGCTTTTTTTTTCCATTGAGTATTTTGTTTCTTGCTTTACCTTTGGGAAGAAAAAAAACAACAACAAAAAATCAAGAACTATATCCTTCTTTTCACAGAATTACTCGAAAAAAATATTTGTGTCTTGCTGTAATGGGAATATAAATTTATGTTGTTGCCACCTTTCTAAGATTGTATTGTGTAAGATCTTCCATGGCCCTAGGCCCTTTGATAGGCTTAAGTGTACCTGGAGCCTGTGGTGGGAGGCTTGTTTTCCAGGAGATACTTTGTGATTAGGCAGTGGGTCAAGAGGTTTGTTACTTTCTCTGAATCAGGAGAAGGTCATATAAACCCTGTTGTAAGACTTTGTTTTGGGGCTCACTTTGAGATGTGTTGTGTGATTTGACCAGACGAGACTCTGAGCAGCTGTTGAGAGCCCCCCAGCTTTGAAAAACGCAGATGTTGATACTTCCCTCTCTGGTAACTGACTAGGTATGGATGTAATGGTTGGACAGTTGGAGGCCTGTCTTCTTGATCAATTTGTTTCTCTACTTGTAATTTCTGCTTATAACCTCTGTATACTCTTAATTTCAGGGTACAGACTTTTTCCCCTGAACTAGGTAAATGATATGTTTGATTGATTAAAGCAAGATTGTTAATCCATTTTGAGTCGCTTCTCTTCAGAAAAATCTAAAACCTGTGTTAGCAGCCACCCTAGGGATACTGGGGTGCTTGCTGCTACACTTGCCATTGACTATAGAGAAATTTGCCTTCCAATTAGCCTGTCTGAGAATTGCAGAAAAACAACATAAATTTACATTCCCATTACAGCAAGACACAAACATATCTTTTTTTCCAGTAATTCTATGAAAAGAAGGATATTGGTGTTGATTTAAGTGTATTGGAGTACTTCTAATGATGTGAGATTTTATGAATAGATATACCATCCCATTTTACCACTTCAGAAACTAGAAGAAAAATCATTATCTCAAAACCAATGGGTTCTCTGATACCCAGATTTATTTGATCAAATATTTATTTTTAAATAACTGGTTTTAATTTAAGTATTATGGTGTTATTATAGATCTACCCAAAATAACAACACTAATTTATATAAGCCAGAAGTTTCTTTGACAACAAATTAACTTCAAGTAAGAAATCGCCTCTCTGTGTATCATACTCCCATGGAAATGATTTTTTTTCTTATTATAGTTCTAATTTTACCTCTTATTAGTTATCTGAATACATCCCACAACCACCACTCATAAATATTTTATGTTTTAAAAAGGTAGAACTCTATTCTATTTTTCTTTCCATTCCACCTAGTATAGTGCCTTGAAAACTAAGTCATAATTAGGACTTTTGTGACAGAACAAGAATCAGGATGATTGTTCTCAGTTGTGGGAAAGTGAGATGAGAGATCATAAGCCAATGTTGTAAAAGATAATGAGGAGCTTACTTCTATAGATCATCTGGTAGCTTTCAACCCAGCAAGGATTTCTTTAGTACCAGTTTTGTGCAAGGCAATATGGAAGATGCAAGGAATCCAATAGCAAAATATAAATAAGTTCACTCTTTAAGGAACTTATATTTTCTTGGAGGAAAAGTCCATATTAACAGATAGGTCTGATTTGAATTCAGGTCTTCTTGACTACAGTCCCAGGGGTAAAGGAAAAGCAAGCAGGTGAGTTTTGTTGGAACCTAGAAAATGTGAAAAGGAATAATATGAAATAAACCCAAAAAGGTAAGCTGGAGTCTAAATTAAGGTGTTTTAAGACAAATTATGGAATTTGTATTATCCTAGGAGTAGGAAGGAACCCTCAAAGGTTTCCAAGCAAGGCAGTGTTGTTGCTGGATTCATGCTTAAGAAAGATTATGTTGGCTGCTGTGTGGTTTATACATTCAAGAGACAAGAGGCTAGAAGGTGGGACTCTGATTAAGAACCCTTCCACAGTCCAGGCAAGACATGATAGGAACCTGAACTAGGGAGGTAGCTGCATGAGTAAAGGGAAGGAGAGGTATGCAAGTTATTTCATGAAGGTAGAGTCTACAAGACTTGACAACTGATAGGATATTTGACTGATAGGTAGGGTCAGGAGTGATGAAAACATAGGTGATTGGAAAGATGGTGATATCAACACAAATGAAAAATTTTAAAGGGGTAAGTTTAAGAGAAGATGTCTACCTAGCTATTGATGGTGATGCAAGACTATTTCTTGTAAGGAATTAGGTGAACGCACTAGAAGTTACTGCAAGGAGATAGTTGAACCCATGAAGTCATAAAGGAACCGTGACAGAGAGAGGAGAGGAGGGTTTATAAATGGAGGTAGGGCATAAATAATGACTCTAGCTAAGAAGATTGAGAAGCAGTCATTAGTCAGGAGATCCCAGCAGAAATGTCAGAAATTATAAAGAATGAAAAAAAAGGTTATGAGATTTATCAATTAAGAGATTATTTGCAGCATTAAAGAAAACACTTTTAATCAAATTGGAACTCTAGAAGGCAGATTATAAGGGGCTAAGAATTGAGAGTAAAGAGAGAAATTATAGACAAAGAGTATAACAAGCCCTTTTCAGAGGAGTTTGGCCATGAAAGGGAGAAGGAATATAGGCTTTTTTTAACTAATTTTAATTCTTCCTGCTAATTAAGTGTTAGTTGGAGAGAATTCGTCCATCATTGCTGAGCCACATGTGTCCTATGTCCCCACTCTCTCCATAGATACAACTGTAGGCATGACTCCCTTCTCCCACTATTTGGGGAAACTCAGGACAGGGGGATGGAGTTAGGATCAGAGTTTATACTCTACAAATGCCAATAGGATGACTCCTCAAATCCTACCTCTTGACCATAGCAGAGGTAGCTTTGTTTAGGAGACCACCAGATCTTACCATCTGCCTTACCACTATACCCTCTAGATCACCAGACACTGCCATAATACATGCCAACTTAGGTGTTAAGGACAACTGGATCTTCCTATTTGTTCTACAGCTCTACCCTTAGGGCTTCCAAATTTTTCTATTCTCCTACAATTAAACCCTATATATGTTGTCTCTCCCAATCAATGTGCTAATTTGAGAATGGGGACTATTTCACTTTTCTATTGGTATCCACGGTGTTCAGCGCTGTGTCTGGAACAGTCAGTACTAAATAAATGTGTTTTGTTGTTGGTGGTGTTTATTCATGATGCTGATGATAATGTTGACAAAAATCTTCCTACTATCAATAAAAGGAAGGCAGAACAAGATGATCCAAGACCCAGAGAGGAAGGCATGACTAAACATTAGTAAAAAGGGAATTGTGAACTAGGAGAGCAAGTTCTTCCTTGTTGTAGGAGTGGAAAATGGTCAATTCCTAGTGATCAGACACTTATGACTACTCTCTGTACACCCATAGCACTACAGCATTATAATTCTTTGGGCAATTTGCTTAATAACAATGCATGGCTCCATTCCTAATCTTTCCTGAAGAAAGGGAGTAAACACAGTCCAGGCTGTATACTAACAGCATTTTCAATGATGAAATGAATGACTTTTGCCTTAGAAAGCAGAAGCTTGACTCTGCTTTATTTCTGTATGGTTCAATATGCTATTTTATTTCAGGAGTATTCCCTTTATTTAGAGCATAAATTTGAATTTAAATTCTATTTAATTATCAATTCATTCACTAGAGAAAATCCTACATCAGAAAAAAAAGAGACTTAGGTGAAGATTCAAGCTTTCTCTCTATTCATCTCTATCTTCCTTCATCTATCTCCCTGGAAGAGTTTTACAGTGTACATTTTATTCAGTGAAGATTTAAATGAGTAAATAGATGAATAAATGAATGCCATTCACTAGTTATTTGCTTTTTGATAGATAGTATATAGATAGGTTCATTTTCCACATTTGTAACACAAAAGGATTAAATTAGAATATTACTACACTCTTTAAAATCTCTAACATTCTATAAATCTAATTTTATTATATGATAGGATGGGAAGAGGACTTGCTCATGAATATTATCAAGCAAGGCAGATGAACATCACTACAGAGGATTTCCTTTATTAAAACTGGATGAAAGAGATTTTAAGCAGAAATCCAATAAGCAACCATAAAATGTAAGACCGATTACTACTGGTTTTGATTCTACCTTTCTCTGTGTTAGTACAGATAGGTCACCAGGAGTAACAGCATTTAAAAATTAGGTACTCTCTGACCCATCTCTCCACTGATATAGTTTAATGATTATATGTCTCATATCAATTATAATACAGTACGTATCAAAAAAATTTGAAGAGTTCATGGACCACATTGGCTTGGCAAATGATCCTACCAATTGATCAATTAGTGAGTACTTATTAATACCTACTTTGTCCTAGGAATTTGGTAGGTCCTGGTCATATGAAGATGAAACACAATAGCCCTGTATTTAGGATTTTATATTCCACTGAAGGAGACAAAATACATTTATAGGTAAGCACATACACAAAATACATAATATAAATCCCAGGAAATAAGGAGAGTAGGCCACCAGCAACTGAGGGGAATTATGGAAGTCTTCACATAGAAACTTGGGTCTCAGCTTAATTTTGGAGAAAACTTGTAATAAATCTGGAAAAGTACATTGAAACAAGGTTGTGAAAGACTAAATGTCTTGGACTCACAGGTGAGACGGTACACATCAAATTATGACTTGATGCCAGAAAACAACATGCAGGCGTTATTATAATACTAGGGAACAATCACCTGGCATGTCCTTCCTCACTATGCCACAGTTAAACACAAATATTATTTCCTAATCTATCTAGAGAAAATGTTCTAGAACAAAAATTGAGATCGTTCTATTTAGAAATGTCTGACTACATTTATTCTGACTGAAAAAATATGAATCCTGGAATAGATAACTCAATAAGAACACTTTATTCAAAACCTCTCATGCCTCTTTTGCTAATTATTTTTGCTTAATGGAGTTGGATTAATTACTGGCAATATATTATGGAGAAATGATTCAGATGACTATCATTCACAGTTTTATTTGTCAGGATGCCAACACTTTGATTAATTACCTACTCATTTTTTATACAAGTACATTCTTCTAATTTAATAAGACCTTGAGAGTCTAATTATTTGCATACAACCCATTTCACAATGGCCTTGTTGGCATTTGCAATAGATTATCTCTCTGAACATCTAATAATATTGAGATTCTAAAATAGAATCAGCTCCACGAATGAAAAGTCTTACTATGTAAAGATGATCATTTATTGGAGATGACCATATCTCAGATTCCTCCCATTCAAAATCTAAGATCATCATTATGACACTTAGAAACCTAGAGACATTACTACCTGAAATTCTACTTGAGGCAAATTCATTGGCAAGGAAATGGGTAGAAATGGAAGCACAAGTGCAGAGGCCACTGAGAAGTTAAAAATCATAGTTGTTCTGAAAGGGAGCTGTCTGTCACCCAGAGTCTCCTGGGAAGTTTTGCACCCTAAACTCCCAAAGGACTATAGGTATATCACGAGGCTGCAGTTATCCAGTAGAGGAAATGCAGGGACATCCTAATGTTGTACAGCAAAAAAGACTGTAATGGTATTTCAGTTGGAAAATTGGTTCTGCAATCCATATCATCTTGGGTAAATCACTTCCTTAATTGTAAATGAAAAGGTTGAACTCAAAGACCTCTAAGGTCTCTTATAGATGTTTAGTTCTAATGCTATTATGATGCTGGACATTATAAGATTTAACTTGCAATACATATATCCTAGAGATTATTATTTTTTCTCCTAGGTTGTGCTTCAATTCAGTTAAGCGCTCCCAAAGTGCAATAGAAACTTGAATTCAGTCTCATGATGATAGTGCAGGCTTTCCATATAAAGAATCAATGTTTTACAAGCATTTTATTTTTCCAATTACATGTAAAAACAATTTTAAAAATTCATTTTAAAAATATAAAGTCCAAATTTTCTTATTCTCTCCTTTCCCTCCCCTTCCCTTTGATGATAGGGGTGATACATGTGCAGTCATGCAGAATATATTACCATAATAGACATGTTGTAAAAGAAAAGAGAGCAATTTTTTAAAGTAAAATAAAGATTAAAAAGGATGCTTTGGGGGTGGCCAGGTGGCTCAGCAAGTAAGAGCACTGGCTCCAGTGTCGGGATGACCTGGGGATCAAATCTGGGCTCAGATACTTAGCACCACACCCAGAAATAACTGGCTGTGTAACCTTGAGCAAGTTACTTAACCCTGATTGCTTAAAAAAAAAGATGCTTTGATATGCATACAGATTACATAAATCCATAAACCCTTTCTTTGGAAATTGAAGGCATTTTTCATCTTAAGTCTTTTGGAATTATCATATTATTGCCGAGAGTAGGTCTCATTAACAGTTTTTCATTGTACCATATTGCTCTTACTGTGCATTCTGTTCCATTAGTTCTTATCTCTTCACTCAGCATAAGTTCATATTAGTCTTTCCTGTTGTTGTTGTTTTCTGAAACCATTCTGCTCATTGTTTCTTATAGAACATTTTGTCAGCTACTTCTCAATCGATATATATTCTCTCAATTTCCAATTCTTTGCCACTACAAAAAGAGATACCATGAATGTTTGTAGCTATACGTCCTTTTCCTTTTTTGTCTGTTTGTTTTTATCTCTTTTGGTTCAAACCTAATAGTAGTATTAATGGACCAAAGAGAAAACACAGTTGAATAGACATTTGAACATAGATACAAAATGCATCCCAGAACCTTTAGATGAGGTCACAACTTTACCAACAGTGCATTATTATCCAAATTTTTCCCACATCTTCTCCAAAATTTGTGATTTTCCTTTTCTGTCATATTAACCAATCTGTATTTCTCTGATCAATAGAGATGTAGAGCATTTTATATGATTATAGCTTGGATTTCTTCATCTGAAATCTGCCTGTTCATATACTTTGACCATTTATTGACTAGAGAATGACTGAAATTCTTGTAAATTTGACTCAGTTCTCTATATGTTTGAGAAATCAAGCTTTTCTTATAACTTTCCCCCAGTTTTCTGCCTTACTTCTAGTCTTGGATGCATTGGTTTTGATTGTGCAAAAAATTTTTTTTTAACTTAATGGAGTCAAAGTTATCTATTTTATATATTGTGATTCTCTCTATTTCTTGTTTGGTCATAAATCCTTTCCTTATCCATAGATCTGACAGATCAACTATTTTTTATATAAACCTTACCTTGCTATCTTGTATGAGACATTGGTCCATATCTATTTTCTGACAAACAGTTTTCTAGTTTTCCAAGCAATTTTTGTCAAATGTGAGTTCATGTCACAAAAGCCTGGATCTTTGGGTTTATCAAATTTTAGATTACTATAGTCATTTACTACTATGTATTATGGAGATAATCTATTCCACTGATCCATCACTCTATTTCTTAGCCAGTGCCAGATTTCTCTGATAACTACCACTTTGTAATACAATTTGAAATCTGATAGGGCTAGAACACCTTCCTTCACATTTTTTTTTGTTTCCCTTGATATGCTTGACCTTTTGTTCTTCCAGATAAATGTTGTTATTTTTTTCCTTGCTTCAACAAATATTTTTAGTAGCTTAATTGGTATGGCACTGAATAAATAAATTTAGGCAGAATTCTCATTTTTATTATATTGGCTCAGTCTAACCAATTTATATTTTTTCCAATTGTTTACATCTGACTCTATTCATCTGAAAAGTGTTTGTAATTATGTTCATATATTTCCTGGGTTTGTCTTGGCGGGTAGACAACTATGCTGATATTTTCCTCTTATTAGACCAGCCTTGCATTCCTAATATAAATTCTACCTGGTGGTAGTATATCATCATTGTGATATATACCTATATTTTCCTTGATAGTGTTTTATTTCAATTTTTTTGCTTAATTATTCAGTAGGGAAACTGGTCTACAGTTTTCTCCCTCTATTTTTGCTCTTCCTGGTTTAGGCATCAGCACCATATTTGTATTGTTAAAGTAATTTTATAGTACTCCTTCTTTGCCTATTTTTCCAAAAACTTTATATAGCATTGGGGAAAAGTGTTCTTTAGATGTTTGACAGACAGGGGTAGAGATAAGATGGTGGAGTAAAAGCAGGAACTTGCCTAAGCTCCTGTACCAACCACCTCCAATACCTGTAAAATATGACTATAAACAAATTTTAGAGCTACAGAACCCACAAAGTGACAGAGACAAATTTCCCACTGACAGAAGCCTGGCAGGCTGGCAGGAAGTGTCTATTGCACCAAGCTGGGAGCTGTGCAGTCCCACATTAGCCACATGGGCCCAGACCTGGAGTGGCCCTGACAAGCAGCACAGACTGGGCAAAGCAGGCTTTAGGAGAGTGAATCACAGCCAGCTATAGCGGTTTTCAGACTTCTCAACCCATAAACAGTAAAGAGAAAGTAAAAGGCCAGTAGGGAAATCTGTTGGAACTGGGTGACTGAAGAGCATGGTGTATCCCTGGCCCCCAAGGGGAAAAGGGGTGGAAGCATATCAGCTGCAGCTGCTGCCTCAAGGCTGCCTTCAGAGTTCCTGGCATGCAGATGATAGGGGCCCAAGGAACCATTCAGAGGGTAATGGCTTTTGCTTTAACCTGCTTGGATCTGGCTCGCAGTCTTGGGTAGTGGTCCTGAGGTGAGGAAAGCCAGTGTGCCAGAGCTTGTGGTGGCTGTGGAGAGGTTGCCCTCTTCATAGCTCTAATAACATTTGCAAAAATCCCAGCAATTTGGAACATAGCTTTCTCCACTCTGGAAGCAGAGTTCTACCATGGCAAAGAGCTCAAAAGTCAAGTAATTGGTTGGCAAGATGAGCAAGCAGAGGAAGCACAAGCAGACCATAGAATCTGTTTTTGGGGGGGACAAAAATATCAAAACATAGAACCAGAAGAAGACGACAAAGTCAAAACTCCTGCATCAAAAGCTTCCAAGAAAAATATGAACTGGTTAAAAGTCCAACCTTAATGAAAAGAATGATAGTTCAAAGTCTCACTCACTCCTATATGTTAGTATTTGAGTGGGTCCTTTTAAATTGGTATTACCATATCTTTTAGTCTTTTGATTTGATTGAGACTGTGCATGTGTACAGGACCATAGCCTCTGTATAGTATTATTTCTTAAGAATTTCTGTAGTATTGTCCTTGGAATCTATAACTTGCAAATAGAACCAACTCATATTGAGGCCACTAGGCAACAACACAAATCGTAATGCCACAATTATCTGTATGGCAAACAATAACTTAACTAGGTTCAAGGGTCATTAAAATCATTTCTGGTGTGTCTATGTATTCAGGGCAGAGTAAAATAATTACAATCACTTAAAATAATTATTATCAGAACACATATCCCAAATAACTCAGGAATCCCTCTCTATGTCAGATTCACTGTGGTTTTTTGTTTGGTTTGTTTTTTGGGGGGGTGGTAATAATATTCATGCAAGTATATTTCACACCCTCATTAAACACATTCTCTATCAATGGACTAATGGTTATAAATCAAATAAAGAAACTTTTTAACCCCCACAAAATGGCAAAATGAATTACAAAGACATCTTCTCCTCCTCAACCCCCACATAGAGACACGCACAAAGTAGATATCATGTCTGACAAATTCTAATGTCATCAGTTGGAGAGGAATTACCTATATAGCTTTTATTCCTCTCTTTGAATTCTAGCTGAACATCTCTCACAACCCATTTCTCACCACCGGCCTGTGTGTTACTGCTATTTCCCTTAAGCACTATAACTCGCATTTCTCTCTGCCTCTAGAGTTCTGCTTGCTGCTTCTCCAGCAAAGTGCTGTTCTATCCTCCTGTTTCTCTAATCTGGGCCCATCTTCTGATTTTACTACTATGCCAATCTAAAAAGGCCTGAAGCCCAGACCAGCCTTTTACACACGGGTTTTGCTGGTACTGCCACTAATTATCTTGGGATTTTTTTTTTTTTTGGCAAATTCATCTCTGTAGATCTCAATTTCCTAGTCTGTAAAATATGGTGGTAGAGCTATGTAATGACTAAGGTTCTTTCTGAATTAAGATCATATTATTCTAGGAAGAACTTAGCTGAACTACAAAGTGAAAAAAATATTAATATAAATTAATATGAATATACATGCTTTGAGGAATTTGAATAGTGTACTAGGTAATAATATTAGTGTCAGGGTGGGTATTCATGGTGTAATTGAACTGCAAAGAGTTATGTTGACATTCTCTAAAGCAAACTTCCAGCTTCAACACAGCTATATCAATTATTGCTTGAAATGATCAATACCCTCATTTAAGTTGCAAGTAGGTTATCTCTAAAGGCTTGGGGCATGTGATGGGAACAGAAACTGCAATTCCATTTCTGGCAACTTGTAAAATAAATGGGGGCAGAAAACCCCCAGAAACTAACTACTCCAGAACAGTTGACTATGAGGAATTGGGATTTGCCACACCCAAGGTCTTAAGGTCCACATTAAAATCAAGAAAATAGTGGGAAGGGAGGATTATTTTGCATTTTCATATCAAAGAAAATTAAATTAAATAAGCACTGATTAAGCATCTATTTTGTACAAGGCCTATGTCTTTTATAACTCAACAGAAGTAAATTTTTAGTAGATATAAATACAGGTACTTTATAACTAAAGTGAAATTGAGAATTAGAACCACTTTTTTGTCTAATTGGGTAAAAAGGAGGTAAAAAGAGATACTTTGCCCAAATCATTTTAATAATAGTCTGGAATTTTACATTTTGATACTAGAGATCTGGCCACAGTTAAAAGGACAGTCGATGAGGCAGAAAAGAATATTGTGTGTCAGTCAGAAGCAATTATCATGACTTTCCCACTTCCTCCCATCTTCGTGACAGTATGTCTCACAGCCCCAGTTTTCCATTCTTATGCCACCAAGTCTAGGCTCTCTCATTCTGCTTTTCCTAGACTATTACAAGAATCTCCTTTATATCTTGTTATCCATTCCCCTGCCTCCAATCCTTTTAGAGCACTGTCCAAATAATCTTTCTTGAGAATATATCTAACTACACTATTCTTTGTTGATCTTTTGTAAATTCCTAATGTTTATAGGATAAATTACAAGGTCCTCATCCAGGTATGCAAGGACCTCCACAATGTAACTCCAATTCAACCTTCTATTAATTTTTTACATTTCTGTTCCTTACATAATCTAGTCTTCAGTTAAAAAAGGATCATTCGATGTAGTAATTTTTACTGTTACTTGTCTATATACCCTTTCTTCATGTCACTTCCTAAATCTGTAATATTCTCTTAGGGTCTATTCTAGCTCTGGGAAATTGCCTGCTAACCTTCCTCATACATGTAAAACACCTCAATATATGAAGTCCTGACCAAAGACCCTGGGTGAACATTAACCACTCCATTTCACTTAGAGCATGTGTTATTGTCTAGAGAATGATACAGGGAAGTTAAATCAGAAATCCAGGCTATGGATGTACTATGATACATTTATTCTCTGTATCGACCAGGAACTATTTGTGCAGAGGAGACTTTTGCAGAAACATAGCCTTAAAGTTCTGTAACACTAATCACAGCAACACACCTGAGGACTGCTACTGTGAATAATTTTAAGGGTCTAATCACATAGTATAGTGAACTCTCTATTCTGAACTAAACATTGTTCAATAAAGTAAAGCACAACATTCATAGCAACATCCTTAAGCAAAAAATGCTGTTCAATATATCTATCTATCTATCTATCTATCTATCTATCTATCTATCTATCTATCATCTATCTATCTATCTATCTAACACTCAGTATGTCATATGGCACATAGTATATCATTCCACTTAGTAGCATTCCCCAAAATACTTGTTTATACAAACAGGAGGTCCTAGGCTAGGGTTTTCCCTACCACAATACATCATGCAGCACATAACATTGCATCCCCCAAATCAAGGGGCCCAAGGCTAGGGTTTTTGCTTGCATGATATATCCTTAAAGGGTAGCAGAAAATACCACACCATCCACCCCTAACTCATTGTAAGAACAATTTCCTTAATCAATACCATGTGTACATGTAAAATCCTCTTTCATGTTAACTCGAGTTTGACTTCCCATGGCTCTTCCTCCATGGGCTGAATGCTCCCATCTTTCACCTGGATTCAGAGATAGGCAGGTCTACAATCTTGCTTCATGTCTCAACTCACAAGGACTGCTCCACTTCAAGCTCCTGCCCAACAGAAGGCTCCAGGGACTCCTGGTTGCAGCTTCTGCCCCTTGGAAAACAAAGCTTAACAGGTCAACAACAATACTGACACATACCACTAGCATCATGATCTCAATTCACCTCCAAAGTGCAGAGGCTCTGTATTAACAGCTAAGTTCACTTTAACATCTCTCAAAAGGGGACTAAGCTAAGCATCTTTCCCATGGGAAGTTTTCTGCCCTACAGCTCTATATCACTTTCAAAGTTCAGAGACTCCTTCACCAAGTCTCTGTCATCAGATTTCTCTTGCTAATTCTCAGAGTTCTCCTCCTAGTTCTTAGAGGTCTCCTCCCAGCTCTCTGAGTTCTCCCCTCTCCGCCCACTTAAGCTGCTTCTCTCTCTGAGCACTGTGTTACTCCCTCAATGCTGGCTCCTTTAATGTCTGCTTTTTTCAACATGGGCTCCTTTATATACAGTTCTACTCAGCATCTGATTGGCTAGAGCCCACATGTATGTATCTGATTAGTTAGAGCCTCTGTCTGATTGGTTAGAGCCACATGTCTGATTGGCTCAGCACAGAGGCTGTAAGACTGAGGCTGGGAAACTAAATAACACACACAGAAAAGCAGCAAAAAAATTCCACTTTGCTTGCCATTACAAGTGCACATTTCTTTCTGTGAGAAAATGCCTAAAGTCAATAATGAATCAAATTCTTTCCCCAATTTCCTTTCTCCCTCCTTTGCCCCCTCAAACAATTGCAGTGCTCATCAAGGCTAAAGCACAGAGCTGGGAGTGAATGGAGCATGCAATGTGACATGTACCAGGCAAGCCCTCACCTAACATGCAGGCTCTTCATATCCCTAAATATATGGGTGGTGGTGCCTCCATATTAGGCAATATGACATGCTTTACCAAGCTATCTTTCTTCCTCACCAATCACTACTGTCCTCACAAAGTGAAGAAGCATCCCTAAAGTCCTTCAGAAATGGAATTTTCTTATATAAAAGGGAAGAAGAGAGAAGGTTTTCCTTTCTTTTCTTTTTCTTTTTTAGCATCCCCAACACTACCCCAATCTGAATATAGACTGAATCTTCTTCTAATCTTCTTCCCAATCGCTAGTCACCTGTAGAGAGCCTTATGAGCAGGTTTTCTCCTTTGCTTATTCCTAGTGTATACATTGACTTAATCTTTGCTGCCAAAGGTAGGAATTGAAGTGTTTAAGAAAAAGTAATAAAAAAAGAAAAAGAGATTGTCTCCTTATCTTAAAATTCCTAGAACTCCTAAAAGTTGTTGGTAATATTGAATGTGAGTTGACCCTAGGATATATCATAGAAAGTTTTGTTATGATAAACCTTTGACATCAAATTATTTTCTTAGAAGTTGTTTTTTTTCTTCTAAACTCAAAATGAAAAGAAAAAGTCCAGTTAAGTTGGGTAACATTTAGTTAGATTCTAATCAACAAAGCATAGTGAGGAGATTAAAGAAATCAAGAACTTTAAATTCTATCAGTTAAATTTGGGGAAGGAGTATGTTTATATAGAGGGAAAATGAGGTGGTGAAGTATATAGAGTGTTGGAGCTGGAATCAGTAAAATGTGATTTCAAATTTTCCTGTGTGTCACTAGACAAGTCATTTAACAATTCTCACCCTTGGCTTTCTTATCTGTAAAGTGAGGATAATAATAGCATCTCCCTCACAAGTTTGTAGTGAGGATTAAAGGAAATAGCATGTAATGTGCAGCTTCATAAATCTTAAAGCATTATAGAAATACTAGCTATTATTAGAATTATAAGACAGAACATTTTAACTGTCTAGCTGATAAGCTAAATTTTTTTCAGTGAATAGCTTGACTATCTTACCTAGTCTAGTCATGTATTCATAATGAACAGTTGTATGTCTATGGCAAGTGCTCACATGGTGGTCAGAAGAAGCAATACAAGCATACTCTCAAGATCTCTGTTAAGATCTTTGGAATTGATTGTGTGACATGGAAGACACTGACACAGGAGCACTCAACATGGTGTGCCCACATCAGAGAAGATTCTGTGCTCTATAAGTAAAGCAGAATTGAAGCAGTTCAAAAGAAATGTAAGATGCACAAATTCAGAGAACCCACCCCAAATGTTCCCATGTACTTCTTGTGCCTGACCTGTGGTAGAATATTCTGACCAATTCCTATTGGTCAGATCAGCCACAGATGGAAACATGGTAACTTGATTATACAATAGTGATGTCATTTTGGTCCTCTTTGAGAATAAGGACCAACCACTAAGTGGTACGTGGGGTGTATAGGATATTCAGGGAAGATTAGTATGTCTGGTGCAAAGGCTTGCTAAGTCCTTTGTAAGGCTGCTTATCAACCTTTGTTGTCTACCTTTCACCCAACTCACCTGTGGCTCCAACAAGCTGTCACACACACAGGGTAACTAATAGGTCTCAAATATGTCAGTAAGGGGGATATTCACCACAAGCATATGGATACTTCTCCTGGAGGAATGTGCAGATGTGAACAGTTTGTTCCAATGGCCATGAAGAGAGATGAAGCTGGCACTGTGGAGAACTTAGAGAGTGGTCAGCCATAAAAAGTGCCAAGGTTACCCACTATATCCTGGGGAATCACCAGTCATTTTTACTTTTATCCTGTGACTGGACTTTAATGATTTAGAAAGAGAGAGTGAAATTTATGACTTTGTGCAGCTTAAAATCCAATCTACATGCAAATAAAGACGTCATCCTATAATGTCATTGGTCCTCTGAAAATGAAAGAGGATAAGGTGGGAGGCACTATGCTAAGTGATGGGGGATACAAAGATAGGAAAAAATAGTCCCTTCACTTGAGGAGTTTATTCACTAAAGGAAGTGACAACATGACACATACAGGAGATACAATATGCTTATTATTGGACAACTTCTCCTTTTAGCTGACCTAAGTCCCACCATGGAAGAAAGGATCTGAAAAATGGAAAATTCATTATATGGGTACAATACTTTTGACCTTGCTTTTGACAAAGACAACTATCCTATGGACTTTTTATATTTACCAGAGCTGAGTCAAGAATATCTTGTTCAAAAAGGAAATTCTCTACTCTACTTCAATATTTACCATCATTCCCATCTTCACCACCCTATCTCACATGTACCAAATGAGCACAAATTAGATCATGCCAGCAGGATACTCCTCAACTATAAGTAGAGAATTCAGATGCCTAAGAGTTAGGATAATTTGAGGGACTCCAAAACATGCCCAACTCAATATCTCCCATTATCAGCCTCAGTGCTACTTAAGTGTAAATATGCACATTTGCAGCTGTTACCAAGTTCCATTAACGTTGGAAAATGGAACGAGCCTTTCTTTATCTAGCTACAAAAGAAGATCCCTGAGGAGAGAGCAACTTCATCTTTCAGGGAGAGGCGAGTGCAATGGCTCCTTTTATTTTACCTACTGAGGAGAAAGGAACTATATAAACCAAGCAGATGGTGCCAGCATCAGCATAGTCTTTATTTTGCTTTCAGTGCAATTGTTGGGTAAAACTATAGCATTGTAAGGATTCTACTTCTGTTGCTGTGGTTGGGAGAACTGTGGGTGGGAAAGATGTATTTTATTCCTTGTCATATGACTCTCATGGAGAGGCAGCATAGTAGAGTGGAACAAACACTGAAATCGGAATCTGGAGACTTGGGGTCAAATACCATCCTGAATACTTACTGGCTGAGTGATCACTGGAATGATGAGTACTACCTACCTCATTGCACTGTTATATGAAAGGCACCTTACAAAGCATTACATACTATATAAATATAAATGTTAGATGTGCAGACTTGAGTCAGGAACTTAGGTTACTCAGGTTGACTCAGAACAATGTCATTTTGTTCCTTATACCTTGGTAAGCAAGGCTAATTGTGGGATTAAGACTTGTTTCTGAAGCAGAGTGAGCTAATAGCATCCCCCCTCCCATATAAATACCTCTTTGGGGGGGAAAGATTAAGGAAGTAGTCAACCATGGCATGATTTCTCTCCAGAATCCAACATTGCACCTTGATATTAAGCTTTCCCTTCATTTCCCAAGTGCTGAGACAGTGTTCTCTTGGAAGGGCCCTACCTTACTTGACAGATCTGCATGAATGAGTGTATCTACTTAAAACCTATGACCATACATTATTCCCTATTGGAGATCAGAACCCTAAGGTAATGGCACAGAAACAGGTGAAAAACTAGAACATAGAGATCTGTAATAACTATTATACTCATGCTTGAAATTTGTCATGAAAATTTTTCATAAGAAGGAAACATAATTTTGCATTCTACTATGTTTCAGGCATGTAGAGCTGCACAAGGACACCTAGAAAATCCCCCATCACCAAAAAAGGCATAGAGCTATATCTTAGAAGTTAGGTGGTTGTGCTTATAACCATTAACTCATATTTTTTACTCTTTTACAATAAGGTAATTAGGCTAATTATTTCAAAACTTTTGAAAGTTCTGTCTTCTAATTTTTTATTTTTCAAAAAATGGTTATTAAAACATTTTTATAGGGGAAAAAATAGATATATGTGTGTATGTACTTGTTTAGACTTCAAGGGACTATTTAACCAGAGTCAAATTCTTTCCAACTAACGCAAACTACAAGTCATTCCCAGCTTGGTAGTCATCTCTATGAGTTACTTTGACTAGGGGAAGAACCATTCTCTAGTGGTCAAATTTTGGGGAAAGAGTCTGTCCAAATTTAGCAAGGCTGGATCTCACCTAACAGACACAAAGTCCATTATGGAGTCCATACATAAAACTCTGCCTTTTTCAGTATTCAGAGGAAGAAATTAAAAATATCTATAAGCATATAAAAATGTTCTAAATCACTATTGATTAAAGCAAATCAAAACAACTCTGAGGTACCACATCTCACCAGTCAAATTGGCTAAGATGATAAAAACAGGAAAATGATGAATCAATCCTTCTTTACAACTTGACTAATGTTTATTGTGAAAGTATTTGTAAAACCTATACTGGATTACATGTTGCCATGCGGGGGAGGAGGAGAGAGAAAGGGGGAGAAAATTTGGAACTAATGGGATTGTGAAACTGAATGTTATAAACTAAAAGGAAAAAAAATGCCTTTGCCTTTTTGGTTGGCATGCCAGAGCTATTGCTCTGAACCCACAATCTCTGCTTGCTCAAGAACCCAGAACCCCTTCTCCTCCAGAATGAGGCACCAAAATAATATGTCAATGCAAGGCAGGAGTGCATATAAATATGAGAATGAAGCTCCCTGAGGTCAGGAACTATTTTTCATTCTTTTCTTTATGTCCCTAGTGCCTAGCAGAGTGACTGACACATAGCAGATGCTTCATAAATTCTTCTTGGACTATACTGGAAACAAAAAAAATTAGTTATTTTTTTAAAAGCAAGAACAATTTTGGCCAATTAGATAAACAGAGAGAATCTGTTATAATAGCTGTCTGGCTAGTTGAGTAAGGGAAGAGTAGAAATTTGTTAATTAAGGTGAAGTAAAGGACAAAAGATGTAAATAAAAATAAGGTTGAAAAAAAGAAAAACAACTGAACAAAACTATAAGACAAGCCACTTAAAAACAAAGAGACCCCTTGTTATCTCCTTCTGACCAGTTGTTTGACCCCCTTCCATCTGTGTTCTGAGAGCTCCAGAAGCAGTTCTTGCAGCTGGTGATTCATTTACTCCCAAGGCTTGCTCTTCATTTGCTGGGGCCGAGTTTATTCTGGCATGGCCTACACTACATTACGCTCCATTTTCACCCAGGTTGGACAGATCTTTCCTTCCGACCTTCTAAGTTATCTTTGGCATCTGTGGGCTGAGAGGGATAGAAACTACCACTTCTGCCAGTGATTCAGTCTTCCACACAGCCTGCTCTGGGTTTGCTGGGGCCTAGTCTGCTCTGACTGTGCTGTGCTCATGTCTCAGCCTAGTGCAATAGACCTTCCATACCAACTCCCTAAGTTGTCTTGGGCTGGAAAATTGTTTTACCACAACTTTTTGTGGGTCCCGCCACTCTAAAATCTGTTTAGAGTAATTATTTAAAGTTGTTTGGAGGGATTTGCAGAGTTCAGGTGAGTCTCTGCCTTTATTCTACCATCTTGGCTCCATCTCCCATCCTTTTTTTACTTGATTTTTCTTCTTTTTTTCATTTTTCTTTTTGCTCTGTTTTCTTTTGCAACATGTCTAATATGAAAATATGCACACATATAATCTATATCAAATTTCTTGCCTTCTCAGGAGAGTATAAGGGATAGAAGGGAGAGGATTTGGAACTCAAACTTAAAAAAAAAAGAAAATGTTAAAATTATTTTTTATAAGAAATTAGAAAAAGATAAAATGTAAATTTTTTAAAAAGATAGTAGAGACCAATAAAAGGTAGACTCTCCCATGTCTAAGATGTTTTTGCAAGCAGAGCCTAAGGGAGAACACCTATCTTAATAACAGTAACTAAAAAAAAAGAAGAGAAAAGAAAGAAAAGGAAAGAAAAAAGAAAACCCAAAGACCAGAACAACACCAAAAGTTTTAAAATCAGTAAATGCCCTATTTGTACCACCTAGTTCTCTTCTCTGATGGGGCCCTGGTAATCTTTCTTCATTGACTTTCAATAGAAATTCAGGCATGAAAAGTTAGCCGTTGGAGAACTGATGAAATGAATCAAGGAAGAGTTAATATAATGGGGAACTTGTAGAATTGCCTGCAGCCCCAAGGAGAACTGAAAAGACAAATAAAAAGTTTAAGATTTAAATTGCAGTAATTTGGGCTCTGTGCTAAGCAGTAGGGATACAAAGAAAGGAAAAGAACAGATCCTGCTTTCAAGGAGAATGATCTGATGGGAGAGACAACATTCAAGTAACTAAGTACAAACAAAATGGATAAAAACATAAAATTTCTCAGAGGGAAGAAATTAATATTAAGGTGGATAAGAAAAGGCTTTTTGCAAAAGGTGGGATTTTAGTTGAAAATTTTGCAGCTGGAGGGATTTTTATTAAGCCTAAAAAAGGCGTCCATGTCCTAAGCAACTTTAAACTCTATATAAGCTTCCAAGGGAATTTGTGGAGGAATCTCTTTTTCTAAAGCTGATTAGGAGCAAGGGTGAGCATAATAATTCTTGGGTGGCTTACAGGGAGCTCCGCTTGGGGTCAGGCAGGGTGATGGCAGGCTTGGTGGCCTCTAATGTCCAGTGTTCATTTTTACCTCCATAATTATTGCACTATATCAAAAGAAATGCGCTGTCCTCCTGAGTTTTAGAGATTCCTGCATTCATTATCCAGCCTATTTAGATAGGGAACTCAGACATAACTGACCATTTTGTCTCAGAATAGACACTTGTCCATATTATAAACTTCACTACAATTTGTCCTCAGCCATATAATGTCAAGCCAATGAGAAACAGCTGGATTCCATTTGTTCCTCCCATCGGCTTTGTTTGGTGTTGTGATGTTATAATACGACATGAACTGATAAGTTGTTCATCCTTTCATGCCACATTGTCTGATGCCTTCCTGCTTTGATGCCTAGTTCAGAAACAGCTCCACTATTCTCAGAAATGGTTAGATGACCTCAGAGGTCATTTATTCTGACCCCTGCCAAAATCCAAGTACTCTCTATAAAATCCTGAATAAAAGGAGGCAGGGTAGCACAGGGTGAGGTGGGACAGTGAGGCAGGAGGAACCACATCATAGTAGAAAGATCAGTGTCTCTGAGGACAGAGGATCTCCATTCAAATTCCACTTCTGATGATTCAAATCCTGCTACCTGTGTGACTTTAGACATGTTTATTTAACTTTCTTAGGCCTCAGTTTCCTTCACTATAAAATAAGGCTCTAAACTTTCCCAGCTTTAGATTTATGATCTAGTCTCTGAATGAATATCTCCAGTGACCCACCACCCCCTCAGGGAAGCTAAGTCTGCTTTGGGACAAATGGTATAAAAATATTATTCTTCATGTTGAGTTGAAATGTACCTCCCTGTTACTTCTGCTAAGAATATGTTGGAGCCAGTTCTACTCAATCTCTTGAGAATTGGTTGTTAAATTTTCAGTGTGAGCATTTACATCTCAGAAACTGGCAACCAATTTAAGGGTTGATTTATGGCTTTGTTGATTGGCTAACCTTAAGAAAGTGATGGAGAAAATGCTAATAATGTTGTTTAAATTTAAAAGTGAATTCTGCAGAGCTGGCAGATGAACATTATTAGAAATTGAGAAGGGGCCTCCCAAATCAGGAAATGCAAGGAGAAATGTTGATTCCGGTAGGGCCACTCATTCCAAGGAATAAACTTGTTAAGACTTGTTCTTCTTTCTAGAAGGAATGTCAGCACATTCCTTCCCCACCCTGACTCCTTGGTGACCTTTAGGAATCTTGACCACACCCCTCTGACCCCTATAGAATTGGCACCAAGGAATCTTGACCACCCCCCTCTGACCCCTATAGAATTGGCGCCAAGCCACTATCTCTAAAGCTCATACTTGTCTGTCACCCAATCCCTGACCTTTGTGTTTCCCGCTCTCCTCAGTAACTGTATAAAAGAACGCCCGAGAAGACACTCGGGGTCCTCCATCTTAAGTGTATGGTTGGACCCGGGTTCGAACTCGTGAATAAATGTTTGTCTTCTTTGTCAGTCTTGTAGTCTCTGTTCTTTTCCCTTGGTACCACGTTTCAGAAATCTTTAGTGAGAGAGAGAGAGAGAAAGGAAGGGAGATGGAGGGGGAGAGAGAAAGGGAGAGGAAGAAGGACTGAAACCTAGATCTCACCCAAGGGTAAATTCTCTCAGGGGGCAAACTAGGAAAAGGGACATAATTGAGGTGCTGGATCCTTTATATACTGAATTCTTCCCAAAATTTATATTTCTGTTCAGGGACCTTTCTTTAAGAGATTCTAGAATTCTATGTATGCTTTCTTGAGGTTGGAAGCTAAAAAACAGGATTTCTATTCTATCCTTCCCATAGGCACAAAGCATTGATTAATCAATCTCTACCAATGAGGAAAGTTTCCTAAAAATTGGCTTGAGCTCCTGGGTTACAACAGTAACATAAAAATATCAAAGAAAACTGATGGGAAGATGAGATAAAATTCAACAGAGGCCTAGCATAGCAGAAGACCATTAGGTTTGGAGAGAGCAGATCTGGGTTCAAGTCGTAGCTCTGCTAACTGTTTGAAATTGAGCATCTCAACCTTTCTGAGCCTCATTTTCCTAATTTGCAAAGTGGGGATAATTATTGTAATAATAACCAGAACATAAAATGATTTGAATCTTGCAAGATGTTTTGCATAACTATCTCCTTGAAGGCAGGAGGTATCACTTTGGTGTTTGTACCCTTAGCACCCAACACCATGACTGGAAATTCATAATTATTCATTAAATTCTGCTTGATTGAATTTCACAACAATCAGGAATAATTGGTATTATCTTCATTTTATATTATAGGGAGAAATTGAGCTAATTGTTGTGAAATGACACATTATAGTGAATATGACAGAATCCTAATAAAGCTGCCCCCAGTATCCTAACTTCATTATAGGCCCCAAAGAACAGCAGGACCACTGTACCTACCTAGCCCGTCTTGCCAATATCCTAACTTCATATATTCCTCACTGCTCACTGTAACAAAAGGTATGTCCATGAATTTGTAGTTCCCACAGAAACAGCAGGTGTGTTTATATGGTGAGATCCCAGCCCCCAGACCCATTCCCACAGAAACAGGTGTTTTCTTGTACTCAACCACAATTACATCATCCAGTTAGTCCAAGACAGGACCACAATACCTAATTATCCATCTTGACCAGACAGGACCACAATAGCTAGCCAATTGGAAGGCAGCAGGACCAGAGTGTTTAACCACTGAACCATAGAAGTGACCCCTCCTCCTTCGCCTAATACCTTAACAAACTCCCCCTTCCTAGAAACTCCCCCTTCCTAGAAAGATCTCCTGAAGAAGGTGAGAATTGAGCTGTATCTTGAAGGAAGCCAAGAGGCAGAGGTGAGGAGAAATATTTTTCTATTCTAGACATGGAGATAGCCAATGTAAATGAGACAGGAGATGCAAAGAAATATTTTAAGAACAAGAAGCAGGTCAGTGTGGCTGGATTGTAGAATGTGTGGAAGGAAGTGAAATGTGATAAGTCTAGAGAGGTGGGAAAGGGCCAGGTTATGAAGAGCTTCAATATCAAACATAGGATTTGGAAGTAATAGAGATCCATTGGAGGTCCACAAGGGGTGGCTTGATATGGTCAGAGTTTTGCTTGAAAAAAAAAATAACCTGAAAGGGGAAAAAAGAAAAAATATTAATTTAGTATCTGAGTGGAGAAAGTATAGTAGTGGGGTATGGAGACAGTTAGAAAGCTACTGCAATATTTCAACTAAGCGATGATAAGGACTTTACGCTTGTGGTCATGATAGTAGAAAGAAAAGTATATGTAAGAGAGAATATATAAAAGTAGAAATAACTTTTAAGACAGACTGATATAATTCCCTTTAAAGTCTGTTAAATATTATTGCCTATCATACATTACTAGCCATTAGTTCTGCCATTACTTCTGAATAAGGAATAACCAATAAAACATAATTTTTTGAACCTACAAAAGTAAGATGTTTTACAATAACTATTTCTAGGAGAGAAAACATTCCCTAATTTTAAAAAGCACTGAATGTGCACTCAAATAATGTGACTTTGAATTTTGTCTTCTAACAATATAACTATGAGAAATCTCTTAACCTGAGTTTTGATTTCTTCATTTATTGAATGAAGATATAAAAATACGTGAAGAACTCACCTGGCAAATTTTAATTGTGAACTATTGTTATTACTGGCTAAATGAACTTGTATCCTTTTCAATATTTTCAATTTTCTCTTTCCATTATGACTAACACTATTTTATTGCATGGCACAATGAAAACTCAAATTTAAGGAAGTAAAATTTACTCCTTTAGCAGAGTTGAGACAATTCTGGTCGGCACAGAACTTGGCAAAATGGCAAATAGCCTCTGCCTCCTTTTTTGCTGCTCTGTTCATTAGCTCTAGGTCTCCATTGGCCTCTTTTCATTCCACTCTACTTGCTCCAGCCAGGCTTATCTTCCCAGGAAGCCTTACATGAACTTGAGCTTTTCCAACAACCTCTTGAGTGAAAGAAGTAGAAATTTCTCAGACTATATTCTAAAATCTAGTAAGGCTTTTCATGAGAAACAGGCCCTAGTTCCCCTTCACTGGAAATCACATGATTTACAAAAACTCAAAATTCAGAGCAGTAGGGAATCACCCCTCTCCTCAGTGACACCTCAGCATAAGATATGCCAAATAAAGACAGAAGTGCTTTCTCAAGTATACGTTCAGTAGTCTACTGTTTCCTTGTTCTGGTACTTGAGGTAGATTGCTGCACTTAGATTATGTACCTGACTTCTATCCAATGGAAGAAAAGGGTCAGAAGTGGGGTGGGGAAGATTTCCTTGTTAGCACTTCATAACTTTGCCATTTCCTTTTGTAAATTGATTCTCCTCCCTGACCATTTGTCAGGAGGGTGGCCCTTTCTCAAGATCGTATTAAACCATTCTTTTCTGCTTCCTACCTTGAGAAGTCCCTGAGTATTATTTGGGCAAAGATCTCTGTTGCACACAGTTTTGGGGTGCACACACCCTCCACCAGTGCCTGTGATTTGGGCTGAACTTTTGGCTTCCTTCTCTTCTGTCATAGGCTGTGATAGATGGAGGGTTATTTAGCCACAAAGAATAAAGTTCACATTGACAGTTCGTCCATTGCTTTCTTCAAGTATTTAAAAATTTTCATTTGACAAATGAAGAGATGGAAGTTTAGTCTAATTAGGTGATTTCTCATAATCATAGTTAGTGGACAGAATCTAAAGCCACATTTTCTGAGTCCACATTCAGTGCTGTTTTCATTAGACAATGCTATATAATCCACACAATTTCATAGCCATTAATGCTATTTGAAATGTTTCAAAATGTAAATCTTATTTTTCTCACAACATTGTAGGGCTTTGAAAGACAGTAACTACACCATATATTTTGTAGTTCCCCAAAGGGTACTGCATCAAGTAAATACTCAATTAATTAAAATAGTTCTGTGATTTCAGTGATATGCAGGTTCTTTCCAATGATATAGGTCATGACCCACCCATAGTGTGACATTTTATCCATTTCTTCTAATAAGGGGTCCCTACCAAACATTCTGGAGGCCTCCTTCACTTCTGACATCACAACAACATCAGAGGAATATTTGGTTGTCTGTTTAGTTTTCTCTATATTCAACATGTCACCTGCCCATCTTAGTACAGATTCTGGCAAAGAGTAAGCACTTAATAAATGTTTATTCCCTTCCCTTATTTTTGATCATATATTTTCTCAACAATATCATGTACTCTGCAACCTTCTTTATAGTTCCTTATTTATGTTTAAATTATGAGCCATCTCTGAGATATTCTTTTTTAATTCTTTGGACACTGTAATGTTCTATGACTACAACCATACTGGTTGTAGGATATTTGTGTAGCACATAAAACTTTTGCTTCAGTGAGAGATCTGCATTCTTTAAAGGAGCCTCAAAATTTTCATACTTAAATCTAATTAAATTTCCTTTGTGCCCCTTTTCCCAGCTAAGTCAATAAAATGATTCAAAATACGGTGTTAATGACTGATAATAGACTACATATCTTAACCCCCTATACCATTTTGATATTCTAATAGAATCCTTTTGATGTCTTAGCCTAAAAGGCATGAGTAACATGAACATTTCAAGCATATGGAAGAACCACTAGTGAAGAGACTAAATGAAAGAGGTTCTTCTATGTCATGCCATGACATGACATGCCATGCCATGCCACCAACTCCCTTCTCCACTTTTGTGTGAAGCCAGCCCTGCAGATTGACACTATGTAACTGAAATAGAAAGGACTATTATGGTTATAAGAAACTGTGAGTAATCTAACTAAGCTACATCTGGAAACCATCCTTTTAAAGACCCTTCCCACTAAAAAAAAGACACACACATTTATCTTTCATCGAATTTTTATAGATATGTCTACATTGTTTCAAAACACCTTGAGGGAGAGGTTAAGTCCAAAAAATCTTGATTATAGATGGATTCATTAAATGAGTTCATATATTCAGGTTTTTTTTATGCAAAGGCTCTTACTAGGCAAGGTTTTAGGTGCAGCCAAGATGAAAGAGGAGCAAGAAGAAGCAAAATCAAGCTCCCTACCACAACTCCTCTGTGACGATACAGAAGATCACACCCTGATGGGGATATCCAAGAAAATATAAGAGTTAAGTATTTTTCTATCCTAAGTCAACTTTAAGAGATAGATAGAAGTCTGCAGACATTGGGAATAGGGTACCCAATCAGAAGGAGTCATATGAAACTTTTCAGTAAAGGGAGATTCTATGAACCAGTTTAAGAAGAGGTCCCAAATCCAGTTATAAAGGCATCTAAAATTGCTTAGGGCAAAGGGATAAATGAAAACTGGCATTTTTAAAATTCATTTTCCTATTCTGCTTATCCAAGGCTAACTAGGGAGGGGAACTGTGCCTGGGATCCAATTTCAGAGTAAAAACAATTTGTGGGCCTTAGGTTGTGTTCCAAGCAAAAAGCAAACTCAGAAACAAGAAACAACTATGTGTCTCTAATCTCAGGTACCTATGAAGTTCCTGATTCTAGCGTCCAGACCAATCTGAAGCCTATAAACAGAATACTTATAGAATGAACTTCAGAATATAGAGGAGCCTGTAATTCTGTCACTGTACTAAAAGATCTTTCTACATGGCTGACAGCGGCTGCTCATAACAGTAGTCTACTAGAACTCTGGGCAGGGGTAATCCTTCAGGCATATTGCTTAGATGTAAAACTAGGTTATGAACTTGAAAAAATGGGACCAAGAGGATAAAAATCAGTTTCTTTCCCTGCTTCACACTGAAAGCATTCAGTTCTTCCACTGAAGCTTCCCTAGAAAAACACAACCTTCCATAGACAGAGAACAGGAGAAGGACCAACTCACGAATTCACTGCAGACGTGTACAGAGCTTGTCCCTAACACAAAGTCTAAAGTAAAGAAGTAGGCCAGAAGATGAAAAATAAACCAAAAAGGAAAAAATCCATTATAAAAAAACTATTATAGGAACAGGGATGCTCAAAACAGAAAACAAAGAATATCTTCCAAATATCTACAAGTAAAACTTCAGAAAACCACATATTGGGTGCATGTTCAATACAGTTCCTGAAGAGGAAAGGAAAGCAGAAGAGAGGAGAGGAGAGTTAAATGCTTTATTTTTTGCATATGAAATAAGAGCACTAGAGGAAAAATGCAGAAGAAATGAGAGTTATAGAGGAAATAATTGGAAAAATAATAAGTTGCTTATATCAGATAGGATGAAACCTTACCCATGAAAAATTTAAAAAAAACTTTCTGAAAATTAGAATGTGCCAAATAGAAGATAATTATTCCATGAGACAATAAAACATATATTTTAAAAGTAAAAGAATGAAAATAGAAGAAAATATAAGGGCCAAGATGGCGGAGTAGAAGCAAGACCTTCCCGCAGCTCCAGCTTCCACCCTCCCCAATCCATGTAAAAAGGGGACTCTAAACAAACTTTGGAGCTGCAGAACCCACATAATGACATAGAGAAGCTAACCTCCCGCTGAGGACAGCCCAGCAGGCCGGCAGGAATCAGCCAGCGCAGCTCTCTGGGAGTCCAGCCCCACGCTGAGGCTTTAGCCCCAGGGCAGGCCTGACCAGCCACCTGCCGGAGGGACTCCAGATCAGCAGCAGCTGTGGCCGTTTCCAGATTTATCAACACATAGACACAAAGGACAAAGTGAGAGGTCAGTACAGTCTGGACTTTGGGACCAGTAAGTGGGAGTGTGTGGCTTTTACCCTGGGGCAAGAAACTCTTGAGACACCAGCACAGCCTGCCAGAATCATGTGGCGGCTTCAGCTCCTGGCCTGCAGAGTGTAGGGGGACCAAGCACCAGTCTGAGGGGTAATCGCTCTTGCTTTAACCTGCTTGGATCTGGATTGCAGTCTAGGGTGGAGGTCCTGGGGTGTGTGTCCAGCTTGCCAGAGCGTGTGGAGTCCTCAGAGAGGGCACCCATCTAATACCTCAGGCAGCTGAGAAAACCCCAGCGTTTGGGACGAAAACTCCCCTGTCTGGTGGCAGAGTCCTACTGTGGCAAAAAGCCCAAAAGTCAAATAATTGAGTGGCAAAATGAGCAGGAAACAAAGCAGACAGAAGATTCCAACGTTACACTCCTATTTTGGAGATGTATGGAATGAGAAGAGATGGGGAGAGACAGATTGGGGCAAACTATCTCATACAGAAGAGGCAGGGGAAAATGGTTGCAATGGAGGGGAAGAATAGGAGGGCAGAAGGGAATGGGTCAACCTTATTCCTATTGAATCTGACTTGAGGAGGGAGGGAAATGCACACTAAATAGGAGATCTCACCCTCCAAGAGAATGGGGGGGAAGGGGATGAGAGGGGGGATGATGGAAGGGAGAGCAGGCTGGGTTGGGGAGGGAAGTTGGAAGCACCCACTTTTGAAAAGGGACAGGATCAAAGTAGAGAATAGAACGGGTGGGAGGGAAATGTAGTCAGTCTTTTACAACATATCTACTATGTTATTGTTTTGCATTAGCCGCACATGTACAACCTATACTGAACTGCTTGTCTCCCCAGTGGGGGTGGGTGGCAGGGGGGGAAGGGAATGAATCTGGGATTGAAAGTTTTAAAATCAAATATTCAAATATATATATATATACACATATATGTGTGTATATATATATACTTATATGTGTGTGTGTGTGTGTATATATACTATTATTAATACCATCTTACATGTAATTAAGAAATGGGATGCATAGGCACTGAGGCATAGAGATCCACTGGAAAAGTCGAAACGGGTATGGGAGAAAATATGGGAGAGAGCAGATTGGAGGTGGGGATATCATGTGGAACTGCTGTTTTGCGGGGATGAGTGGGGGAAAAACTGGGAGAAAATTTGTAACTCAAAATCTGGTGGAAATGAATGATGTAAATCAGAAGTTAATAAACATTAAAAAAAAGGAAATATAAGTTGTCTAACAATGCAAACAACTGACTTGGAAAACAAGTCAAGGAGAGATAATTTGTGAATCAATGGAATACCAGAAAGTAATGACTCCCTACCCCAAAGAGCATAACCATCAAGAAATCATAAAAGAAAATTGCACAAATCTCTTAGAATCAGAGAACAAATCAGAAACAGAATTCACAGCTCACCTCCTTAAAGAAACCCCAAAATGAAAACTCCCAGAAACATTATATCCCCAATACATAGCTTCCATGTTAAAAAAAAAAAAGTATTTAAAGAAGCCTGAAATAAAGCATCCAAATGCCAAGGAATCATGATCAAATCACACCAGATTTAACAGACTATAAAGGAGGAGAGAGTATAGAATATGATATTCTAGAAAGCAAAACATAAAGGCTTTTAACCAAACCCTAAATTCCCTAGCAAAACTGAGTGGGGCACAGAGGGTGATGGACATAGAAAAAAATAGAGGACTTTCTAATGAACAGCCACAGAAAATTTTTGAAGGTTAGCCAGAAGAATTAAGAGGAACTTAAATTATAAACATTAGTGAGCAATAATAGAGGACTGAAAAAGAACTGGTAGAATTATAATATGGAGAGATTATACATGTATCCCTCAGGACTCCTATCATCAGGGATTTTAAGAATAGTCAAATTAAACTGAGGATTTGGAGTGATTCCTTTATGTTTTGGTAATCATAAAAGAAAAACGGAAAGGAAAAATGAATAAATTGGAGGGAATGGTTGATATAAATGAGGAAAAATATCTCATATAATTGGGTACCTAAGTAGAATTCTACACAAACAAGGAGGAAGGAGTGGATGGAGCCAAGAACCAGCTCAACTGGTCAAAGAAAGGAATCGTGTGTGTTTGTGTGTGTGTGTGTGTGTGTGTGTACACAGGTGGGTACAGAAATACATTTCACTCAACAGAGAACACAAGAGTAGGAACTTAATAAATGTTTCTTCTCTTACTTTTCTATCATACATTTTCTCAATGACATTGCACATCTCATAATATTTTAGAGAAGGAAAGGGGAGTAGGGAAAGTGGGGTGGTTTGAGCAAAGGATAAGGTAGGAATGAATCCTAAGCAAAACAAACTTTAAAAAATATATGAAAATATCCAAGGCAGCTCTTTTTCTTGTCGATACAGGTTTGTGACAAAGGTTTATTGTTAGTTTTTAGTTTTCAGCATTCATATCTACAAAATTTTGATTTCTAAATTTTTTGGCCCTCTATCCCATCCCCCAAGATACCATGCAATCTGATACAGGCTATACATATACATTTATATTAAACATGTTTTCAAATTAGTCATGTTGTAAAGAGAGCAAATGATATGCTTTGATCTGCATTCAGACTCCATATTTCTTTTTCTGGATTGAATATTATTTTCCATCATGAGTCTTTTGGAGTTGACTTTGACCCTTGCATTGCTAAGAAGAGCTAAATCTATCAAAGTTGATCCTCACACAATGTTGCTGCTGAACATTGTATTCAATGTACTCCTGGTCTGCTCACTTTATTCAGCATCAGTTCATGTAAATCGTTCCAGGTTTAGTCTGTCTGCTCATTCTTTCTTATGAAACAATAATATGCCCTTATATTCATACACAATAATATTTTTCAGCCATTCTCCAATTGAAAGACATCCCCTCAATTTCCAATTCTTGGCCACCACCAAAAGAGCTTCTTAAATATTTTTGTACATATGAGGTTCTTTTCCCATGTTTAATGATCTCTTTGGAATACAGGCAAAGGGGATATATTACTGGGTCAAATGGTATGCACAGTTTTTTAGCCCTTTGGGCATAGTTCCAAATTCTTCTCCTGAATGATAGGATCAGTTCACAACTCCACCAACAATGCATTAATGTTACATTTTCCCCACAACTTCTTCCAAATTTAGCATTTTCTTATTTTGTCATATTAGCCAATCTGATAGGTGTGAAATGGTACCTCAGAATTGTTTTTATTTTCATTTCCCTAAGTAATAGTAATTTAGAACATTTTTATATGACTATAGATAGCTTTAATTTCTTCATCTGAAAGCTGCCTGTCCATATCCTTTGACCATTTATTGATTAAGAAATGATTTGTATTCTCACAAATTTGAGTCAGTTCTCTCTGTATTTTAGAAATGAGGCATTTATCAGAGTAACTGGCTATAAACATTGTTTCCAAGCTTTCTGCTTCCCTTCTTAGTTGCATTGGCTTTGTTTATACAAAAACTTTTCAATTTAATATAAATCAAAATGAGCCATTTTGCATTTTATAATATTTTTATCTCTATTTTGGTCATAAAATCTTCTGTTCTCCATAAATCTGACAGGCAAACTATTCCTTGCTCTACTACAAATTGTTAGTATCAGCTTTTATATCTAAATTGTGTACAAAATTTAACTTTATCTTGTATACAATATAAGATGTTGGTCTATGCCTAGTTTCTGTCATACTATTTTCCAATCTTCCCAGAAATTTTTGTTAAATAGAGGTCTTATGCCAGAAACCGGAGGCTTTGGGTTTATCAAACAATAGATTACTGGGGGTGGAGCCAAGATTATGGAGTAAAAGTAGGTACTTGCTTGAGCTCCCACTCCAACCACATTCAATACCTGTAAAAAATGACTGTAAACAAATTTTAGAGCCACCGAATACACAAAGTGACAGACAGAAACAAATTTCCTGCTGAAGGCAGCCTGATAGACCAACAGGAAGGGTCTATAATGCCTAAGTGGCAACTGAGCACAGTCCTGCATGACCTCCACCAGTCTAGACTTGTGACCCAGACTGATCAAAGCAAATTTCAGGAGGGTGAATCACCAGCAACTGTGGAAGTTTCCAGACTTCTCAAGCCAAAAACACCAAAGAGAAAGTAAAAGGTCAGTAAAGAATTCTGTTGAAACTGGGTAAGAGAAGAGCATCATCTGGCCCCTGTCCCCAGCGACAGAGGTGGTAGCTGGGCAGTGACTGCAGCTGCTGCCATATGGCTGCCTCCAGAGTTCCTGGCCATCAGATCATACAGGGACTAAGCAAGCATTCAGAGGGTAACCACTCTTGCTTTGACCTGCTTGGATCTGGGATGCAGCCTTGGGTGGTGGTCCTGGGGTGGAGAGCACTAGCGTGTCAGAGCTTGTGGTGGCTGTAGAGAGCTGGGGGTGGAGCCAAGAAGGCAGAATGAAAGCAGTTACTTTTCTAAGCTCCTCCAGGAATCCTGTCACTAATTTTTAAAAGGTGAATCTGAAAGGATTTTGGAGTGTCAGAATCCACTGGAAGACAAAGCGTGGCAGAATCCAGCCCAGGAAATTGCCCACATTGGTCCAGGCAGGGGAAACACAGAGCACATGGGGGCTGCAGCAGCTCAGAAGAAAGAGCAGACTACCTCAGAGAGAGAAGGGCCCCCAGCCAGCAGACTCAACCACCTCAAGAGTGATCTGGAGCCCTCTCACCAGCAACTCACCATAGGACAGGAGGATCAATCTGAGTTGGGTAAGAGAAAGCTCAGGACCCACAGCAGAGAAAACAGCTTCTCCTGGGGCTATCAGCCCATAGCCTGGAAGTTTAAAAGTCACCAACCTGATTTTACAGGGGCCAGGATGGCAAAGTAAACTCTGGATGCTCTGATTCCCCCTCCCTGACCAAGAAAACCCAGAAATAAATGTCCCACCCAGAGTAAAATCCTGAAATAGTGGAAATAGCCTCAGGCTTAGGACTCATTGAGAAAGGGTGTAACTGAGGCAGCAAGGAGTCTGAAGAGAAGAGGGGGAGGGGTCCCAACAAGCCTCACCTCACCTGACCAGCAAAAGCCCCCCTGAGCTGTAGCCTAGGGGCATAGAGGCAGAAATCTGTAGTGCCCAGACCACCCCTTCCCCTCAGATTACTCTGTGAGCCTCAGGGTAACTCAGGGGAAACACTAAGAGTCCTGGCCTTAACCTCAATCTAAGCACCCAGAGGGTTCAGCATACAAAGTCAACAACCAGGCCTTTAGCTCCCAGCCTGAGAAATTAGGAAATAGGAAATTACAATGAGAATGAAGGAAGCTGGAAAGGAGAAGGGGAAGGCAAGAAAATCGATTAGAGCTTATTATAGTGAGCAAGAACAACCAAATACAGAGGACAACATGGACTCTATACTCACACCTGAAACCACAGAGGAAAATATGAACTTGTCTCAAGCCCAAAAAGCATTCTTGGAGGAGCTCAAGAAAGATTTTAAAACCCAAATTAGAGAGGTAGAAGACAAATTTAAATCTACAGTGACCAAATTGGAAAAAAGTTTCATGAAGAAAACAAATCCTTGAAAAGTAAAATTAGTGAATTGGAAATAGCAACCTACTCAGATCTCTGACAACAACTTTGAAAACAGCTGTGGAAACCCCAGAAATTTGGAACACAGCTTTCTCCACTTTTAAAGCAGAGTTCTACCATGGCAAAGAGCTCAAAAGTCAAGTAATTGATTGGCAAGAAGACCAAGCAGAGGAAGTGCAATCAGATCATAGAATCTTTTTTTTCTGGGGAGAAAGAGGATCAAAACATGGAACCAGAAGACAACAAACTCAAAATTCCTTCAACAAAAGCCTCCAAGAAAAATATGAACTGATTGCAAGTAATGGAGGAACTCAAAAAGGATTTTGAAAATCAAGTAAGAGAAGTAGAGGAAAAATTGGAAAGAGAAATGAGAATGATACAAGAAAATCACAAAAAGTGAGACAACAGCCTCTAAAGGAGACCCCCCAAAAATATGGAAGAGAATTACACCTCAAAAAATAGAGTAACTCAAATCGCAAAAGTGGTCCAAAAATCCAATGAGGAGAAGAATGGATTAAAAAGCCAAATTGTCCAGATGGAAAAGGAATTTCAAAAACTCATTGAAGAGAATTATTCCTTCAAAATTAGATTGGAGAAAATGGAAGCTAATGACTTCATGAGATATCAAGATACTATAAAACAGATCCAAACAAATGAAAAAATGTGAAATATCTCATTGGAAAAACCATTGACCTGGAAAACAGATCCAGGAGAGATAATTTAAAAATTATTGGACTACCTAAAAGGCATAATCAAAAAAAGAGGCTAGAAATTATCCTTCAACAAATTCTCAAGGAAAATTGCCCTGATATTCTAGAACCAGAGAGCAAAGTAGAAATTGAAAGAATTCACCAATCGCCTTTTCAAAAAAGATCCCAGGGGTGGCCAGGTGGCTCAGCGAGTAAGAGCACAGGCTCCAGTGTTGGGACGACCTGGAGATCGAATCCCGGGCTCAGACACTCAGCACCACACCCAGAAATAACTGGCCGTGTAACCTTGAGCAAGTTGCTTAACCCCGATTGCTTAAAAAAAAAAAAAAGATCCCAAAAAGAAAACTCCTAGGAATATCATAGCCAAATTCCAGAGTTCCCAGGTCAAGGAGAAAATATTATAATCAGTCAGAAAGAAACAATTTGAATATTGTGGAAACACAGTCAGGATGACACAAGATCTAGCAGCTTCAACATGAAGGGATTGAAGGGCTTGAAATATGATATTCTGGAGGTCAAAGGAGCTAGGATTAAAACCAAGAATCATCTACCCAGTAAAACTGAGCATAATGTTTCAGGGGGAAAATATGGACATTCAATGAAATATAGGACTTCCAAACATTCTTGATGAAAAAACCAGAACTGAACAGAAAATTTGGCTTTCAAATACAAAGAGCAAGTGAAGCATGAGAAGGTAAACAGAAAAAAAAGAAATCATAAGGATCTTATTGAAGCTGAACTATTCACATTCCTACATGGAAAACGATAATTGTGACTCATGAGACATTTCTCACTATGAGAATAGTTGAAGGGAATAAATTTGCATACATACATATATATGTATGTATAGGAGGGCATATGTTTGTATAAATGTATAAGTGAGTGTGTGTATATGTGTGTACATGTATACATAGACAGAGGGCACAGGATGAGTTGAATAGGAAGGGATGAGATGATATCTAAAAAATAACATTGAGAGGTGAGAGAGGAATATATTGGGTGAAGGAGAAAGGGAGAGATAGAATAGGGTAAATTATCCCATATAATAGAGGCAAGAGAAAACAGTTTCAATGGAGGGGAACAGCAGGAAGGTGAAAGGAAATGGATCAATCTTACTCTCATTGAATTTGGCTTAGGGAGGGAATTATATACACACGCAATTTGTATCTTACCCTACAGGAAAGTGTAGAGGGCAGCAAAGGGGATAATGGGGAGAATGAGAGAAGGGAGGGCAAATTAGGGGAAAGGGTGGTTAGAAGCAAACACTTTTGAAAAGGGACGGGGTCAATAGAGAAAATAGAATGAATGGGGGGCAGAACAGGATGGAAAGAAATATAGTTAATCTTTCACAATACTATCAAAATGTTTTGTGTAACTACATATGTACAACCTATATTGAATTGCTTTTCTTCCCAGTGGAGGTGGATGAGGAAGGAAGAAGGGAAAGAACCTGGAAATCAAAGTTTTAAAAACAAATCTTAAAAAAATTGTTTTTACACACAACTGGGAAGTAACATATAGAGGCAATGAGGTATAGAAATCCATCTCGCCCTACTAGAAAGTTAGGGGGGAGATGGGGGAGGACATAAGAGAGAACAGTTTAGGTGAAGGGATATTCAATTAGCTTGCTATCTTCGGGTGGGGTAGGGGAGAAAAATTTTAACTCAGAATATTGTGAAAATTAATTTTGAAAACTAAAATAAATAAAGTGGATCACTTAAAAAGACTAGTAGGTTACTACAGTCATTGACTACTGTGTCTTCTGTACCTAATCTATTCCATTGATACACCACTCTACTTCTTAGCCAGTATGTAACAAGGGTTTTGCTTATGTTTCTCATTGGGGGGGGGGATTAGAAAGGAGAATTTATTGATTGACAAAAATAAAATTTAATTAAAAAAACAAATTAAAAAATTTTGTAGCATATTTTGACTTCCCTCATTCTCCACCGTCCATATCCCACCTCTTTAACTATTTGCATAGGCTTAGCAAACTATGACCCTCATCTCCCAGGGAGGAGGGGGGCAAGTGGAGAGAGGTATCTAGAATATTTCATGTATTTTTAATTGCAGTTCCAACGACCATTATTCAAATCCTCATGTGTATTCTTATCTAGCCTACTTACTATTGCTATATTCAAAGGTACCTGGGATTTGCAAACTCAACTGTAGATTTATAAAAGACTTCAACCATAATTTGTCTACTTCAGTATAAAATTATACAGACCAATGGGCCATGACAAAGCATTCTTTATTTTTTTTATAATATATATATATATATATGTATGTATGTATGTATTTAAACATTTTATTTTAAAACTTTGAATACCAGATTCATTCCCTTCCTCCCTTGTCACCCACCCTTACTGGAAAGATAAGCAGTTCACTATGAGTTGTATATATGTGGCTAATGCAAAACAATAACAAAGTAGATACATTGTAAAAGACTGACTATATTTCCCTCCCTCCTATCCCACCTCCCACTTGTTCTATTCTCTACTTTGATCCCTTCCCTTTTCAAAAGTGTGTGCTTCCAACTTCCCTCCCCCCAGCCTGCCCTCCCTTCTGTCATCCACTCTCTCATCCCCTTTCCCCCTACTCTCCTGTAGGGTGAGATACCCTATTTAATATGTATTTCATTCCCTGCCCAAGCCAAATTCAATGGGAATAGGGTTTACTCATTCCCTTTTGCCTTCCTATGCTTCCTATACATTGTAACCATTTTATCTTGCCACTTCTGTATGATATAGTTTACCCCATTCTGTCTCTCCCCATCTCCTCTCATTATATTCGTCTCTCACCTCTTAATTTTACCTTCCTGTTAAATTATTCCTGTGCCCTATATCTATGTATACCTGTAAACATATATACACACATTCACATATGTATTCATATACCCATATACCCTCATATATATATATACATATATATATATATATGTTTCCTTCAACTATTTTCATACTGAGAAAAGTTTCATAAGCTACAATTATTGTTTTTCCATGTAGGAATGTTAATAGTTCAACTTTGATAAGTTCCTTATGATTTCTTTTCCCTGTTTATATTCTTATGCTTCTCTCGCTTCTTGTATCTGAATGTCAAATTTTCTATTCAACTCTGGTTTTTTCAGCAAGAGTGCTTGAAAGTCCTCTATTACACCGAATGACCATATTTTCCCCTGAAACATGATACTCAGTTTTGCTGGGTAGGTGATTCTTTGTTTTAATCCCAGCTCCTTTGACCTCTGGAATATTATATAACAAGCCTTTTGATCCCTCAGTGTAGAAGCTGCCAGATCCTGGGTTATCCTGATTGTGTTTCCACAGTATTCAAATTATTTCATTCTGGCTGATTGTAATATTCTCTCCTTAATCTGGGAATTCCTGGACCTGGCTATAATATTCCTAGGAGTTTTTTGGGAGGCATCTTTTTCAGGAGGCGATCGGTGGATTCTTTCAACCTCTATTTTGCCCTCTGGTTCTTAAACATCAGGGCAGTTTTCTTTGAGAACTTCCTGGAGGATGATTTCTAGGTTCTTTCTTTGATCATGGTTTTCAGGTAGTCCAATAATTTTTAAATTATCTCTCCTGGATCTATTTTCCAGGTCAGTGGTTTTTCCCATGAGATATTTCACATTGCCTTCTATTCTTTCATTTGTTTGGATCTGTTTAACAGCATCTTGATTTCTCATAAAGTCATTAGCTTCCATTTGCTCCAATCTAATTCTGAAGCAATGATTCTTCTCAGTGAGCTTTTGAGATTTTTTTTTCCATCTGGCAAATTCAGCTTTTTATGGCATTCTTCTCCTCATTGCCTTTTTGAGTCTCCTTTGCCATTTGAGTTAGTCTGTTTTTTAAGGTATTATTTTCCTCAGTCAGGCTGTTGACTCTCATTTCATAATTTTCTTGCATCGTTCTCATTTCTCTTCCCAATTTTGCCTCCACTTCTCTTATCTGCTTCTTAAGGTCCTCCATGGCCTGTAACCAGCTTGTATTTTCCTTTGATGTTTTGAGTGCAGGAGTTCTGACTTCACTGTCTTTCTCCTGTTCCATGCTTTGCTCCTTTTTTCCCCCAAAATAGGAATCTAATGTTGGAATCTTCCATCTGCTTTGTTTCCTTTTCCCGGTCATGTCTCCCCTCAGTCACTTGACCCCTTGGCTTTTTGCCATAGTAGGACTCTGCCACTAGACAGCGGAGCTTTCTTCCCAGACACTGGGGTTTTCTCAGCTGTTAGAGGTAATAGATGGGTGCCCTGTCTGAGGCCTCCACATGCCCTGGCAATCTGGTCATGCACCCCAGGACCTCCACCCTAGACTGCAATCCAGATCCAAGCAGGTTAAAGCAAGAGCGATTAGCCCTCAGACTGGTCGCTTGGTCCCCCTACACTCTGTAGGCCAGGAACTGAAGCTGCCATGTGGCCCTGGCTGGCTGTGCCTGGTGTGTCTCAGTGGCTTCTCGACCTGGGGGCAAAAGCCACGCACTCATACTTACTGGGTCCCAAATTCCAGACTGCACTGACCTCTCACTTTGTCCTTGGCATCTATGTGTTGATAATTCTGGAAACGTGCACAGCTGCTGCTGATCTGCAGTCCCTCTGGATGGCGGCTGGTCAGACCTGCCCTGGAGCTAAAACCTCCAGCTTACCCAGGCCTGGGCTCAGTTCCCAGCGCACTGTGCTGGCTGATTCTTGCCGGAATACTGGGCTGTCCTCAGTGGGAGGTTAGCTTCTCTATGTCATTTTGTGGGTTCTGCAGCTCCAAAATTTGTTGAGTCCCCTTTTTACATTGATTGGGGAAGGTGGAAGCTGGAGACACTCGGACATTGTGTTTCTACTCCACCATCTTGACTCCACCCCCCAACAAAATATTCTATTATTGTGTACAATTACCCTCAAAGTTCAATGGAAATAGCCCAGGACCCATAAATGGCAGTGTCCTCCTAGAACATCAGACCTGCTTACAGTGTGAGTCTGGCCAGCAGATATCACTGAGTGGAGCAACCTCTGTGGAGAAGAAACCAGTCATCCCCACTAAATTCTGTCCAATATCTCTACAGGGCAGGCAAGCCAGATTGACTGAGGTGAATAGGGAAAACAGTATGTTGCAGGATGAACCACTGCTACCACTTTGCTCATCACCTTCCCTCTGATATCATGAAGATAGACCAGTCCCTTAAGCCTGAGAGCCATGATAGTAACAATCACCACCATTCCACTGGTCCTGGCAACTCTAAGGCATCCTCCAAGAAAGAAACCACTATAGAGATGAATATACCTGGCAAATGTTTCTGCCAAGGCTATGGCCCAGCCTCCTTGTCAGTCATAGTCACTGAAGATCCAAAAAAGAAACTTCTTGTCATCAAAGTCTTTGGCCTTCTCAAAATCTTAAACATAAGAAACAATTTAATCCTCCGCCCCATCCACTCCACACACACATATGCATAGATCTATACCTGAAAATTTACCTGCATTACATCTTATTTTAGGAAAAAAATGTCAGTTAAATACTCTAAAAAAACTAGTCTTTGTTAATGAGTATCGAAAATGTGACCTTCTAGAGACAATATCCCCACTTTTATTATCTAACTCAGTTCTAATGGTGAAAATTTCAAGTCAGTTTGAAGGTGAGTCTGTAGAAAGCTAATAAACAACATTTTTGAAGGTGTAAAGTCAAGCACGAGAAGCTCTGCATAAGACTGCTGTTGTGAATATCTCTAAGGTTCTGATCACATAGCACAGTGAACTTTTTATTAATTCAGCAATAAACTAAGGCAAAACATTCACAGGAATCAGACTACAGTATTCACAATGATATAACATAACAATTTATCACTAAAGTGGCCACATAGTTTTACACAAAATATATTTTTCAGTAAGTCCTTAACTCAATCATCCTTAAGGGGAAGTCTTCCTTAAGGGATACAAAATACAAAGGTCTCCTGTGCCCTAGGCCACATTGTCTTAATCTCTTCAGTCAAAAAATCTCCTTTCTTCTTGGTTGGAGACTAGTTTCCAATCATCTTTAACTCAATCATCCTTAAGGAGTATAAGGTGCAAAGTACAAAGTTCTCCCACCCCTAGATCACAATAAATTATGATCTTATCAGTCAGCACTAACTACCCAAGGAGAGGTCTTTTCATCTTGGCTGAGGCTGGTTCTCAGATTCCATGGTTCCTCTTCCATGGTCCCAGCTTTTGCCTGAATCAACCAAATGTCACCTGGATTCACAGTTAGGCAACTCTCAACTCCTTGTCCAGTTCATCCAGTTCCTTGTCCAGGTCCTGTTCCATATTGAATCGCACAGTGTCCAGTCCATCTCAAGTTCTTTATAGTGTCTGTTTCTGGGAATACAAAGCTTAACAGAGCCAAAACAACATTCATGCACATTGCCAGCACCATCATCAATTTGCCCTCTTCCTGTGAAATCAACACAGACCCACAAACAAGGTCAGAGAAGTCAACACAAATCATCAGCATAGTCCCAAGACCTCTGAAACCCTCCTCCAGGACTTTTGTAAACAGACAAGAAAATCCTCTTTCAGGGCTACCTGGCATGTGTGTACATATGCATGCAGGCACACTTACATACATGCCTACATACATACATACATAATCAGCTAAGTCAAACACTAGATAGAGCATTGGTCCTGGAGTCAGGAAGATGAGTTCAAATCTGACCTCTGACACTTAATAATAGTGTGACCCTGGGAAAATCACTTAACCTCCACCTTACTCAGTTTCCTCACCTTCAAAATTGAGATAATAATGAAACTTACTTCTCATGGTTTTTGTGAAAATAAAACAAATTTTTATGAAGTGCTTTATAAAACTTAAGGTTCTCTATAAATGTTCACTATCATCATCATTATCATTTTTATTATATGTAATAAAATTATTTTATATATGTTAATACTTTAATAATAGCTAAGAGCTGTTAGACTATATAATTACTTAGCCAAATATTTGGTCAAAATGATATGACCTGAAGTTAACTTAGTGAGATAAAAGATCTTTCTAAATCTATCAAAAAGTATTCTACTTAAATTCTCTGAAAGGTTAATTGTGTTGCATGGTTGCATAGTTGATCTACTCTCAGCACAGTGCCTAGATCATAGTAGGTGTTTAATAAATGCTGGTCGACTGACCAACTAACTGATCTTTGCTGCTCTGCTGGTGACGATTTAAAGAGAAGGTCTCTAAGATATTCACACCTCAGACATGGAAGGGTGAACATGGCCTGCTGAAGTTCTAAGATTCTATAGATTTACCGACTTGATTCCTGCTTTAACTCATCTGATTCATTTCTCATGTCACATTATCTGTTATGTTTCAGAGTATATCCATTATCAAACATGATGAAGAAAGAAAATACCACTGAGAACCAGTCCTGGTAAAGAGCTGCTACTACTGCTACTTCAGACCAGAGACAAAATTCCAGAAAGTCACTAAAGACAGAGAAATTATGTTGGTCTTTCTAGTACTCTAAGGAAATACAAACTGTTTCTCAGAAAATTACTTTTGGTAATGCCAACAGAAACCTATACTCACATATTCAAAAGCTTCTATTCCTCCCAAAAGAAAGTTAATTAACCATGGGCCAATCTACACAGGATGAAATTGACATTTTGTCTGTAGAGCAGAATGCTGAGCAATTCATCTACAAATTGATGACTCCAGAGAAGATGACTGCATCAGTCTTAGACAAACAGTCACTGTGACTAACTTTTCTCCCGGAGACTTCCTAACGGTCAGTCAGTGATAAACCCATGTTGCCCTCCCTTCCATTTCTCCTTAGCCCAGTGGACCCCTGCACACCTTTATCATGCGTGAGTACATCTCAATCCACATTGGCCAGGCTAGTGTCCAGATTGGCAATGCCTGTTGGGAGCTGTACTGCTTCCAACATGGTATCCAGCTTGATGGTCAGATGCCAAGTGACAAGACCATTGGGGGTGGAGATAACTCTTTCAACACCTTCTGCAGTGAAACTGGGGCTGGCAAGCATGTTCCCTGGGATGTGTTTGTAGACCTGGAACCAACTTTTACTGATGAAGTTCACACTGGAACCTAATGCCATCTCTTCCATCCTGAACAGCTGATCACTGGCAAGGAAGATGCTGCCAGTAACTATGCCCGTGGACACTATACTATTGGCAAAGAAATAATTGACATAGTTCTGGACAGAATTCATAAACTTACTGATCAGTGCACAGGTCTTCAAGGCTTCTTGGTTTTCCACAGGTTTGGTGGTGGGACTGGCTCAAGTTTCACCTCTCTGCTGAGGGAATGTCTGTCTGTCGATTATGGCAAGAAGTCCAAGCTGGAGTTCTCCATTTACCCAGCCCCTCATGTTTCCACAGATGTAGTGGAACCCTACAACTCCATTCTGGTCACTCACACCACCCTGGAGCACTCTGATTGTGCCTTCATGGTAGACAATGAGGCCGTCTATGATATCTGTCGAAGAAACCTTGACATTGAATGCCCAACCTACACTAATCTGAATTGTGCCAAATTGTGTCCTCCATCACTGCCTATCTCCAATTTGATGGTGCCCTGAATGTTGATCTGACAAAATTACAGACCAATCTGGTGCCCTATCCCCATATCCATTTCCCTCTGGCCACTTATGCCCCAGTCATCTCTGCTGAGAAACCCTACCATGAGCAGCTGACTGTAGCAGAGATCACCAATGCTTGCTTTGAGCCTGCCAACCAGATGGTGAAATGTGACACCCGCCATGGTAAATACATGGCTTGCTGCCTGCTCTACCGTGGTGATGTAGTTCCCAAAGATGTCAATGCTGCTATTGCCACCATCAAGACAAAGCATAACATCCAGTTTGTGGATTGGTGCCCAACTGGCTTCAAGGTTGGCATCAATTACCAGCTTCTCACTGTGGTTCCTGGTGGTGACCTGGTCAAGGTACAGAGGGCTGTGTGCATGTTGAGCAACACTACAGCCGTTGCTGAGGCCTGGGTCTGCCTGGACCACAAATTTGATCTGATGTGTGCCAAGCGTGCCTTTGTGCATTGGTATGTGGGGGAGGGCATGAAGGAAGGAGAGTTCTGTAAGGCACAGGAGGATATGGCTGCCCTGGAGAAAGATTATGAGGAGGTTAGAGCTGATAGTGCTGATGGGGAAGATAAAGGTGAAGAATATTAATTTGTTTTTTTTTTCTTTATACTAGGTCTGTCTTTTTTTTCTGTTCTGTGAAAATGTCCTCTATGATCATTAAATGTCAGTAAAAGTGTGATACTTCCAAAAAAAAACAGTCACTGCACAAATCCCCTTGCCTTCCCCTGAAGGAAAAAGCAAAGGAACAGCAAGAGAATAAATTACAGGGCACAGACATCAAGTTCATGAAGTGCATCAGACTAGAATATAGACTTTGGAATTAAGAAAACTTTTGATCATCGTAATTGGGCCTAGTTCTTTTTTTTTTTTTAGTCCTAAAAGGGAAACTTCTTAATTAAGCAAAGCCTGAGAATATTCTGACCTCTGTGAAACTCTTTTACGATTTCACAAAATCACATAATCTAGGAACTGGAAGAGACATCAGAGGATATGGAGTTCATCCTGTACCTAACCAAGCAAGGATGCCTCCTACTACATTCCCCCCAAAAAAACCCTTTGTTTTAAAATACTTTCTGATGGAAAAAATCCCTGTCTCCTGCATCAATCCATCTGCTTTTGCATCGTTGTGATGGGTAGGAAACTTTTTCTTATATATATTCTTTAAAGCAATCGGGGTTAAGTAACTTGCTCAAGGTTACACGGCCAGTTATTTCTGGGTGTGGTGCTAAGTGTCTGAGCCCAGATTTGATCCCCAGGTCAACCCGACACTGGAGCCAGTGCTCTTACTTGTTGAACCACCTGGCCGCCCCTAAGCAATTGGGGTTAAGTAACTTGCTCAAGGTTACATGGCCAGGTGTTTCTGGGTGGATGCTAAGTGTCTGAGCCCGGGATTCAATCCCCAGGTAATCAATCCCGACACTGGAGCCGGTGCTCTTACTCACTGTGCTACCTGGCAGCCCCGACTTTTTCTTATATTTGTGATAGTAATGGCAATTAAAGATTCCCCTGTATTGGCTTGGTTTTCAAATTGATTGTGTTAAAACCCAGAGTTTGTTAATCCCACCTGTGGGATGGGCTTGTTGATGTGAAAAGAAAGTCCTGAACTGGGAGGAGCTGGTGATGTAGATTTGGAGAGACACTAGAGAGAGGCGGAAGATCTTTTTGGAAGCAGCACCTCGTGGAGAGAGGGAGAGACTAAGAGAATTGCTGGTGGCCGCTTTGAATTGCCCTGGACTTTTGAGACCTGCCCCCTGAGTTGCCAAGGACTGAGGAGACATGGCTGTTTTGCTGGTACTTTGTCTGTCTGTTTTGATGTTGTTTTGCCAGATTTGTCCACTGGTGAAAGACAGTCCTTTTGTTGAAGAAGTCCTGGAACCTGGCTGTTCGCTAAGAAGCCCTGAGACTGTCCTGCAGACAGAGAGTGAATACTGTCCACTGGTGAGGGACAGTGCTTTTGTTGCAGGGGTCTGGAGACTGTCCTGCAGACAGAATGAATACTGTCCACTGGTGAAGGACAGTGCTGTTGTTGCAGGGGTCTGGGAGCCTTTCTGTTGGTTCAGAAGCCCTGAAGAACGATTTTCTTGTTGTATGTTTACAGAAATCCTGGGAGAGGGCTTTGCTAATGTGTTCAGGGGTTCTAGGACTGTTCTACAGACAGAGGATGAATTCATGAAGGGACTGGCAATGTATCTTATGGCCTTGCTAAGCCTTGTCTCCCCAGGAACTAAGATTGCTGAGAACTTGCCTGGTGTCAAGATGAAGAAAAGACCTCCATTTGGGTATTAAGTGCTGTATTTAAACTTGATGTAACTCTGGGGTAGATTCAATTGTGATCCAGGGGTCACAAAGGGAACACAAAAAGGGAACTTTTGACCTTATGTTTGGAAACTAATCTCCATTTAAGAAGAGGGGCTTTGTGGTGGACTTAATTAAGGTATAGCCTAGGGGTGGAGAAGTATTTAGAACAGAGACTTTGTAATCGATTGAATGATTGGAAGGTCCTGGGGTGGGGTAGTCCTTGGAGATTATTTAATCACATTTAGTAAATGCTGTATTTTGAATGATGTCATGTTTTAATCTTCTCTGTTCTTGGTTGGTCACTGAATAAAATGGAGAGCACCTATGCTGGTATTCTGAACCTTGGGAAGTTGCCTTTCCTTGGCATTACATTACAATATTGAACTATTGAATTATATCTTCCTCTTTGCATCTTCCTTCTATTGCTCCCTGTTCTTATCTCAAGGGTATATATCTTCTATATGATAACGCTTGAAATTCTTAGAGAACTCATATCCCTTTTAGGTCTTCTTTTCTCAACGAACATCCTTAATATTTTGCCCAATTTTTGCTATGGCACATTCTTCAACTGTATCAAAATCTTGGCCACTGTCTCACGAACACAGTTTTATGTCTTCCTATCTTAAAAAATCCCAAAGCCAAGTTTATACCTGTATCCTATTTTTCCATTGTTGATGAGAAAGGTTAATTCACTTCCTATTAGCATAGTGAATGGAAAACTAGACTCAGGATAAGAAACTTACTAATGGGAACACTGGGTAAAACATTTAACCTGTCTGAGGCTCCAATGCCTCATCTGAAAAATTAGAGGGTTAGACTGAATGGCCTTTAAAGGCCCTTCCAGCTCAAATATCTGAGCTTATGACTTTTCCCTTCTCACCTTACATAGAATATTAGGATAAAAGTTTACCACAAAGGTAAAAAATAGCAATGTCTTATTCATTGATAATAGTTACAGAATTCCCACCTAAGATTAAACATTCAGTAATATAATCATTGTGTTTATCGAATTGAGAGAAAAGGAAAATTTTAGATAACCCATGCAAAAAGAAACAGCAGTTTGCAAGGCAATACATTTCTCATATGAAGTCCATAATAGTAAAAAATAAGAATCTTAGTATGAAGTAGAGCTGTTCTTTTACAGGGGCATTTGATGAGAAATGAGGGGCAGGACTGAATGGATTCTTTGCCCAGAGTTTTCTCCCTTACCAGCCTGCTTTAGTGTCTGATATCCTAACATCTGATTTATTCCTTGGGTTACTCTTCTCTTGGGCCATCCATTGTATTTGCAAGATTTCCACATTTCAAAGCAAATGCAGGAAGTATTTATACTTTATTGGCTATTATGTCTTTTGGCATTCTGATTCAACAGGGCAATATTTAACCAAAATAATCTGTTATTCCTCAAAACTAGGAGAAAACAGGAATAATGTGACAGATTTAATACCTTCTTTGGGGGCTGTTTTCTATTTCATCTTTCCATATGGCACTTGATTGTTCAATCCCTCTTCTCCACATCTGGCTGCAATTTTTCTGCTTAAAATTTTGAATTAGATTAGCTACATTCTCCAAATGTGATGTCACCTCCTCAAAGGCTAATTGCAAAAATACATCAAGAGGCTAGACTTTTCTTTCCTTTAAATTTTTTTTTCTTTTTGATTACTTAGTCTCTCCTGTAACTGTGGGAAGGAAAGTGGTCATGGCAGGAGTTATCCTACTAGAATATATTCAGAAGAAGCTATAGGGTAAGTACAGACACAGGTAGGTGAGAATTTAAAAATGCATTAACTTATGAAACTTTGAATACAAGAAATTACTTGTCAGGCATGACCCTTCACCACTCTCTAGCTTCCTCAGTATGGAAACCTTACAGTTTCTCCTGAAACTTTACCTCTTTGTTTTGGTGCTCATCTTTATACTGCTTCTGCTCCAGTCACAACTTTCCAGATCAGACCCCTCAATTTCATGATCTCTGTCCCATTTCACATGTGTTTTTTTTTACCTAATATTCATATATTGCATGACACTTCTGGACACAACAATATTTCCATTCATCTCCCCCCATCTCTCCTTTCCCTATCATTCTCTACTACCTAATTTATAGAAGCATTTTGTTGTTGAGTTTAATCATTTTTTAGTTGTGTTCAACTCTTAGTGACTTCTTTTTAGGGTTTTCTTGGCAAAGATCCTAGAGTAGTTTGCCATTTCTTTATCTAGCTCATTTTACAGATGAGAAAATTGAGGCAAAAAGAGTTAAGTGACTAGCCCAAAGTTACACAGCTCATAAGTTTCTGCAGTCAGATCCACGACCAGCATTCTATCTACTACATCATCCAAAAATCACACTTGCTCATGCAGTGTTCATCACAGATTCTTATCTCAAATCTGTGAGCTTGACTAGGAGAAATGGTACAGAAATCTATTATTTTCTTTTTCCCTAAAGCCTTGCCCTTTAAAATTTTCCTTGGCTTCTCTCTTTTACTCTCAGACTCTCATTAAAAGCAATCATACAAAAAGGCACATATTTTCATGCCTCCATTCTACTGATAAAAGGCAGTATGTCACGTAGATAAATCAAAGAAGACTCAGGGTGAAGTCCTACCTCTGACAAATAGTGACTGTGTGATTCTTAGAAACTCATTTAACCTCTTTGTCATCTAGGTAACTTTCTATGATTGTAGCTCTGAATAAAAAGGTAACCACCCATATTACGGAAGAGGGAGTTTCCTTACCTGATATTTCTCACACCAGTGAAATTATAGATTGTCATCCTGATGCTACTGGTGAAAACATACAGCTGTTAGAGAACACTAAAATCTCCAAAGAACTAAAAGATAATGTCATTCAGAGGATAATGAAGATATGTTCATCAGTCGGCTTTATCACACTACAGATAACTATTATCAAGAAACAAAAGATATTTTCCAAAAGTGGTTAATATAAAGGAAATATGCCTATGTATGCAGTGAATGAGTAATAATTGATGGACACTGGGGGTTTACCACTGTTAGACTCACCATACCTGGTAAAATAAGGAAGGCCCACTCCCTTGTTGAGGATAATGTGCCCTGGTGAACTTGGGGGGCACATGGACAAAAGACACAATCTGCATCATTAGATGAAAAATCCACATTAATGATATTTTTGGTACTTTTGAGTGTTTGGAAACAAAGTGTACATTTTCTTTTGTTATCTGTCTGACTAAGATTCCCATATATATATATATATATATATATATATATATATATATAATGTCTTATTCTATCTCTCCCTCTGTCTCTGTCTCTCTCTGTCTCTCTCTCTGTCTCTCTGCATGCACACACATGCAAATCCTCTGGCATTTAAAATGTTTCATAACCTGTCTCCTTCCTACTTTATCATTCTTGTTATACTCCAGCACATATTTGATGATCCAGCAATGCTGGTTTCCTTGTTGTTCCTCATATAAAAAACTCTATTGCTTATCTTACCATTTCCACTACCTGTCCCCCATGTTTAGAATTCTAGTGATCTGGGGGGGGGGTGGAGCCAAGAGGGTGGCATAGAAGCAGGAAAACTTCATGAGCTCCCCCCATATCCACCTCAAATACCTATACAATATGACTCTAAACAAATTTTAGATCTCCAAAACCCACAAAGTGACAGAGAGAAACAAATCTCCCACTGAAGGCAGTCCAACAGGTGGACAGAAAGGGCCCATCACAGAATGCTAGAAGCCGAGCACAGACTCATGTGAACCCACAGTTTTAGCCTCAGGGTTGCCCCCGACCAGCAGCAGCTGGAGAAGACTTAAGGAAAGTGGATCACCAGCAACTGTGGCGGTTTCCAGAACTATCAACCAATAAATGCCAAATACAAAGTAAAAGGTCAGTGTAGAACCCTGTTGGAAGTGAGAGGGACTAGGAATGTGGTACAGCCTCTGCCCCCAGAGTGAGGAGTGGCAGAAGCACCACAGCCATGCAGCCACATACCGGTCTGCAGATCATAGGAAGATCAAGTAACTCTTCAGAGGATAATCACTCTTGCATTAATCTGCTTGGATATGGATTGCTGTCTTGGGTGGAGGTCCTGGTGTGTGTGATGAGTGAGCCAGAGTTTGTGGGGGCTGCAGAGAGGGCACCCAACTAATAGCTGCTGCAGCTGCAAAAGCCCCAGCGATTTGGGACAAAAATCTCCTCTCTGGAAGCAGAGATCTACTGTGACAAAGAGCTCAAAAGTCAAGTGATAGAGGGGCAACATGAGCAAGCAAAGGAAGCAAAGCAAGCATAGCAATAAAACCTTAGATTCCTTTTTTGGGGACAAAAAGGATCAAAGCATGGAACAGGAGGAAGAAAACAAAGTCAGAACCCCTGCACCAAAAGCTTCCAAGAAAAATATGAATTGGTTACAGGTCATGGAGGAGCTCAAGAAGGACTTTGAAAATCAGGTAAGAGAAGTGGATGATAAATTGGGAAAAGAAATCAGAATGATGCAAGAAAATCATGAAAAGCAAGTCAACAATCTGACTGAAGAAAATAACACCTTAAAAAAACAGACTAACTCACAAGGCAAAAGAGGCCCAAAAAGCCAGTAAGGAGAAGAATGCTTTAAAAAGCCAAATTTTCCAGATGGAAAAGGAATTTCAAAAAGTCACTGAAGAGAATAACTCCTTCAAAATTAGATTGGAGCAATTGAAAGTTAATGACTTTATGAGAAATCAAGATACTATAAAAGAGATCCAAATTAATGAAAAAATAGAAGGCAATGTGAAATATCTCATTGGAAAAACCATTGACCTGGAAAATAGATCCAGGAGAGATAATTTGAAATTTTTTGGACTACCTGAAAGTCATGATCAAAAAAAGAGCCTAGACACCATCTTTCAAGAAATTATCAAGCAAAATTTCCCTGATATTCTAGAACCAGAGGGCAAAATAGAAATTGAAAGAATTAAGTAATTGCCTCTCGAAAAAGATCCAAAAAAGAAAAATCCCAGGAATATTATAGCCAGGTTCCAGAATTCCCAGATCAAGAAGAAAATATTATAAGCAGCCAAGAAGAAATAATTTGAATATTGTGGAAACACAATCAGGACAACACAAGATCTAGCAGCTTCTATATTAAGGTATCAGAGGGTTTGGAATATGATATTCTGGAGGTCAAAGGAGCTAGGATTAAAACAAAGAATCACCTACCCAGCAAAACTGAGTATCATGTTTCAAGGAAAAGTATAGTCATTCAATGAAATAAAGGACTTTCAAGCATCCTTGATGAAAAAAACAGAGTTGAATAGAAAATTTGACATTCAAATGCAAGGAGCAAGAGAAACATGAGAAGGTAAACAGGGAAAAGAAATCTTAGGCAACTTATGAAAGTTGAACTATTTACATTCCTACATAGAAAAATGATAATTCCAACTTATGAAACTTTTGTCGGTATGAGGATAGTTGAAGGGAATATAAATGTGTATATACATATATACACATATGTTTGTCTATATAGGAGTATATATGTGCTTATGAATACATATGTGAGTGTATGCATATAAGTGTACAGGTACATATATAGACAGAGGGCACAGGACCAATTGAATATGAAGGGATGATACTTAAAAGGTCAAATTGAGAGGTGAGAGAGGAATATAATGAGAGGAGATTGGGAGAGACAGAATGGGGTAAATTATCTCATGTAAAAAGATGCAAGGGAAAACTGTTACAATGGATGGGAAGAACAGTAAGGCAAAAGGGAATGGGTCAACCTTACTCCCTTTGAATTTGGCTTAAGGAGGGAACAACATACACACTAAATTGAGTATCTTACCCTACAGGAAAGTAGGGGGGGAAGGCGAAAAAAAGGGGCATGATAAAAGGAAGGGAAATTTGGGGGGAGGGTAGTTAGAAGCACACACCTTTGAAAAGGGACAGGGTCAAAGTAGAAAATAGAACAAGTTGGGGTGGGATAGCATGGAGGAAAATATAGTTAGTCTTTCACAATATATCCAGTATCGAAATGTTTTGCGTAACTACGCATGTACAATATTTCTCTTGCAATTTGAAAAACTGACCTTGACACTTCCTTGTTGATTAACTTTGAATCTCAAACACTCAAATATATCTATAATCTCATCATTCTAAGTGTTCCTTTTGAAGATGTAGATAACTCAGTCATGACTGTCCATTGTATTGTCCAGGTTAACCTATAGGCTTTCCACCTGGCACTCACCAAATATGTTGAATTCCTTACTCATTTTTTCTTGATATTATGAATATAACAATAGAATATAAAGGTTATTCTTTGGTTATCCCTTGTCCTTTTGACATGATTAGCTAACCTTAACTTTGACTCATACATTTCTTTCATGAACTTTCCTATACAACTTCTATGAAATTTCTATTTTGTAGAATTCTGCAGTTTGTTCATGCCCACTTCCATTGCCCTTTCAAGTCTTAGGATCCTTGCAGCCATATAGCAATGCTTCAAGTACAAGGTATTAAAATGATGAATATTTCTTTTAGTCTGTCAGTAAAAACAGAGAAGAAATATTTAGGTTTAACTTAATTTGTATTTCTGCAAATGCTGGGGCACTCTTTCATATGAATTCCTGCCATCAATGAAAAGTAAATGGAATATATTTTTACCCTTTACAGGTGATATAAAGGTGAAGTGGAAGACTTCAAATATTTACCAAATATGTTGCTAATGTTATGAAGTCTGGGGGTGAAAAAGTTCAAAGGAAATAAAGGATGGGTAGCTCCAAGATGGCAAAGTACAGTCTGGTCCCGGCTGAAATATCCCAACAGTCTCTTCCAAATGACTTGAAAATAACAGCTCAAATCAAAATCTGAAGTGGCAGAGCCAACAAAAGGTCATAGGAAGACATTTATCCAGCCTAAAGTAATTGAGCAGGTTGGCAGGAAAAGACTATAACACTGCGGTTGGCCCAAGCCCAGAACATAGCAGGAGCACCAGTAGTTGGCCTTGGAGGTGGCCATAAGCAATAGTAACTGAGACAATAAAGGGACTAGACATCTGGTCAAAAAGATTACAGGAGACCCTTTGCTAAAACTGGGGCAATAGGTGTTGATTGGTGGGAGGGTGGGAGACCTGGTTAGAGTTACAGAATCAAGAAGAACACTATTTCTTCAAGCTACATGGGAGGAGGGCAGCTCCCTGGGTAAAGATCATAGCCCAAACCAAGAGAACACCTCTCACAGGATGATACTGCCTTGAAAGCACCAAAAACTTGCAGATCACAAGAACTAACTGAAAGCAGCAACACCAAAAAGTAAAGTTTGGTACAGTGCTTTCCCAACCCCAAGTGAGAAGCTGTTGTTGTTCAGTTGTTTAAGTAGTATTCAACTCTTTGTGACTCCATTTGGAGCTTTCTTGGAAAAGATAATAGAATGTTTTGCCATTACCTTCTCTAATTCATTTTACAAATGAAGAAACTGAGAAAAACAGGGTTAATTGACTTTCCCAGAGTTACAAAGCTAGTAAGAGTCTGAGACCAGATTTGAACTCAGGAGTCTTTCTGACTCTAGGTCTGGCACTCTATATACTGTGCTACCAGCTGCACAGTAGGTGAGCAGAGTTCAACTTTACCATTTAACATTTTTTTCAAAATGAAGAAAAAGGATAGGAAAATGAGTAAACAACCACCCCCCCCCCAAAAAAAAGTAGAACTTGATCATAAAAAGCTACTATGGTGGCAAGGACAATCAAGACATAAACTAAGAAGAAGACAATGTGAAAATAGTCACAAGCAAAGCTTCAAAGAAAATTACTAATTGGATTGTAAATGAATAACTAAAAATAAATAAATAAATAAACAAGTTACAAAAGAAATAAGGTTTTCCTAAATTCTCTAAATTCTCAACCCATGTTGCTATGGTGAATGGAATATATTACTTAGAATCATGAAGACCTGGGTTTAAGTTCTAGCACTGGCACTTAACATCTGAGTGACCATGTGTCACAATTTAATTGAGCATCAGTTGCGTTTTTCTATGAAACAGATCTGATAATATCTATACATACCTCATAAATTTGTTGTAAGGCTCATATGAGATAATGTGTATAAAGTGTGTGGTAAAATTTACAATGCTAAAAAAATATTAAGCTTTATAATACTTAGACATTGAAATGTATAGTCATGCAAATAAAGTATAAGTGAGAGTAATTTATAATCACTCATAATGAAAAATACTTATTGCCCAGAATGTGATGAGAGCATCAAATATATCACATTGAAAAAAAAGTTCTTGACCATGTCTTCATCTTAACTATTATATTGATTTATGAGACCTCACACCATCAAGCTGGCAACAAGTCATGTTTTGTTTTGTTTTTTCACTCTGTTCACCCTAGCCATTTTCTGACTTTCCAACATATATGTTCCCTTTCTTACCACCTTCAACTTTCTTTTCTTAACATTGGTACTAGAATTGAATCTATACTACTACTGCATCTAGAAAGGTCATGATAATTTATTTCCCTGTGGTTCTACTCTGACTTTTCAGACAAAAAAACAACTTCCCTGGCTATCAATATTAAGGATATATTATATTCCCTCATTGGAATGTAAACTCTTTAAGGACAAGGAATATGTCTTTCTTTTGTATCCTCAGTGCTTAGGACAATATCCAGTTTACATTCCTTCATTACTTCAATTCATAGACAATAAACTGGTACCACAAACTTGTAAGAGGAAGAGATCATAAAAGATTGCCTGTTGAGAATCATGTTGCTCTCAATGATTCCAAACTGTTTGCTAACATAGAAGCCTATGACTGGGAATCATGGAGTACAGTGATTTCAAAATAGCAAAAATTAAAGCCAACATAAAGAAAGGCATGTGGCTGGCATTAGGAAACTATAATATTTTAACAATAATTATATAGACACCATTTATTATTTTAATTATATGAATTCAAAATAACTATCAAATTCATAAAATCTCTGAGTTAAACTACAAACATGATCAAGAAAAATAAATAAAGTCATAAAACTGTCTTTATGAAAGCAAAGGACAAAAAAGGGAGGGGCAGAGCAAGATGGCAGAGTAAAAGCAGGGACTTGCCTGAGCTCCCCCCAAACACCTTCAGATACCTTTAAAAAGTGACTCTGAACAAATTCTAGAGAAGCAGAACCCACAAAGAGACAGAGTGAGGCCCAAGACTACCTGGAAGATGGACAGGAAGGGTCGGTTGCACCAGGCTGGGAGAGGAGGGCAGTCTAGCACAGGCTGTGCCAGTGCAGACCAGACCCTAGCAAAGCTGGAGCAGACATCAGGGGACTGAATCAGTGGCATGGTTGCCAGATTTCCCAGTCCCATAGATGCCATAAACAACTTAGAAATTCATTGGGTAGGATCTCTCAGAATTGGGTGAGAGAGAAGCTCAGTCCAGCAAAGGGTGTGCCAATACAACCCTGGCCCCAGCAAACCAGGAACAGGACTTGGGAGTGACTGAATTGGCAGAAGGAGTGGTGGCTGCTGCTTGGAGTTATTAGCCCACAGATGGAATGTGTAAAAGTCACCTATTTAGACTTCCAGGAGCCAGGATGGTGGAGTAAGCAGTAAATTGCTCTCATCCTCCCCCCCCCCATTGACCTTGAAAAACCCAGAGAATATTGCTTTAGGAAAAACCCTGAAGTAATGAAGTCAGCAAAAAGACAAGGTGCAGAAGTCTTTTCACTAAGGAAGCTAGAGGAGTTAAGGAAAAGGTACCTCTTGCTCTGGCTAAAGGAGACCAGTACAGGATGAGAGGTGTCCCAGCAATTCAGCAGCAAGTCCAAACTCAGCAAGCAATAGGAGATCCTGAATCCCATGGTGGAAGAGCATGCAAGCATCAATACACCAGCCACCAGCACCAGTTCCAGCTCAACATTAAATAAAATAATAGCCTTCAGTTGCTAGCACCTGAGGCCCCAGCACACAAAACCAGTAACCAGGCCCCTAGTCCTCAGCACAAGAAGCCTGGGATAGTTCTTCCTAAGCCCCAGAAGCAGGGATCAACTTTAAAAGTTAGAAAAAAGGCAAACAGCATGAGCATAATGAAACAAAGGAAAACAATGACCATAGAGAAGTATCTTGGTGACAGGGAAGATCAAAACACAAATATAAAAGTAAAAGAATACTTAAATAATTGTTAAGGTATTCATTGTTCTAGGTGGGGTCATGGGACTATGATTAAAATTACCATCCTTCTTCTTAAACTAATTTGCAAATATAATATACCAATCAAACTGCCAAAAGTTAATTTTATTGAAGAAGACAAAATAATAATAAAATTCATCTGAAGGAACAAAAGGTCTAGAATCTCAAGGGAACTAATGAAAAAATATTAGCACAGAAAGGGAAAAGAATCTCTAGATTTCAAAATATAGTATAAGGATGAGTAAAATTATTCCATAATGATTTTTTAAAGAGAAAAGTAGACCAGTGGAACAGAATATATAAACAAGAATCAGAAATAATCACATTTAGTGTTTCAGTAGACACAAGAAGCCAAACTTTTGGGGGAAGGATTGTTTCTTTGACAAAAATCCTGAAAAAAACACAGAAAAAAAGTTAGCATAGAAGAAATGTAGACAAGCATCTTACCTCATATAACATGAATTCCAAAGGGATATATAATCTAAATAAAGGGTATCATCATTAAAATTTTGGAGACAGTTTGAGGGAGGTCCTTTTTAGAGCCTTAGCCTTAGGGGTGAGGACAGAATTCTCAATTAAACAAAGGAATAGAGATGATAAGAGTTTAGATATAACAATTTCAAAGACAAGAAACAAAAATTTTGCAAAAATATGCAAGTATTATTAGAAGAGAAGTATTTGGTTGAGAAAAATATTGGAATTTAAAATCTCTGGAAAAGATTTGGCATCTAAAGTATATATTGACATAACGAACTCTGAACTATTGTCAAATAACCAATTGGTCAAAGGATATGAACAAACATGTATCAATTGAATAATGATAAAATAAAACAAAAATATAGGAGATTTTTCTAAATTACTAATAATAGGAAAATTTTAAATTGCAGCAATATAGAGGTTTTATTTTGCATATAGAAATTATCAAATGGGAAAAATATAGCAATAATTAATGTCAGAGGAATTATGGAAACAAAGATGCTAATACAATATTGGTAGAGCTGTGAAGTGGTATAGGACTTTTATATTTCCAATTAGAATTTTGCAAGATGAGTGACTGAACTGTCTATAATTTCTGATCTAACAATTCCACTACTGGATATGTGTCTCAAGTAAGTCAAAGAAAGAAAGAAACATCCAATATATATCAAAATAATTGAGAAAAAAGGGGATACCAATATGCCGGAAAATGACTAAAATAGTTAAGGTATATTAATGTAATAGAATATTATTACATAATAAGGAAATATGACTAAGAGGAATTCAGAATAACATGGGAAGATTTTATGAACTGATTCAGTTTAAGGTCAGCTATATGACTAAAACAATGTGAATAAAAAGAAAACTAAAAGGAAACCAAATCTGAAAAATTTGAAAATCCAAAGACAGGCCCAAAGAACAAATATTAAAATATAACTCTTCCATTATGACAGATAGGGGGCAATTAAAAGAGAACATTTTATATTTTGCTGTATGTATTTGTTGTAAAACAATTCAATTACATAGTTACATGTATGGTTGTGTATGTTCACGTTTTGATATTTCTTCATTGAGGGGTGGCCAGGTGGTGCAGTATGTAAGAGCACCAGCCCCAGAGTCGGGATGACCTGGGATCAAATGTAGGCTCAGATACTTAGCACCACACCCAGAAATAACTGGCTGTGTAACCTTGAACAAGTTACTTAACTCCAATTGCTTTAATATATATATATATATATATATATATATATATATATTTCTTCATTGATTTTATTTTTTTGTTATTTTTTTATTCATTCATCTGAATACTTATTGTCAGACATGTAAATGAAATATAATAATAGAAATTTTTCTTAAAAAATGTAAAAGGGGTGGAGTCAAGTTTGTGGAATAAAAGCAGAAACTTGGCTGAGCTCCTGCTCCTACCACCTCTAATAACTGTAAAAAATGGCTCTAAACAGATTTTAGAGCTACAGAACCCACAAAGTGACAGGAAGAAACAAATCTCCTGCTGAAGGCAGCCTGGCAGGCCAGCATCAAGGGTCTATTGCACTGATCTAGGTGCCAAGCAGAGTCCTGCATGAGCTCCATGGTCCTAGACCCAGGGCAGCTTCAACCAGAGGCACAGACTGGCCAGAGCAGACTTCAGGAGAGTGAATAACCAGCAGGTATGGCAGTTTCCAGACTTCTCAATCCATAAATTCCAAAGAGAAAGTAAAAGGTCAGTAAGGAACTCTGTTGGAACTGTGTGATAGAAGAGCAGGGTCCCGCACCTGCCCCTGGGGCCAGAGGTGGCAGAGACATGGCAGCTGAAGCTGTTGTCTCATGGCTGCCTACAGAGCTCTTGGACTTCAAATCACAGGGGGACCAAGCAACCATTCAGAGGGTAAAATGCTCTTGCTTTGACTTGCTTAGATCTGGATGGCGGTCTTGGGTTGTGGTCCTGGGGTGAGAAATGCCAGTGTGCCAGAGTTTGTGGTGGCTGTAGAGAAGGCACCCTCCTCATAGCTCTGACAACATTTGTGAAAATCCCAGAAATTTAGGACACAGCTCTCTCTCCACTCTGGAAGCAGAGTTCTACCATGGCAAAGAGTTCAAAATTCAAGTAATTGGCTGGCAAGATGAGCAAGCAGAAGAAGTGCAATGAGGCCATAGAATCCTTTTTGGGGGACAAAAATGATCAAAACATGGAACCAGAAGAAGTCAAAACTCCTGCATCAAAAGCTTCCAAGAAAAATATGAATTGGTTATAGGCCATGGAGGAGCTCAAGAAGGATTTTGAAAATCAAGTAAAAGAAGTGGAGGAAAAATTGGGAAGACAAATGAGAGTGATGCAAGAAAATAATGAAAAGCAAGTTGCCTGCTTGCTAAAGGAGACCTCCCCCCCCAAAGAAAATAAAAAAAAACTCCAAAATAATAATGTGCTTATTTTAAAAGATAAAGAGTAGAAGAGAGATTTAATACTTGTACTTCTTTCTGTAGAGGTTGGGAAATCTAATTGGAGAGGACCTTAGATGAAGGAATAGGTTGTAGAAATGGTACCAAGGGAGAACCTGACAAAAAGTGCTCTTGGGCTCATGGAGAATAAAGTATGGCACACATTTCTTGGGACGTTATATGTACAAAAGGCCCAATTTCAATTATGATTTTATTTTTGCCCATTTATTTTATTTTTCTTTTTTAAAAAATATTTTCTTTTGTTAAATATTTCCTTGGGGTGGCCAGGTAGCACAGCGAGTAAGAGCACTGGCTCCAGTGTCGATTTGACCTGGAAATTGTATCCAGGCTCAGACACTTAGCACCCACCCAGAAACACCTGGCCATGTAACCTTGAGCAAGTTACTTAACCCCAATAGCTTAGGGGCAGCCAGGTGGCTCAGTGAGTAAGAACACCGGCCCCAGTGTTGAGATGACCTGGGGATCAAATCTGGGCTCAAATACTTAGCACCACACCCAGAAATAACTGGCCGTGTAACCTTGCGCAAGTTACTTAACCCCAATTGCTTAAAAAAATATATCCTAATTACATCTAAAAAATTAGAATTATTTTTTTTAACATTTTGAATTTCAAATTCTCTCCCTCCCACCCATTCATTCTCCTTGAGAAGGCAAGCAATTGAATATTGATTATTTTATTTGAAGTCATACAAAACATATTTCCACTTTATCCATGTTTCAAAAGAAAACAGAGGAAAAATTTTTAAAAGGAGAAGGTTAAAAAAAGTATTCTTCAATCAAAATTGAATTAATCAATTTTCACTCTATAGCTGAATAGCATTTTTCACCACTGGTCCTTTGGAATTGTCTTGGATCATTATTATTGGAGTAGCAAAGTCTATCAAGTGATCATACTTACAATATTGCTATTAATTGGTAAAAACATTCTCCCGGTTCTGTTCACTTCACTTTGCAGAAGTCCATATAAATTTTCCCAGGTTTTTCCAAAAATCATCCTACTTATCATTTCTTATAGCACAATGTATTTCATCACAATCACGCACCACAACTTATTCACTCATGCCCCAATTGATGAACTTCCCCTCAATCTCCAAGTCTTTGCCACCACACACACACACACACACACACACACACATACACACACACACAAAAGAGTTGCTATAAATATTTTTTTTATAAACAGGCCTTTTCCTTCCTCTTTTCTTTTTTATCTCTCTGGAATGCAAACCTAGTAGTAGTATTGCTGGGTTGAAAAAGATGCGCAGTTTTATAGCCTCTATAATTGTTCTGCTCACTTCACCTTGCCTCAGTTCATATATGACTTTTGGAGTTTCTTTGAAAGCATTCAGATCTTCATTTCTTCTAGCACAGTAGTATTCCCTCATAATAATATACCACAAACTGTGCCACAACCACAGTCATTCATCAGTTAATGGACCTTCTTAATTTCCAATCCTTTGCCACAACAAAAAGAGATGTTACTTTGTGCAAATAGGTCTTTTTTCCTTTTTCTTTTATCTGTTTGGACTAAAGAGCCAATAATGATATTTCTATGTCAAAGAGTATTCACAGTTAGGTTTTTTTTTAACATTACACATTTGAATATGTTATCATTTATAATAGCATTATTTAGAATATCATTTATATTGTAAAAATAAAGTGTATATATATATATATATATATATATATATATATATATATATATATAAGATTTGTGGTTTCATGACAATCCTAGTTTTTCTGTTCTACAATGTATATATGGAAATCCCTATTTTATTTGAGGTAAAATTTCATATAAAAATTTTAAACTGTTTATTGAATGAACAAATGAATGAAAACATTTATTAAGCACAAAACATAGGAATCAGGAATTTATAACGTATTTGGTAAATAATGGGGAACCAATGAAGCCTTTTTAGGTGACGATCAGAGCAATGTATTAGGAAGAAAATTTGGGCAGCAGTGTGAACAATGGATAAAGCACTGGAACAGAAAAACTAATTAGTGGGCAACTAGGAGAGTCTAGAGCAGCTAGGTGGTGCAGTGGACAGAGTAACAGGCCTGGAGTCAGGAAGAACCAGAATTCAAATCTGCTTCATTCACCGACTGTGTGACCCTGGGCAAGGAATCTCACCCCACTTGCCTCAATTTCCTCATCTGTAAAACAATCTCAAAAAGGAAATGGCAAATGTGTACCCTCAATTTTACAGACCTCTAGCCATAGTTCTGAATTGTTCTCCAGAAGAATTAGAGTTAGATTAGACTAGTTCACAACTCAACCAATAATGCATTCATGTCCCAATTTTTTCATATCCCCTCCAATTTCTGTCATTTTCATTTTCTGTCTTGTTAGACAGTATGATGTTTGTGAGATGGGTACCTCAGAGTTGTTTTAATTTGCACTTCTTTGATCAGTAGTTATTTATGACATTTTGTCACGACTATTGATAGCTATGAGAAATGAGGCCTTTATCAGAGAAATGTGCTATAAGTATTTTTATCCCAGTTTCCTGTTTTCCCTCTAATTTTGGCTGCATTAGTTTTATTTGTTGAAAACCTTTTTTAAAAATTTCATGCAGTCAAAATGATTCATTTTACTTTCCATGGTCCTCTCTATTTCTTTTTTTTTTTGTCAAAAACCTCTTCCCTTATCCATAGATCTAACAGGTACAATTTTCTCTGCTCCCCTAATTTATTTCTGATAACCCCCTTTATGTTAAATCCCTTATCAATTTTGACCTTATCTTGATATATGATGTGAGGTATTGGTCTATGTCTAGTTTCTGCCAAACTGCTTTACAGTTTCCCCAGGGATTTTTGTCAAATAATAAGTTCTTACAACAAAACACTGAATTTTTTAGTTCATCAAACTTTAGCTTACTGTCATTATTTACTACTGTGTGTGGTGTAGCTAACCTTGGTCACTGATCCATCACTCTATTTCTTAGCCAGTATCAGAAGGTTTCGATGATTACCACTTTATAATATAGCTTGAGGGGTGTTGGTGGCACTGTGGAAAGAGTGTCAGGCCAGGAGTCATGAAGACATATTTCTGATTTCAAATCTGGCCTGAGAAACCTAATGTGTGAAACTGGGCAAGTCATTTACCCTGTTTGCCTGAGTTTCTCATCTGTAAAATGAGCTGGAGAAATAAATGGAATAGTACTTCAACGTCTTTTCTGGGAAGACCCCAACTTGGGTCACAAAGAATCAGATCTAACTGAAAAGACTGAACAACCACAACAGTATATTTTGATATCTGATACTTGACTGCCTTCCTTCATATATTTTTTATTGATTCCCTTGATATTCTTAACCCTTTGTCTTCTAGAAGAATTTTGTTTTTTTTCTAGTCTTTAAAATAATGTTTTGGCAGTTTGATTAATCTAGCATTGACTGAGTAAATTAACTTAGGAGGAATTGTCTTTTTAGTTATATTGTCTCATCCTACCTTTAAGCAATGCATATTCCTTTAAATCTGTTTTTATTTGGATGAAAAGTATTTTGCAACTGTGTTCCTATAGTCCCTGGGTTTGTTTTGGCAGGTATACTCCCAAGTATTTTATGTGGTGTTTCAAGAAATGGACAAGGAAAGTCAGCCTTTGGAAGCTATTGTTTTAACTGTCTTGGAGAATGCCAGGGATTTGGTGAGGCAGAAGTGGGAAGGTGAGCATTTCAGGTACAAGAGACAGACAATGCCTCCACATGGAGATGAAATATGGGCTTTTGTATATGAGGAACAGTAAGCACAGGGTATGAAGAGAAGTATTGAGTAAGAAGACTGGAAAGACAGAAAGAACTTTAAGTGTCAAACATGATTTGGATATGTTAGTCAGGGAAACAAGTATAATTAGTAATAGTGGGACTAAGAGAAAAATGTGTTTATTCTGAATTACTGTAAATGCAGCCCAGTGAAGCCTTGGAAGTCTGGCTTACTCCAAGTTGTTTTGTGTTTTATATTAGAATACTACACACATTTTTTTAAACCTTAAAATTTAAAAAGATTTATAGAAAGTATATTTAATTTAGTCTTTTTTATTGTTTTCATATGATTTTATGTAGAATAATTTAAAGTAATTTTGGATACTATTTGAAATCATATGCTGGATACTACTTGAAATAATATGCCATGATAATCATAATTTGATGTAGAAGAAAAACATATCTAAACCAATATCAGATGGGTTTATATTGACAGCTGTTCTCAGAACAGAAATCATTTTCTCAAATCCCTTGCAGTCAAGGAAATAACTTGAAAAATGCATGATTTGCTCGTAATTCTAGGATGTAATGTGCCAACTTTGAGAAGAAGAGAGTTAAAATGCTTCTCTTATGTAACTAATAAGAGGATTATACTTTTTCAAAACTGGGGCTGATTATCCTGCTTTATTTACTGGGGCTTCACTCTACAGATATGGCTGATCAAACAAATCTAAAACTAGGAAAAGTCATTGTATAACATTAAGGTACCACCTGAGAACCTCATTTTTCCCATGAGGTAGCCCCAAAAAAGTTATCCCAGATGTAAGGACCTCTTATAATTCTATTTATGCTTCGAACAAATCATAGTTCATGACCAATCTGTTTACTTTCACTAATCAATCAAGGGACACTACTTCAAAACAAAGACCTTTAATGGAATAGCATAAGTAAAGTAGTAGAATATGTTGCCCCTATACTTGAGACACAGTATCCTATTAATTAATAAACCATCTATGAGAAGTGTAGACAAATAGAAAGATTATATGTTGAGGCACATACATAAAAAGAATATATGTGGCTTGGGCACATGAGTGAAGCAAGACATGTGAAGATAAACTTGTAACTGGAATGTGTGGAGGAACAAGTCATGCTTGACTAGATCTTCCAATATTGTCATTTTACTATTCTTTTTATATATATACATATATATATATATATATATATATATATATATATAATTTATTTATTTTGCTTTTTTTTTTCGGAGGGGGAAAGGTAAGACAATTGGGGTTGTGACTTGCCCAACACAGCTAGTTTTTGTGTTAAGTGTTTGAGGCTGGATTTGAACTCAGGTCCTCCTGACTCCAGGGCCAGTGCTCTATTCACTGCACCACGTAGCTGCCCCCACTGTACTATTCTTGCTGGGTATTACATCTTGTGTGGACTACTAGGTGGTACAATGGCTAGAATACTGGACCTAGAGTCAGGAAGGCCTGAGTTCACATTTGGCTTCTGATATTTACTAACTGTGTGACATTGGGCAACTTACTTAACTCAGTTTGCTTCAATTTCTTCCTTTATAAAATGAGTTGGAGAAGGAAATGGCAAGCCGCTCTAGTTGTGTTGCCAAGCAAACCCCAAATGGAGTCACAAAGAGTAAGATACAACTAAAGTGATTGAACAACAAAATTGTACCCTGCTAGTCTTGTAGTGTGTGTAGTCTCTAATGAGTGATGTTCTAATCATCTTGTGATACTGCTGAGCTGGACTCCATTGGTTTCATGGCTATTGAAGTTCTGATGTCATTTTCTTTATGCAGCTAGAATCCTTAAATGAGTCATCGCCTTCCCATTCATCTCCCCGTCATGCTATCGGAAGTCTAGCTATCATCCCCATTACTTTGCCACCATAAACTTATATTCTGCTCCTGGAAAAGACAGGATATGATAGGTGATCTTTTTACTTCACCTTAACTGGAACAAAGGCTGCATCATTCTATCTATGCTCTGTACTTCACTGTCATTCCATTTCCCTGCCTCTTTCATCAGAACTATGGTCTGCTTCTGGGATACCAAACTTTAATAGGTGAGCTTTTTTACCTTATCTTGACCAGAACTGGGCCTTCATGTCTTGGCCATCTTTACAAGGTACTGGTCTGTACATGCTCCCCCAGAACTCCCCCTTTCATGCTCCTTTTATGGTTTATATTTTCCCTATTATGGAGGAAAGATCTCCCAAATCAAGCCACAATGCAGAAATTATAGAGGTAAAAACCCAGGTTTTATTATGCTCAAAAAGAGGTTCAAGATTCAGAAAAATAAGCCTGAACCCCTATTGTCATTCAGACCAAGTAATTTATTGGAAAAAAATATGTCAGAGATTGAGAGAAATAATTTTTAAACATATTACTATTTTTATAGCCTAAGTCATAAAGGTCACACAGGCCTAATCAAATATTATCTCATTAAGATTTCATTAAGGTTGAACAAACTAAGGTAGGAAAAATTAGTAAACAGAGCAAGTTGCAGATTTAAACACTAAATTTCCAAGGTCTTATGCTTAGAAAACTATAGGGTTACATTTTAAAGAAATCACAATGGTCTAATGAAGAGGAAGGAATTTACATATCACAAAGATAATCAAACAAAGAAAAATTCTTTCACAAATAACTAAATTATTTTAGTAAAGGTTTTTTTTTAATGTAGATTCCATATTCTATTCTTCTCTTGGCTTCTTATTTCACAAATGGTAACATTCTTCCCTTAATACTGTCATTCTATGAGTCAGGTTTTAGCCAGGTGAAATTAATATTAATAGGAAACAGGTTTAAGTTAGCTAAATGTTTTAGGAGGAATGGCACAATAAAATTGAATTAAAGGAAATTTAAAAAAATTCTTATAACACCTTAAGCTCTTTGAGAGCAGAGAATGCCATTTTGTTTATATAGGTATCTCCAAAACTTATCACAGTACCTAGTGTATCTTAAGTACTTAATGAATGCTATATCTTTGTATCTAGCTACCTTTCCTTATAAGAGGACAAATTAGCTCTAACTGATTCGTAGCTAAAAAGTCTAGGAACTTAAGCTGGTTTAGTTTTTTCGGAGTTAGTCACTTCATGCACCCAATATCAGATTAGAGGAAAATCCTCAATTGCTTATCTTTTCATAAAGAAAAAAATAAATATGAGAGAGGATTCTGGGAAGATGGTGGAGTAGGTCAGAACACTCTAAACTCTCCAGATTTCCCCAATAAACAAAATAAAATAATGCCTCAGAGTGAACATAGAGTGGCAAAAATAAACAGGACTTGTTGTAGAAGAGTGGTTCTCCTGGGACAACTGGGAGAAGGTCCAAAGAAAAATCCCTGAACTAAGGTCTGGTCCCTGTTAAGAGTAAACACCTCCAGGCTGGTTCTGCTGAAACAGCAAGTGGCAAGCCCTGAAGTCAGCTGGGTTGAGAAGTAGCCTCACCCCCAGCCACATGAATTTTCACCTTCTGGGAAATGTGGAGTGTTGAGAGTCTAAGCAGTGGAAGATTGGAGGAAACTCTTTTGATAAGAGACGCCAGGCCCAGTTTTGCTGCCAAGAGACAGCTCTGGGTGAGAAGGAACCACCATACACCCAGTAAGTGCAGAAGCAGTAAGGCAGGGACACTGCAGACTGTGGACACTTATAGGAGTCCAGACATCTCATATTTGGTTACAGGTCAGAGCTGAGAACTGAAGGAGGATCTGAGGCCAGAGGCAACATCCCCCATACACCAACACTAAAGGAGTTTACCATAATAAGCTGCGACAAATTTAAAAAAAAAAAGCAGGCAAAAGAGAAAAAAAAGTTACTAAGAGAATCGAGAAGAACAAGCTTCATTTTCAGAGGAGGATACTGAAGCAAAAATTAAAATAAAAGTCTCTTAAACCCAAAGAGAAACATCAAATGGTTATCCACCCAAAAAAGAATTCATAGTAGGACTTCAAAAAGACATTAAAATCAAATGAAAGAGATTGAGGAAAAATTTTGAAAATTAAGAGCAATCCAAGAAAAAGAAGAAGAATATGAAAAGAAAATCAACCAACAGAAAAGAAGATCCAGAATCCTTTTTGTTTTTATTATAAATTATTTATTTTTAGTTTACAATATACAGTTCCACAAGCTTTTGAGCTCCATATTTTCTCTCACTCCCTACCCTTCCCCCTCCCTAAGACAGCATGCAGTCTGCTATAAGCTTTACATATACCTTCACATTTAACATACTTTCACATTAGTCATGCTGCAAAGAAGAATTGTAATGAATGGAATGAACCATGAGAAAAAAGAAATGAAACAAAACAAGAGAGAGAGAGAGAGAGAGAGAGAGAGAGCAGATAATATGCTTCAATCTGCATTCAGACTCCATAATTCTTTCTCTGGATGTGGATAGCATTTTCCATCATGAGACTTTTGGAGTTGGCTTAGAACCTTGCATTGCTGAGAAGAGCCAAGTCTATCAAAGTTAGGTACTGCACAATATGGCTTTAACTGTGTACAGTGGTTCTTCTCGCCTCACTCATTCCATATGAGTCTTTGCAGGTTTTTCTGAAGTCTGCCTGCTCATCATTTCTTATAGCACAATAGAATTGAATTACCTTCATATACCATAACTTTTTTCAGCCATTCCCAATTGATGGGCATCCCCTCAATTTCCACTTCTTTGCCACCACAAAAAGAGCTACTATAAATATTTTTGTACATGTGTGTTCTTTTCCCATTTGTATGAAATCCATAACCTTAAGGAAGAAAACAGCTCCTTGAAAATCAGGATTGGGCAAAGGGAAGCCAGCAAAGTCATAAGATACCAAGAAATAATAAAGCAAAATACAAAGAATTAAAAAAAATATAGAAGAGAATGTGAAAAATCTCATCAGAAAAACATCTGATTTGGAAAACAGATCAAAAAGAGAAAAGCTAAGAATAATCAGAGTAGCTGAAAGCTATGATAAAAAAGAATTTTGATATAATAATACAAGAAATAATTAAAGAAAATTGTCCTGAACTGTTAGAACAAGAGGGGATATTGGGGCGGCTAGGTGGTGCCGTGAATAAAGCACTAGCCCTGGAGTCAGGAGGACCTGAGTTCAAATTAGGCCTCAGACACTTGACACAAAAACTAGACATGTGACCTTGGGCAAGTCACTTAATCCCAACTGTACTGCAAAAAAAAAAAAAGGAGATAGTAGAAATAGAAAAATTCTTCTGATCACCACCTGAAAGAGATGTTGTGAAGGAAATCTACAAGAATATCACAGTCAAATTCCAAAATCCCCAGCTTAAGAAGAAAATATTACATGCAACAAGAAAAAATAATTCAAATATGGCAGAACCAGTTAGAATCACAAGAATTAACAGCAGTGACAGTAAAAGACTGCAGGTCTTGGAACACTATGTATCAAAGAACAAAAGAACTGGAGTTTTGGCTGAAAATATCATACCCAGCAAAGTTAAGCATAATCCTGAATGAAAAAAAAATGACATTCAATGAATTGGTAGACTCTAAGGATTTTGTTGCAAAAAAAATCTGAACTTAATAGAAAATTTTGCACACAATATCCAAGAGAAATAGTAGGTACATATCAAAGACTAATTACAAGGTACTCCACAAGGACATATAGTTTACTTTTTATATGAGAAAATGCAAGACATATATCTAAGATTATTAGTAGTAATAGGATAGTTTGAAAGAAAGATTGGGGTAGACCTGAGTATTATGTGATTCCAAAAAGTAAAACTCTTTAGAAAAGGTAAAAAGAGGAGTTTTCTTATAGAAATAAGGTGTGAGAGGAAGTACTGACATTCTTAGATGAAGAGGAGGGCTGGTAGTTTTAGAACCCTACTCTAATTGGGAATAGGTTAAAGAGGGAACAAAGCACATATATCTAGAAGGCTATAGAAGTCTTTTTTTTTTAAAGCAATCAGGGTTAAGTAACTTGCTCAAGGTTACACAGTCAGTTATTTTATGTGGATGTTAAGTATCTGAGCCCAGAACCGAATCCAGGTCTCCCGACTCTGGAGTAAGCCAGTGCTCTTACTCACTGTGCCACCTGGATGCCCCAAAAATTCTTCTAAATTCAGAAAGAAAATAAAGAGTGGGGAGAGGATTAGGGAGGGATTTTTAGAAAGAATGCAACTCATAACAGATCTGGGTTAAAGAGAGAACAATATATACATTTAGAAAGGAATAAAAGTCTTCTAAATGTATAAAGAAATAAGAGGGTGATGGAATAGGATTAGGATAAGGAGGGAGGGGTATAGAAGGGTTTCTAGAATAGCAGGAAAGGAATAAAGAGGGAACAGTATATATTTGGAAAGCTATAAAAGTCTTCTAAATTCATATAGAAACAAGAAGGTAAGGGGAAAGGGTGGGGGAAAGAAGATAAAGGAGGGGGTAGATTAAATAATAGGCAAGGTAACAGATAGAAGTAGAGAAATCAGGAGGTATAGGGAATAAGACATATGCATGAAAATGAAATAAAGATCAGGAGTAAATATTTTTAGGAAAAAAAGAGTAATGATCATCATCTTAGACAAAGTCAAAGCAGAAATAGATTTAATCAGAAGAGAAAAATAGGAAAACTACACTATATGTCAGTCATATTAATCAACATATTTATACTATTTAAAATTTTTACTATTTAAAATTATTCAGTATAAGGTTGGAATAATGCTGTGGTGTAAAAATGATGAGTTGGTGGACTTAGAAAAATATGGAAAGACTTGAACTTAAGAAGGAAGCTGTTATCTACCCTCAGAGAAACAGAGGACAAAGAAGTATAGAATAGGCTTACATAAATACATGTATGTGTGTAAGGATATGTATATATGTGTATATGTATATTTTGTGTGTGTATGTATCTCCATGATTAATTTTAGCCTTCTTGGGGGAGAGGGGAGGAAATCAGAAAATGTACAAAGTAAAAATTGCACAGTAGAAAACAAAAGAAAACTTACAAGGAAGAAAAGAAAAGAGGGACAACTCTAAAAACATATTTATTACGAAAACTTTCTTGAAATGGAAATTTATTGCTATACACTTTAACTCCTCTCTTACATTTTGCTGTGCACATGGCAATGATCTTTTTTCCCTTTTCTTATTTTGTATTTAAGTTGAAAATAAATTAGTAAAAAAGAAAAGAAAAAGAAATCTGTCAATTCCCAGAGAGTTGTATATTAATTCTTATTTTTCTCTCTAGAAACAGAATCTCTGGGAACAAGCTATTTTGAAACACAGAACAGATCACTCACAAAAAGGGCCTATAAACATCTAGTCAATCCATCTTTGAGTTTTATGGTCTTCTGTTTATCATGAACAATATCTTTGCTCCAAGCTTCTTTCTCACTTAGGGTCTGAAAACTCTCTTAAACTATTTCTCCTAATTAAACAGAGCTTAATTTCTGACTGCCAGACTATATCCCTTCAGAATCATCCCAGAAGATACTTATTCAAAAAACAATGCCTTAATCCAAAGTCCCTCAATATTCTCAATTGCAATATTATTTTAGTTCTTCATTCAAATAAAATGGAAAAAGGCAAAAAAAACCCAAGCAAACAGAAATACATTGGTATAGATGAAAGGAGCATCATCCTTCACATTAATTCTTTGTTCTAAGTGCCTGCTTTTGAATATATAAACATATATATATATATACACACATGTATAGGCATGTGTATATATGTATACATATACATATATATAGAATGCACACACACACACATATATATACATAAACATATACACATGTGTGTATATGCCAAATTTATATCAATGCCCATTTGGTCTTCAGTGGTTGGTCAGAAATAGTCATTTCGGGGAACAACCAGGTGGTGCAGTGAATAGAGTACCAGCCCTGGAGTCAGCAGGACCTGAGTTCAAATCTACCCTCAGATACTTAACACCTCCTTGCCATGTCACCTTGGACAAGCCACTTAACCCCAATTGCCCTGCTTTGCCCCCACCAAAAAAAAAAGCAAAAAAGAAATATAGTCATTTTGACTGTCACCTAACTTGGTAACCAGGCTTAATATGCTCTGCCACAGGCAAATCAGTGAAGATAATAGGAAAGACAGACTTCAAACAAAGAGGGTATTGTGTCTTCTTAGTCCTTCTTACTTGAGAAACTCTGCCATCAGTAAAAACAAGCTGAAGATATGACTGTTTGGTAATTGTAGACTTAAACAGTATGCTATATGTTGGATTCAAACTTCAAAGCTCATGAATACAAAATGAGAGAGACATGCCTAGATAACTTGAATTCATGTAAAAAGGGTCTCAGGATTTTGAGAGTAGACAAGTTTAACATAAGTCAAGAGACTTCTGTGGCAGCCAAAAAATAAAATAAAACATAGCAAACAAACTCATGTTCTCTTAAATCACATTGGTTATGGAGGCAGCTGAAGCAGGTTCTATGGAGAACTTAGAGATTGGTTAGACATTGAAGACATCAAGGTCATCCACTCAAACTTGAGCCGTCACCAGTTGTCTTGACTCTGTCCTTCCACTGATCTGTTATGACTGGAAGAGAAAGTTAGGATGCTGACTTCATGGAACTTTGCCTCACTTAAATCTAATTTACACATGAATCAAAAGGCATCACTCATGCCATTTTACCACTCTTATCTATCTCAAAGCCCTGTGGTGACAGGCAAGTGACAAAGCAGCAGGTGCATATAATGTGAGCTCTAGTCACAACCCTGAACACAGGCAGCCCAATCTATAGGGTTGTCTTCTTATTGGAAACAGCAGTAGGATTCAACAAACCCCAGTATGTCTGAACAGGCCTTTAAGGATTGCACTGCTCACCTCTGGGTGTGAGGAGAGGACTAGAAAAGGTCCCCTAAAATTTTTCTATTACCCAACCCTGGCTTAATTACAGCAGGCAGGGATCCTACCCTATAGTCAAAATACAAAAAATGTACAAAAACTTCTGCAAAGATGATTCTACTCACAATTGGTACCTGCAATGTGCACACACATATAGACAACACAAAATCCAGTAGACTTGAAAGATGGACATCTCTTGTTGTGATAGAACTCAGTAGGCATCATATCCAAATAATAGCCCTGAGTGAAATTAGGCTGACAGATGAAGGCAAGCTTACTGAAGTTAGAACTGACCACTCCTTTTTATGGAGTGACCACAGTGAAGGGGAATGCCATGAAGCTGATGTAGGCTTTGCAATAAAAGCTAATCTAGTCAACAAACTTGTATGCTTACCAAGAGGAGTGAACAACAGGCTCATGAAAACATGATTGTCACTTGCAGGAAAATGCCACATCACCATTATAAGTCCCTATGCTTCCACCATGACATACCCTGGAAAGGTCAAAGAAAAAATTTATGAAGACCTGGAGATCCTTATCCTCAATGTGCTAAGAGAGGACAAGTTTATAGGTCTGGTTGACTTTAATCTAGAGTAGGCTCAGACTATCAGACTTAGCAGGGAATCCTAGGGAGGAATGGAGTTGAAAACAGCAACAGCAATGATCACTTATTACTGGAGACTTGTGCATTCCATGACCTTCTCAAGACAATATTATTTTTCATTTAGCTAAACACAATAAAACTTCATGGATACACCCTTGTAGCAAACACTGGCATTTAATAGACTGTGATTATAAGAAGAGACAGACAGGATGAAGGCAATGTGTGGCATTGGGTGATGGACTTATTATAGGCTTATCCTCTTCAAGCTAAGAAAAAACCCATTTCTAGAATTCTAAAGAAGAGATACCTAACTTGCAGAAGACTAGGACCAGGAGTGAGGGGGAAGTGGGGAATGAAACAGTGTACCATATTCAGGTATTTGAAGGGCTACCATATTTAATAAGGATTCAATTGTCTTTGATTGGTTCCCAGAGAGAAGAGTCAGTAGAAATAATGGGAAGTTTCAGGCAGGCAGATTCCATCTCAACATAAGAACAAATTCCATAATGATTATGGCTGTCCCAGAAGGGCATGGCATATGAGGTAACAACTTTCTATCTCTTGAGGGATTCAAGTGGAAGCTTCATGAGCACATGATGAGGACATGGTGGGGAATTTGTCTTTAGGTTCAGGTTGGATGAAATGATTCCAAAAGTTCATTCTAGCTTGGTGATTCTGTGCTTCTGTGAACCTGATTATATAGCTAAGGCTTAAATTATATTTGTTTTACTTTGGGATATAGAAACCTCTATAAAAGGCTAGGTATATGCCCTGAATTACCAGAGTCAACAAAAGTTTGAGATGGTCTATGAAATTCCTTCCAACTCTAACATTCTAGGATTAGTCTTCATGAAAATATAAATGTTCAATACCAATAAATAAGGGGAAGATAATATACTTGAAAATGAGGATCATTCCTATTTTCCAAATATTTGTCACAGTTCTTCAAATTACTATGCTTCTTTAGTGCATTTGTGATCTTTATGGATTGTTTAGTAACTTGCTTCAAGGCTTTGGGGACAGAAAAACATTTAGCAATCCCTACTAATTTAATCAAAATGAAGGAATAGTAGCACTGGAATTGTTAGTAGACAATGACTGAAATGTAGAAGAAATGATTTTTCAGGGGCACAGCTATTGTGTAAACTGATATATGCCTGCAGAAAGTCCTATTTTTCATGAAGGAAGTTTAATTGTAACTAGCTTGATAAGTAACATTTCAAAATTAATATAATTGAAAAATTGACTGCCACTTTATGTTCAAAATAAATGTTCCTTTTTAATTCGGGCAAGACAATTACTATTTTCACTAGTTCTGAGAGCTATCATCTATTCTAATAGCTATTATTCCTTTCAAAACTGGGATTGGGATTTTTTTTCAGTAGTCATAATCATAATTCAAATTTGTATAGTACTTTAGAATTTGTAAAATCCATTTCCCAAAGTGCTTTTCAGTGGGATATTCTGATGGACTTGATCCACAAAACTTTTTGCTCATCTCAATAAAAAAGCAAGAATAGGTACCCTGAAATATCCACAGTAATGGAGGAGATCAGTGAAGCAGATAATGTAAAACTGGATTTTTAAAAAGGTTTTTGGAATAGTTTCTTTTCTTTCTCACAATTTTCCTTCCTACTCATGGTTTACTTTGGCCAATGTTGAAGTGAGTTTATATGAGCCACCTGATTATAAGGAAAGGCAACTCCAAAATGCCTTAAATAGAAAGGGAATATAGTTATGGATTATAATCATCCTTCGAGGATACATAAAGTGGGCCATCCACTTGAATTTCAAGTCCCAGAGGAAGCTCCCAAATATAGGGATAAAAATGCAAATTAAGATATTCTTTCAGTGTGAAAATGGAGCTTCCAAATGATTAAACTGCATCTATAAATTGCAAAAGTGAATAATTCACAAAAGAAATGTTAATTCTCTTCCAGAGGAAAAATATCAATTTTCCTCTTAAAAAGTCATTTTTGGTATAGAAAAACACTAATTCTTAATTAGTTTGAAAAATAAACAACCTACATTACTACACTAGGAAGCCAACTTTAAAAAAATCTTAAAATCAATGTATTTTAAACATCACTTTTCTACTCATATATATCCAAGTTTAAATACAATATGATATTGTTATATTCATTCACTACAACTTTGGAAGAATTTTCAACTCTGTGTATGAGTATGTGTGTGTATATGTGCGTGAGAGAGCATATGTATTTCCCTTGTTCCTTAACAGACCTAAATTTCCTCAATTATTTTCACTGCTTCCCTTAAGGAGATATAATTATGACATATAAGTGGTCAGGTGCAAGACTGAACACACACAAACCTACTTGAAGGTACTATTCCCAAATCTATTCATCAAATTTGATCATTCCCTAATACTATTTCAATATAACTTCTAGACATAACAATCAAAGATGAAATGCTAATTCATATTGACAGCAGTGAAGAATATATAATTGTGCAAAGGATCTGTTATTTCACCACTATTGAGACCTCCCAGTGTGGAAACTTCAAACACCAATATTGACTGCAGCCCATATAAAGCTTAGTAGATAAATTCTAGGAAATTGTCTGAGGAAAATAAAAATGTTAAGCAATTTGCCAAGGGTCACACAGTGAGTGGGGTAGTAGAGATTCTTCCCGATACCAAACTTATTATTGCTATGTAATTAAATTGTCACTAAGTCCTGATAATTCTTTTAATTTCTTGGATCTGTCTTTCCTTCTCCATTCTCACTTATAGGGAGATAGGTGGCATTGTGGTTGGGATGCTAGAGTAGAAGACAAGAAGACCTGAGTCTGAATCCTACCTTGGACAGTAATTAGCTATGTGACACTAGGCAAAGCACTTATTATCTGTGCCTCAGCTTCCTCAACTCTAAAATGAGGGAGTTGGACTCGGTTCCTACAGTCCCTCGCAGGTCTAAATTTATAATCATATTCTGTATTCTATTCTGTCTTTACCACTGTATTTTGTGATTACTGTATTATTTTCCTAAGTTGTATCCACTTCTTGAATATCTAGTCTACCCTTCACCCTGATGCCAGATTAATTTTACTGAAGCATTGCTTTCCTTAAGTCTCTCCCTTACTTATGAACCTATAACATCATGGCTCTAGAGATCCCTCATTTCAGATTCAAGCTCTTCAGTCTTGCATCTATGATTCTCCACAGTCTGACTTCTCTCTCCTCTATTCTCACTCTCCTCTTGCCTGAAATCATGTCAGTCTTTTGATTCAGTCCCTATCATGCTGTCTCCATGCCTTTGCTCCTGATCACCTCTACTCTGGCTTTCCCATGTTCTTTCTACTAACTAAATTCCATGCTTTCTTCAAGACCCAAAAGGAAATACATTCTCTATATTCCTATAGCTTTTGCTTTGTTCTAACAAAGCTGTCATTTTATTGAATATTATTTCATACCATTCTTTATTAGATTCATAGATTTGTTTCTTGTTCCCCAAAGAGGATCATAAGCTCTTTTAGAAGGGTGGGGAGGGAGGTTCACCTTTTGCCTCCCTTCCAATGACTAGCAAATAGAAGGTGTTTAAACAATTCTTGTTGAACTTACTAAAATTGCTGAGGTAAAGAAATCCGTGCTATCAACTTTGACCTGAAAAAAAATGTAGTTTCACAGACATCATCACTGAGTATCCAAATTAAATTTAATTGAGAATATGAAAATGAAAACATTTGCAAACTGTGACTTTCCTGCAAATGTCATCTACCAATGATAATAATAAAAACTATTGACATATTTAGCCAGAGAGACTTGAGAAGCTTTCATTCAAAATCCATCTATTCTTTGTATTGCCACCTGAGATATTAAGGAATAAGAAGACAACTTTCTTACATCAATTGCATAAAGGCAATGATCAAGAAAAATGGGGGGGGGGGCTGATGGGGAAATAAAAGCATCACTTTTAACTTACAAGATTCCAGTTCAGATACACCATACTGAGGCACTATAAAAAGATGATAATCATCGTCACACCATTATTAACTAAAATTACTATGAGAAGACCACGCATAAAGGTTTGTCATAGTCAGTAGTTAAAACTCTTGGTGGTCTAAATTCCTTAAACCCCTTAAAAGGGGAAAGGGGTGTGTGTCTGTGTGTGTGTATACAAAATATAATATGTATGTACATACATTTATATTTGAGCTTGCCTATACACATACAAATGCATATATGTGCATTTAGATATATAAACATATTTGTATGTTTATGCATTCAAGTGACTAGCATGATGTTTTCCTAGCATTAAATATATGCACATATATCCATATGTATACATATACATGTATGCCCAGAAACATACTCTCATATACACAAACATATGCAGCAGTTGGTAAAGGAAGAAATTAATGGTTGATTCTAAGATTCAATGTTTTAAATTTAAATAGACCACCTATATCTGTGGCATTGACATGGAGTAATGCTTGTTAATTCTTCTCCCTCCATTTTTTTAGAGCAACAACCTTCCAGAATTCACTATTTAAATAACAAGTCTAAAGACCTAACTATATATGGCACTAAATTTATTGGCTTTTCTAGTAAGGGTGATGACTGATTACTATGCAAATTGATTGGATTAAGTAGAGGTAGTTGGACTCATTTAGTGACTTTAGTGGTTATAAATAACTGAATCAAAACAAATGGTTATTGCATAGAGATTAGTCATTTTTATAGGGAAAAAAAGGATTCCTCTGGAAGGGCCTGATTCACTCCTATCATCTTGACCTGGTATTTTTCTGTGTCATAGAATCTCAGAATTGAGAGTGATCTCAGAGATCCTTTTGTTCATTGATTCTCAAAATTTTGTGTATCATGGACCCATTTACCAATCTGGTGAAATCTATGGATTGCTTTTCACAATGATATTTTAAAATGATAAAATAAAATACATATGATTACAAAGAAAAACAAATATTAATGAAAATAAAGATAGCCCCAAACTAGGGCTGGGGAACCTGCAGTCTTGAGGCTTTCTCTATGTCCCTAAGTTTTCCCCTTTAAGTTTGGATTCTGTCAAAAGGCCATATTGGAGTACCCTAGAGAGTCACATGTGGCCATGAAGCCCCAGGTTTCCCACTGCTTCACCAAACCATCTCCAACAGAAATAAAATCCAATACCCAGTACTTCTTGTGCTCTGGACAGTTTTCTTAATCTCCAAATAAGCTGCCATATGCTTTAAATGACAATTTCTGAGATTCCTTGATTTGTCTGTCACCTCATTCAGCTAAGATGAGAAGCCTCTAAAGATTTCCTTGGAATCCGGTCTGCCTGCTTTCTATGTCAAGACAAAGTACTAAAGTCCATACCACCTTCTATTTCTCTGCCCCTTAAAGAGTATTTCCCCAATTTTTTCATTATCCAGTTAGCCACTGGTTTTGTAGGTGTCTTGGAGTCAGGATAAGACACCTTCAGATAAGCATCTCCTCCATTTTCAGTTCTTTTCTATAACAAAAACAATGGCTATAAATGTTTATGCAATAGGTCCTTTTTCCTTTTCTTCAGTCTCTTTGGGATACAGACATAATAGTGATATTGTTGTAAACTCTCCCCTTCACCCAAGTTATCTGCTTTCCTTCTAATTTTGACTGTATTAGTTTTGTTTGTGTGAAAACTTTTTAAATTTAATTTAATCAAAATTATCCAATCTATATCTCTTAATTTCCTCTATCTCTTGTTTGGTCATAAAGTCTTCCTTTATCTGTAGATTTGATAGGTACATTTTTGCACACTCCCCTAATTTACTTCTGCTATCACTTTTATATTTAAATCATTTATCCATTTTGACCTTATCTTGATATGCAGTGTGAGATGGTAGTCTACGCCTAGTTTTGCCCACATTGCTTTCCAGTTTTCCCAGTAATCTTTGTCAAATGTCTAAACATTCTTATCCTAAAAGCTTGAATCTTTGGGTTTATCAAGCATTAGATTACAACATTCATTTACTCCTTTGTATTGTGTACCTAATCTATTCCACTTTTCTACCTCTCTCTTCCCTAACCAGTAATACCACCCAAGCATATTCCTCTTTCCAGATACCACCAAATAACTACATACTGATCCTTCTTACTTCCTAGTATCCTTATCCTTGTCAAAAATAGGATTACACTCAGTAAGTTTCCCCTTTAGTTGTTCCCTGAAATGGGAGGAGTATCACAGGAAAAGTATCCCCACGGCATGCACAGTAATCCCTGCTTTCTTCAACTTTGGTGTTCCCTGGTGTTCTGTAATAGAGTAAAGGGAGGGGGGAGCTAAAATGAAATAATGAAAGTAAAGTACTTTGCAAACCTTAATGTGCTATATAAATGAAAGTCATTGTTGTTATCCTACAATTAGTTACCAGACCTCCAGTTTGATAATTATTGAATTCCTTGAACTTTGTACTACACTCCTGCTGATCTCAAGCAATTTTTGTAGAACAAAACTGGAGTGTGCCTTGGTATTGTTTAACACCTAGACTTTCCCAGAAAAAAATAAAAAATCATCTACATATAACTAAATTTAATCTGCATTATTAACACTTTATTAGTTTTAGATAATCAACAAAAAAATAAATCAAGTCCTGGTTTGTATGACTGATGATTTCTAATGTATAAATTATCACAATGAAAATTCGATAATGCTTTGTCTAGATCTGGTCAGAGCTAGCTCCAGTAAACCATTATATAATGTACAACATTAAATAGACTATGGAGAAAAAAAAACAAATTAAAAATGGTGGTGGAGGGACAGTAGTGATAGTTTTCCAAGCAACCAACAAAGCAACAGGCATTCATCAAAAAACCTACTATGTGCTAGAAACCATTCTTGACTCTGAGGACACAAATTTTTAAAATGAGACAATCTTTTTCCTCAAACAGTTTGCATTTTATTAAGAGGGTCCAACACTCCTTGGGTAGTTAGGAAGCATTAGTCTAGGAAGTTACAGAGACCATGAGTGGAACCCTGGGCAGTAGATTGCCATGCCCATTCCAGTAATAATGGCAATATTGTTTATTATTATTATTATTATTATTATTATTCCCTAAACAACAGATAGATAGGTGGGTATTATTTGTTGTTTGTTTTGGGGGGGGGTATGGTACATAGGCAGGTTAAAATGCAAAATATCCTCATTGACTAGCCTTTGTTACCCTTGTGGATAGCTGTAAAAGATAAATCATGGTGTGAGGTTCTGTGCCTGATGAAAGGACTTCAGATGAAAGTGAACTGTGAGGCTGACCATCTGGCCTAACCCAAAAAAAAGCACATGCAACAGGAGATTAAATGTATATAACAAATAGAGATCTCAATATAGTTTCACACTATTATTTGCTCAGAATCAAATTATCATGCCCTGACCCTGGACCTTATCTCTTGTTAAACCAGACTCAGACTTTGTTGCGATTCATGGTTTTAATCCTGCTTCCAGTTCATGCACTATCTCCTATCTCTGAGAATTTCAGCTCTAATACCTGTCTGCCTAGTTGTTGACCTTCTATTTTCACATCACAGTCATTTCTGAATATATCTCTCACTTCCCTCAAGCAGAATTGAACTCTCAGACCATGCAGTAACAGCTGACACAGTGAACCGGTATGATAAGGTAAGCAGCATTTTGTCTGTTTAGTGCTCCCTCCCTTCCCTATATAGTTATATTTAATTATCAGGCAGCTAGATTGCACAATACAGAGAAGGTTGTACCTGGTATGAGGAAGACCTATGTCCAAATTTGACCTCAGACACTTAATATTTTTGTGACCCTGGGAAAGTCATTTAATTGTCTTCCTCAATTTCAATACCTACATTTTAGGATTATTGTAATGATCAAGTGATATAATATTTGTAAAGCATGCTCTAAATATTAAAGCACTATAAAATGTTAGCTAGTAACTGCTTATAGGACTAAGATATTTTTAAAATATATTATTCATTTTGGCTTCCTTTTTAGCCTTCTTTTCATTTACATTATTTTAGTCATTTCCCATTTGACTACGTAAGATGTTCATATCCTCTCAGGTTTCTCTGAATTCCTTATTTCAATGACTATCATTTGTCCCAATATTATATTACATCTTTACCAATAATTATGCAAGCATGCCCTTCTGTAGCTTATAGTTGCGTAATTTTCTCTCGTTCACTCTGTACTGTAAGACACAGCTTTATCACTGATTTCAAAAAGGCAACTTAAGTACCTTACTAATAAAATAAAGTGAGTGTGTACTAGATTTTTGTATCAAAATACATACTTAATCATTTTACCCTATTATTCTCCCCTGCTCCATATGGCATCTCCCAGTCCCCTCTTCATTCTTAGCAGGCATTTTTATTCTACCACTCAAAAACATTTGAGATAAGGTAGAGCCAAGACAGTGGAATAACAGTAGGGATTTGCCTGAAATTTCCCCCAAACCCCTTCAAAAACCTCTAAAAAATGACTCTAAACAAATTCTAGAGCAGCAGAACCCACAAAAAGACAAAGTGAACCAAATTCCCAGCCTAAGACAACCTTTCAGGTCAACTGGAAGGGTGTGTTGCACCAGGCTGAGAAAGTAACACAGTCCAACAAAGGCTGTGCCAGACCTAGCATAGGACCACAGAAAACCGAGGGCAGGCCTCAAGAGACTGAATCACCAACAGCTGTGGCAGTTTTCATACTTCTCAACCCACAAACGCCAAAGACAACTTAGAAAGTAGTTAGCAAAGGTCTGTTGGTCCTTGGTGAGAGAGAAGAGTGGTCCAGCCCTGGCCCCAGATAACCAGGAGCACACCCTGGGAGTGACTGAACTAGTAGCAGAAGAAGTAGTGGCAGTGGCAATAGTAGTGGTGGAGGCTGCATCCAGAGCTCTCAGTCCTTAGATGGGAAGAAGATAGAACAACTAGTCAGAAAAAGATTTCAGGGCTCTTTTTGCTGGCACTGAAGCAAGACTCTGTTGCACTATGCATACTTGGATCTGGGTGGCAGTACCGTGTGGCAATCCCAAAGTGAAGGAACACTGGCATAGCAGAATTTATGGTAGCAATGGAAAGGGAACCCTCCTCACAGTTTCAGAGCAGAAAAGAGTGTTTGTGGTCACCCACAGACCAGAGCATAGGCCAGGAGAGGAATAAACACCTCTCCTTAGATCATACAACCTTAGGAGAACTGAAACCTTATAGGTCTTAGAAATATCTCTGAAAACAGGTGCACAAAACTAATAGACCTGTACACCCTCCATACTGGAAGCAGAACCTTACCTTAACAAAGAGTTAAAAAGTCAAGTAATAGGCTGGGAAAATGAGCAAACAGTGGGAAAAACTCAGACTATAGAAACTTACTTTAATGACAAAGAAAATAAAAAAATACATTCAGAAGAAGGCAACAAAGTTTAAACTCCTATGCTCAAAGCTCCCAAGAAGAATACGAATTGGTCTCATGCCATGGAAGAGCTCAAAAGAATATTTTAAAACTCAAGTAAGAGAGGTAGAGTAAAAAATGGGAAAAAGAAATGAGAGTGATGCAAGAAAATCAAGAAAAATAATTCTACAGTTTGGTAAAGAAAACAAAAAAAAATGAAAAAATAACACCTTGAAAAACAGATTTACCCAAATGGCAAAAAAAGTCAAAAATCCAATAAGGAGAAGAATGTCTTAAAAAGCAGAATTGGCCAAAGGGAAAAGGAAGTCCAAAAGCTCACTGAAGAAAATAATTCCTTAAAAATTAGAATGGTGCAAGAGGAAGCTAATGCCGCCATGGGAAATCAAGAAATTCTAAAAATAATACCAAAAGAATGAAAAAAAAAGAAGACAATGTGAAATATCTAATTGGAAAAACCACTGAGCTGGATACAGATCCAGGAGAGAGAATTTTAAAATTATTGGACTACCCAAAAGTATGATCAATAAAAAAGCCTAGATATCATCTTTCAAGAAATTTTCAAGGAAAACTGCCCTGATATTCTAGAAATAGAGGGTAAAATAGAAATTGAAAGAATCAACTGAAACCCTCCTTAAAGAGATAACAAAATGAAAACTCCCAAGAATATTATAGTCAAATTCCAGAGGTACCAAGTCAAGGAGAAAATATTGCAATGAGCCAAAAAAAAATAATTCAAGGATTGTGTAACCACAATCAGGATAACAGAAGATTTAGTAGCTTCTACATTGAGGGATCAGAGGGCTTAGTATATGATAGTTTAGAGGTCAAAAGAGCTATGATTAAAACCAAGAATCATCTGCCCAACAAAGCTGACTGTAATCCATGAGGTTAAAAAAAATTGACATTCAACAACAAAAAGGAATTTAATGAATTCTTGAAGAAAGACCAGAGCTAAATAGAAAATTTGCCTCTCAAATACAAGACTCATGAGAAGGATGAGAAGGTAAACAGGAAAGAAAAATCATAAGAGACTAATTAAAGTGTAACTGCTTACATTCCTTCATGGAAAGATGATATTTGTAGCTCATGAGACCTTTCTCATTATTATGGTAGTTGGGAGGAATATATATTCATGTTTATATATACATATTTGTATATATATATATATATATATACACATGAATGTATGTATGTGTAATATGTGTGTACATGCACATATAATATATACATTGTATAGATGCAGCTATAGAGAGAGGGCACAAGGTGAGTTGAATATGAAGGGAAGATATCTAAAAAAATAAAATTAATGGGTGAGAGAGGAATGAACTTTGAGAATGAGAAAGAGAGAGGTAGAATGGGGTAAATTATCTCACATAAAACAGGCAAGAAAAAGCTTTTACAGTGGAGAGGAATAGGGGAGAGGTGACAGAAAATGAGTGAACTTTACTCTTATCAGAATGAACTTAAGGAGGGAATGACATGCATATGCAATTGAGTGTGGAAATCTACCTTACCCTATAGGAAAGTAGGGGGGGGAGGGGATAAAAAGTGGAGTGATAGAAGGAAGGGAAATTTGGGGGGAAGGGCTAATCAGAAGTAAACAATTTTGAGGAGGGACAGGGTGAAAGGAGAGAATGGAATAAATGGAGGGCAGGATGGGATGGAGGGAAATGTAGTTTAGTTTTTCACAGCATGACTATTGTGGAAGTGTTTTGCATGACTACACATGTATAACCAATATCAAATTGCTTGCCTTCCCAATGAGGGTGTGTGGGGAGGGAGGAAGGGAGAGAATTTGGAAAATTTGGAACTCAGAGTCTTAAAAACAAATGTCAAAAATTGTTTTTACATGTAACTGGGAAATAAGATACATAACTAATGAGATATAGAAATCTATCATACTCTATAGCAAAGTAGAAGGGAAAGAAAATAACAGAAGGGGGTGACAGAAGAGAGAACAGATTTGGGGAAAGGGTAATCAGAAGCAAAAGACTTTTGACGAGGGGCAGGGTGAAAGGAGAGATGATAGGGTGAAAGGAGAGAGGATAGAATAAAAGGGGTTAGGGGGAATAAGAAGTTAGCAATCCTAACTATTAAAAAAAATTAAAGCAAGTTTCTCTGACAAAGTTCACATTTCTCTCACTCATTGAGAATTCTAACATATAAATAACATATAGAGCTCCTCCACAATTAATAAATGATCAAAAGATATAATTATTCTCAGGTGAAGTCATTAAAGCTATCTATAGCCATATGAAAAATATTATAACACTGTTGATTGGAGAAATGCAAGTTAAAATAATGTAATGCCATGCACAGAAGCTTTTCAGAAGAATGCTATTGTGAACAGCTTATAAGGTTATGATTACACTGTATAGTGAACACTCTATTCTATTCACAGAAAATCAAGGTACAACATTCACAATATTATAAGTTATATTCACAAAGAGCTTATCATTAAAATGGGCACATAGTTTTCACCAAAGTGGTCACAATATTTTTTCTTTTTTTTTTTATTAATTTGTTTGTTTACTTTTAGTTGACAATATTCAATTCCACAATTCCTTGACTTTCAGATTCTGTCCCCCTTCCTCCCCCCCCATGGCGGCATACAATCAAGTATAGGATCCACAAATACTTTCACATTAGACATTAGTCAGGTTATAAAGACAGATTGTATCAGATGGAATGAAAAATTATAAAGAGGAAATAAAACCAAGCAAGAAAAAGATCAGGTAGTTTGCTTCAATCTGGATTCAAACTCAGTTCTTTCTAGTTCTTTCTCTGGATGTAGACATCTCTCTCCATCGTGAGTCATTTGGGATTGATTTATATCACTGCATTGCTGAGAAGAATCCAGTCTATCAAAGTTCGTCATCGCACATACGTTGTGTCTGTAATTGTGTACAAATTTCTCCTGGTTCGACTCTTCTCATTCAGCATCAGTTTGTATAAGCCTCTCCAAGTAAACATGAAGTCCATCTGCTCCTCGTTTCTTATAGCACAATAGTATTCCATTATATGCATATACCACAACTTGTTCAGCCATTCCCCAATTGATGGGTAACTCCTTAATTTCCAATTCTTTGCCACCACAAAAAGGGCTAGTATAAATATTTTTGTGCATATGAGTCTTCCTCCCACCTCTATGATCTCTTTGGGATATAACCCTAGAAGTGGTATTGCTGGGTCAAAGGGTATGAAATTATGTATAGTCCTTTGGGCATAATTCCAGATTGCTCTCCCAAAAGGTTGGATCAGCTCACAATTCCACCAGCAATGCATTAGTGTTCCAATTTGCCCACATCCTCTCCAGCATTTGTCATTTTCCTGTTTTGTCATCTTAGCCAATCTGACTGGTGAGATGTGGTACTTCAGAGTTGTTTTGATTTACATTTCTCCAATCAATAGTAATTTAGAACATTTCTTCATATACATATCTTTAATTTCTTTCTCTGAAAACTGCCTGTTCATATCCTTTGGTGGTCACAATATTTAGAACAAAGAACAAATCATCTCAAAGTACAATAGTCAAAGTCTTCCACTCATGGGGCAAAGTCTTAAGTTAACCCAGTCACTTATTCAGCAATCAATTACTAAGTATAATACATAAAACCTTCAATCCCTAGATCACTAGTAAACTACAATTTCATCTTTACTCAGCACCTAGGGAGAGGTCTTTTCACCTTGACTTGGGGCCTGTTCTCAGATTCCCTGGATCCCCATCCATGGTCCCAGATTCTACCTGACTTCACCAGACTGTCACCTGGGTTCAATGGCAGACAGCTCCCAGTTCCTTGTCTAGCTCTCTGGATAAGTACTGCTCCACACTGAAGTTCACAGGATCTGGTCTATGTCAGATCCTTCACAATTTCTGCTCCAGGGAATTAAAGGCTCAACCAAGACACAAACAAAATCTCAGCATCCCAGTCATGCTTCCTCAGTCACCTGGGCTCCTGACTCCTGGCTCTGTGCTCCAGGATCCAGGCTCTGAGCTCCAGGCTCCTGGGATCCTGGGAGCCTGTTCAGAAGAAGCTCCACCACCACAAGTTCTCAGGAAATTCTGGCTCAGTTCTCCATTCTCTCTTCTGTAGCTGCTCTGCCACCAGATGCTGGTCTCAAGAAATTCTGACTGTGCCTCTCTGGGGCTTTTCTTATATACACAGCATTAGCTACTTCCTGTTTCAGCCAGACGCTTCCAGACATGTCAGCAACAGGAGACAGGAGTTCATACCTTCTGTTTCCCCAACAGAGGCTTGATCAGTTACTTAGTGCTAAGTACCTGCTACCTTTGCCAACACAAAGGGATCTTCAAATTCAGATTATATTACCATTACAAATAATTTTGAGGTACTACCTCATATCTATTAGATTACATAATAGAACAGAAAAGGTAAATGACAAATGTTGGAGGGGATGTGGGAATAATGAGATAAGAATGTACTGTTATCAGAGTTGTGGATTGATTAAGCCATTCTATAGAGCAATTTGGAAATATGCCCAAAGGGCTGTAAAACCATGTATACCATTTGACATAGCAATACCACTACTAGGTTTATATCCTGAAAGAGATAAAAAAACAAAATGTTAAAAGATTATATGTACAAAATATTTTTAGCCACTCTTTTCTAGGGACAAAGAATTAGAAATTGAGTGGATGCACATCAATTGGGGAATGACCAAATAATGTTTGACATGTAATTGCAAAGGAATACTATTGTATTATAAGAAATGATGAGCAGGATGGTCTCAGAAAAATCTAGAAAGAATTACATGGATTTATGCAAAGTGAAATGTACTAGGTACAAAGTAACAGCAATATTGTAAGATGATCACTGTGAATGATTTGGCTATTCTCAGCAATACAACAATCCATGGCAACTCTGAAGGACCTTGGATGAAAAATGCTATCCATTCCCAGAGGAAGAACCAATGGTGTCTGAATACAGATTGAAGCAAACTTTATTTTTTCCATTTATTTTTCTTTAGTTTTTGTTTGTTTTCTTTTACAACATGACTATTATGGATATATTTTGCATGACTATATGTAATATAACCTATATGGAATTGCTTGCCTTCTCAATGAGACGGTTGGGGAGGGAGGAAGGGAGAAAATTCAGAACTTAAAGTTTTAAAAACCAAACATAAAAACTGTTTTCTGTGTAACTGGGGAAAATCAAATACTAAATAAATATAAAAAAAAAAACAAAAAGAAATGTAAGATATATGTGAGTGACTTTTCATCTGATTTCAATATGGGTATATGAATGGAGTTAGCAATTAAAAACAACATTACTTGGGACAGTCTAAACTGACTTAAATATCTCTAAACCTTGGCAAAATTCACAAAGACCCAATGAAACAAAATAGAGTCTACCTTCATTTCTTCCTCCCAGAGGAAGTGGCAATAACCTTGTGTAATGTAATGCCAAGGAAAGGCAACTTCCCAGGTTCAAAATACCAGCATAGGTGCTCTCTATTTTATTCAGTGACAAACCAAGAACAGAGAAGATCAAAACATGACATCATTCAAAATACAGCATTTACTAAATGTGATTAAATAATCTCCAAGTACTACCCCACACCAGGATCTTCCAATCATTCAATCAATTACAAAGTCCCTGTTCTAAATACTACTCCACCCCTAGGCTATACCTTAATTAAGTCCACCACAAAACCCCTCTTCTCAAATGGAGATTAGTTTCCAAACATAGGTAAAGTACCTTCATTTGTCAATCACAGAGCACAATAAGGTCAAAAGTTCCCCACCCCCTGGATCACAATTGAATCTACCCCAGAGTTACATCAAGTTTAAACACAGCACTTAATACCCAAATGGAGGTCTTTTCTTCATCTTGACACCAGGCAAGTTCTCAGCAATCTTAGTTCCTGGAGAGACAAGGTTAGCAAGGCCATAAGATACATTGCCAGTCCCTTCGTGAATTTATCCTCTGTCTGTAGAACAGCCCTAGAACCCCTGAACACATTAGCAAAGCCCTCTCCCAGGATTTCTGTAAACATACAACAAGAAAATCCTTCTTCAGGGCTTCTGAACCAACAGAAAGGCTCCCAGACCCCTGCAACAACAGCACTGTCCTTCACCAGTGGACAGTATTCATTCTGTCTGCAGGACAGTCTCCAGACCCCTGCAACAACAGTACTGTCCCTCACCAGTGGACAGTATTCACTCTCTGTCTGCAGGACAGTCTCAGGGCTTCTTAGCGAACAGCCAGGTTCCAGGACTTCTTCAACAAAAGGACTGTCTTTCACCAGTGGACAAATCTGGCAAAACAACATCAAAACAGACAGACAAAGTACCAGCAAAACAGCCATGTCTCCTCAGTCCTTGGCAACTCAGGGGGCAGGTCTCAAAAGTCCAGGGCAATTCAAAGCGGCCACCAGCAATTCTCTTACTCTCTCTCTCTCCACGAGGTGCTGCTTCCAAAAAGATCTTCCGCCTCTCTCTAGTGTCCCTCCAAATCTACATCACCAACTCCTCCCAGTTCAGGACTTTCTTTTCACATCAACAAGCCCATCCCACAGGTGGGATTAACAAACTCTGGGTTTTAACACAATCAATTTGAAAGCCAAGCCAATACAGGGGAATCTTTAATTGCCATTACTATCACATTCCACCCCTCCAGGATCCTTGGCCTTACAATCTCAATCTAAATGGCCATGGATCCTGGAACAAATAGAGGCACTATGCTTTGTACTCCTTACAGACTACGCCATAAGCTCCAGTTTGCATAATCATCTTGTACAGTCACTTGCAATTCCACTGGACCATTTTGCATGGGCCACAAATCTAGGGCCAATTGTATGGCAGCCTGATGGGGAGCTTGTGCTCAAGCGCCACCCTAAAATATAGTTTTCTGTGTTTATTGTGTGCTATTCTTGTTATATTGTTGTGAAATTTTGTTGACACCAGTTATTCCTACTGTATTTTTGTCAAGTAGGGGACATGAAAGATCTTGGGGCCGAATGTAAGGGTTATGGGATTTAAAGATCTTCCATGCCCCGTTGGACTTGCTGACGTAGCAGGAAGGGGCGGAGCAAGAGGAAGCGGAAGCCAAGCTAGCGTTCCTGCGGTGGCTGGCGGTGGTGGTGACAGCGGCAGCAGCAGAGGCAGTGGCAGCGCGAAGCCCTTTTTGAGTTAGGACTGCTAAGGACTTTCTGCTAAGGACTCCTGCTGAGGACTGCCAGGGGCCGGAGCTGCTGGGAGCGCGCTTCCAGGACGCTGGGTGGTTGCTGTGTGTGGGGAGAGGAGGACCTTTGCCTGAGGTAGCCTGTTCTGTTTTAAAGGCTTGAAAATGTGGGTGCTTTCTACTTTATCTACCTGTGCCAATATCATAACAACTCTGATGGCTTTCACTTTCTGGTTTTGGGACTCAGTCTTTTGGTATCTTAATAAATTTTCTAGTTTATTTCCTCATATGGCAAACATGACGTATTTTCTAATGGATAATTATATCAGCATATTTGTAATCTCTATAGGCATTGTGAATATGGCATTGCTGATACACCTTGACATTGATGAATGTGTAGATAAATGAAAAGTAAATGAAAAAATATATCTGTTGTAGAGCAGTAGTTTCAATAATATCTGACTCTTTGTGATCCCATTTGAGGTTTTCTTGGCAAATATACTGGAGTAGTTTGCCATCTCCTTTTCCAGCTCATTTTATAGATGGAACTGAGGTAAACAAGATTAAGTGGCTTCCCCAGGGTCACACAGAAAGTAAGTGTCTAAGTCCAGATTTGAACTCATAAAGATGAGTCTCTAGGCCCAGAATGCTATCTACTGTGCCACCTAGCTGCCTCAAAAACATGTTTTATATGTGTACTTACTATGGGCTAGCCACTATGCTAAGTAGTGGGTATACAAATATAAGCAAGCAAGACAGTTCCTACTGTAAAGGAGCTTACATTTTCATAGAGGAAGACCACATATAGGGAAATGGTGACCAAGGAGGAATGTTTTGGATAGAGAAGCCACATAGATGGCGATTGTAGTCATAGACCATGTGATGAACACACATTTTCTAGAAAGTGTTGATGATTTAGATAAGGGATGGGAAGGGAGGAGGGAATAATGAAGACCAAGAGTGGCATGAACGATCAGAGCTCAGGCTACATATGGTGTATGTTCATGAATCTGAAGCCCAGGGTTCCATGGTGGGAACTTGAGTTCCTGGTTGCAGGTGGAGGCTCTAATGCAGGTGCATAGCATCTTGGAGATGGATGAGAGCATTGGCCAAGTGACTGAAATGCTGCTCCATTACAATGAAGAAAAATGGAAACACAGCAACCACTTAATTTCTTCCCCACCCAGGGCTGCTGACTCAAGTACAACCAAGCATTGTAATGTTGTGGGAAGCAGCTATATTGTCAATGTAAATAGTACATTTAAATTTGTGTGGTTTGGGAAATATTCAAGGGAAAGGAACAGTGTAAAATTAAAATTCAGGAGACTGACTAATGAGCAATCAGTGAACATGCTCCTTGCAGGAGGGCAAATTGTTTGCATCCTAATGTTTGCATAGTGTTCCAAAATACATCAGTGTCTCTGATTTAACCTCAATCAGAGGCTTTCTGGGTTGGGAAAAAATGTTATTGCAAAATTTAGACTAAACCACAAGCTAAGTGTGACCATGTTATTTTTGGAAGCTAAACTGAGACCTCAACTTTCATCAGATGTATATGCATTTACCTTGTGTCTCAATAATAAACAACCTCATACACAACTTAGCAGAAAGCATGTATTTTCTCTCCAGATTTTTGGGCCTCATTTTAACTGAGGCACTCAGGCAATCATATGCCTTTTCCCCTGCACATAAAAAGATAATGATAATTTAAGCCAGTCCTTTCTTTCATTAGAAAAGTTATAGAGATTTATTCAATAGTGTTTGCAAACCACTTTGAGAACCTTGAGTACAAATATGCCAGTTCATTATGCCACATATTTAAAACAAGGTTTCCATGTTTTCTGGTCCAGGATTACTAATTTTTTTTCTATCACATTAGAAGCATTTTCCTTATTTTTTTTTAGTGAGAAAATTAAAGAGACAACATGTCTAAGAACAGAGTCAATTTTTTCTCTTACATGCCTGATACCCATAAAAGCCATTACTAAGTTTGAGCTCATAAAACTCTTATATGTAATTTGAGAACCTCATTAAAGGTAGTTAGACTTCCAAAGGGGCATACTATCACCAACAGAAAGGAGATCTGGATAGATCCATGATTCATTGGTGTAGGTACTTCAACCACAGATGGAGAATCATGAGTCTTCCCCCTCATCTCAGATAGTTCTTATGAATTTCTGTCACCAAAAATAAACAATGACCGATGTTGCAGACTAATCTTGATTCAGGCTATTCTAATACTTTAGGCTCAGAATTAGAAGAAAATGGGACATGCAAACATCATGCAAATAATGGTTCTAAAACTGAAGTTAGTGGTTTTATTTAAATACATATATTTTGTTTCCATTAGAATATAATGAATTTTATTTTGTGGTTTTAAAAATATTATTTTGGGGGTGGCCAGGTGGCTCAGCGAGTAAGAGCACCAGCCCCAGTGTCAGGATGACCTGGGGATCAAATCCAGCCTCAAATACTTAGCATCACACCCAGAAATACCTGGCCATGTAACCTTGAGCAAGTTACTTAACCCCAATTGCTTAAATATATATTATTATTATTATTTTGAGGAGGGATTCAATAATTTTCTAAAATTGCCAATAGGGTCTATGACACAAAAAGGTTGAGAATCAGTGCTCCCAAGTAGGCTCTAGGTACAACAAAAAGGTTAGCATTCATTCAGGGTCTCTGGTTTTCTACCTCATATATTGGAGTATTTTACATCCTTGAAATAAGCCAATAGGTAATTGTCCTGACTACAATATAGACCCTAATATACTGAGGACAATAGAGATTTAGGAAATGACATGAGCAAAGGTATGGAGATTGAGAAGGCTAAAGTTACTTCATGAAATATCTTTTGACTGGAGAAAAGAGTATGTATTTTATTACATGCATTTGAAAAAAAAAATGTTTTAGGCTCTTCCAGTCTGCCAGTGTGTACGTGACATACACAGAAAGATTAAAAACATGTTTTCTAATAGGTAACAAAAGGAAGTTTATTTGGTTACATCATAGAAAGGATACTCAGCAAAGAGATAGACCTGGGTTCAGGTAAACATGATTCCCTTTACATTCATAAAGATATGCAGGATATGCTATTTCCCTTGGGATATCTCCAAATCTTGAGAAATACTAAATCCTTGTACGCTTAGGTAAATGGGAAACTATATCAAACTATATCAAAGACTCAAGTCTTAGTCTCCTAGACCAATAAAGTTTCAGGATAGCTTTCTTAGATTTTTGTTGTGGCAGGTTGAAGGAGGGAAACTATCCTAGCCTGTATGGTGGGGATTCTGGGTACTAATTTTTCTTACCATGACCTGGTAGCCAGTCTTCTTGTGATTAGTAACCTTTTGAAGTTCTGAGCCTGAAATATAAAAATAGGTGGTACAGTGGATAGAGCACTGGAATTGGTATCAGAAAAACTTATCTTCATGAGTTCAAAGCCAGCCTCAGACACTTATTAACTCTGTGACCCTAGGCTTAATCCTGTTTGCCTCATTTCCTCATCTATAAAATGAGCTGGAAAAGGAAATGGCAAACTATTTCAGTGTTTTTGTCAAGAAAACTCCAAATGGGGTCACAAAGAGTCATACATGATTGAAACAACTGAATAACAACAATAAGAAATAATAATTGCTAAAATTTATATAGCACTTACCATGTATCAGGTACTATACTCAGTGCTCTATAATTTTTATCTCATTTAATCTTCACAACAGCCTTGGAGATTAAGTGCTATTATTATTCCTCTCTTATAGATGAAGGAACTGAGGCAAACAGAAGATACATGACTTGCTCAGGGTCACACAGTTAGTAAGTAACTAAGGATGGATTTGAATTCAGTTCTTCCTAACTCTATCTACTGCACCAGAAGAAGCTTCTTCTTTATAATGAAAAACTTGCTACCTGGGACTGATACTCTCCTCTCAGAGAGATGAAGTGACTCAGTAGCTAAGACTGTAGGATTAACACAAGAGGAAGCTTTTTGACTGGTTGTAGGGCAACGGTTTCCTTCCATTTCAAAAAAAGAGTTGGGCTTTAAGACTTTAAGCTGACAGCATAGTAGTATCTATTCTTTCCTTGTGGCAGACATAGCCAAGGATTTTAGCAAAGTCAGAAGACAGAAGCAGTTAAAGGACCCAGCAGAGCATGAACTGGAGAAACTTCAAGCCCAGTGCACCAGCATCCAGCCTAGTTGGGTTCATTAGAGCAGTATGGCAGGGACCACAAGACCTGTCCAGTGGAAACTATTAAGCCAGGGGAGAAGGTATCCAACAGAGACTATGATAGCAGCAAGAAAGAGCCCAGTGGGAACTGCAAGAGCAGTGTAATGATATCACTAGAACATTTTGGCAACCCTGAAGCATCAGTCATTAGTTGCCTTTCCATACAAGCACTCTTTTCACATCCCTTTATGTACCCTTTGTTTTTGTCCCTCTACAATAGTGCTCTAACCACATATATTACCTTTGTGCATGAATTAACCACATGTATTATTAGCCATATGGTAATATTGTTTTCTACATGTATTCTTTCTTTCCATTAATTCCATGTGTATTTATTTTTTAATTAAATTTCATGTTTATTTTTAGTTTACATAATTCATTTCCACAAGATTTTGAGTTGCAAATTTTCTCCCCATCTTTCCCCTACCCACCACCCTAAAACAGTGATCCCACTGAATACTGCCTCCCCCAATCCACTCTCTCCTACATCCTCCCCCATGCACCCTCTGACTTCCCAGTAGGACATGATAGATCTTTTTTCCCCAGTACCTGTATATCTAAATTTCCCAGTTGCATGAAAAAAAAAATAATAATATATTTTTTTTCTAAACATCCAATTTTAAAATTTTGAATTCCAGATTTTTCCCTTCCTCCCTCCTCACCCACCATTACTGGAAAGATAAGCAATTCAATATAGGTTGTATATGTGTAGTTACACAAAACATTTCCATAGTGGATATATTGTGAAAGACTGACTATATTTCCCTGCATTCTATCCTGCCCCCATCCATTTGTTCTATACTCTATTTTGACCCTGTCCCTTTTCAAAGGTGGGTACTTCTAATTATCCTCCCCACCAACCTGCCTTGCCCTCCATTATCCCCCCTCTCATCATCCCTTTCCCCCCTACTCTCCCGTAGGGCAAGATACCCAGTTTTGTGTGTATGTCATTCCCTCCCTAAGCCAAATTCAATGAGAGTAAAGTTGACCCATTCCCTTTTGCCTTCCTATTCTTCCCCTCCATTGTAACAATTCTCCCTTGCCTCTTCTATATGAGATAATTTACCCCATTCTGTCTCTCCCCAACTCCTCTCATTATATTCCTCTCTCACTTCTCAATTTCACCTTTTAAATATGATCCCTTCCTATTCAATTGATCCTGTGCCCTCTGTCTATGTATACCTGTAAACATATATACACTCACATATGTATTCATATGCACATATACCCTCCTATATAGACATATTTATGTATGTATACACATATCTATATATTCCTTTCAACTATCTTTATACTGAGAAAAGTTTCATAAGTCACAATTATAGTTTTTCCATGTATGCAGGTAAATAGTTCAACTTTGGTAAGTTCCTTATGATTTCTTTTGCCTGTTTACCTTCTCATGCTTCTATTGCTTCATGTATCTGAATGTCAAATTTTCTATTTAACCATGGTTTTTTCATCAATAATGTTTCAAAGTCCTCCACTTCATTCAATGACCATATTTTACTTGGAAACATTATAATTAGATTTTCTGGGTAGGTGATTCTTGGTTTTAATCCCAGCTCTTTTGATCTCTGGAATATCATATTCCAAGCCTTTCAACATCTTAACATAGAAACCACTAGATCCTGTGTTATCCTGATTGTGTTTCCACAATATCCAAATTGTTTCTTCTTGGCTGTTTGTAATATTTTTCTCCTTGATCTGGGAACTCTGTAACCTGGTTATAATATCCCTAGAAGTTTACTTTTGGGGATCTTTATCCAGAGGTGATCAGTGAATTCTTTCAATTTCTATTTTGCCCTCTGGTTCTAAAATATCAGGGCAATTTTCCTTGAGAGTTTCTTGAAGGGTTATTTCTAGGCTCTTTTTTTGATCATGGCTTTCAGGTAGTCCAATAATTTTTAAATTAGCTCTCCTGAATCTATTTTCCAGGTCAGTGCTTTTTACAATGAGATATTTCACATTGCCTTCTATTTTTCCATTTGTTTGGATCTGTTTAATAGTACCTTGATTTCTCATAAAATCATCAACTTCTATTTGCTCCAATCTAATTCTTAAGGAATTATTCTTTTCAGTGAGCTTTTGAGATTCTTTTTCCATCTTTTTCCGTTCTTTTTCCAAAGAAAATTCTGCTTTTTAAGGCATTCTTCTCCTCATTGGCTTTTTGGGTCTCTTTTGTCTTTTGAATTTGTCTACTTTTTAAGGTGTTATTTTCTTCAGTCAAGTTGGTGACTCTCTTTTCATGATTTTCTTGGATCTTTCTCATTTGTCTTCCTAATTTTTCTTCTACTTCTCCTACTTGATTTTCAAAATCCTTCTTGAGCTCTTCCATGGCCTGTAACCAATTCATTTTTTTTGGAAGCTTTTGGTGCAGAAGTTTTTATTTTAATGTCTTAATGTCTTCCTCCAGCTCCATTCCTTTATCCCTTTTGTCTCCAAAAAAGGATTCTATCTTCTGTTTGTGCTTCTGTTGCTTGCTCACATTGGCAGCCAATTATTTGACTTTTGAGCTCTTTTCCATGGTAGAACTCTACTTCCAGAGGGGAGAGCTCTGTTCCAAATCACTGGGGTTTTTGCCTCTGCTGGAGCTATTTGGAAAACACTGTCTCTAAAGCCCCCACAAGCTGGCTTACTGTTCAAACACCTCAGGACCACCACCCAGACTGCAATCCAGATCCAGGCAGGTTAAAGCAAAAGCAATTACCCTCTGCATGTTTTCTTGCCGCCCCCCCCCCCCACAATCTGCAGGCCAGGAGCTCTGAAACAGCTACAAGGAGGAGGCTGCAGGGCTGCCGCACCTTTGCTGCTTCCCATTCAGGGGACAGGGGCTTGACCCCATTCCTAGTCCCCCACCCCCCATTCCAACAGAGTTCTACACTGACCTTTTACTTTGTCTTTGTCATTTATGGGTTGATATTTCTGGAAACCACCACAGTTGTTGGTGACCAACTCTCCTGAGGTTCACGGATTGGGGTTGACCCTCAGGCTAAAAGCACAGGCTCAAGTGGGACTCTTCCATGTATATTTATAGGAAAACGCATTCTAGTATTGTGGATATTTTATTTCTTTTTGTTAAAATTATCCCATTTTATTGCATGCTTTTTTATTTAAATAATGATCTTATGTATGAATATTAAATATTGATATATTGGCAGGGGTTCATTAGTTATGGTTTAGAGGATGCAAACAAATACTTGGGGAGGGGGATAGTTGTGTTTGAAAGGTGAATTAGAGGGTAGCACTCAGAATTCTGGCCACTACAAAAATAATTTATAGATGCTACTAACTAAAAGGCATGATGGCATAAAGCATAAAAGGGAAGCCTTGAATTAAACTGTAACTATGGACAAGTCACTCAGTTTCTCAAGCAGCTAGACAACTGCCCAAGACAGCTAATGATCTGAATCAGTTTAGAGATTTCACATCATTGTAATCACTGAACTTAACAATAAATCCATCAGATTGCACACAATTAAAATTGTCATTCTCTTATTAAAGTTAAGTGGCTTCCTTTTGCCCAAAGGATAAGATATGAACAATGTTGTTTAGCTTTTGAAGCCTTCTGCAACCTGGCCCCACCTATCTTCTTAGCTTTCTTAAACATCTGTTGTTGCTCAGTCATTTCCAACTCTTTGTAACCCAATTTGGGATTTTCTTGGCAAAGATACTGGGGGTGATTTGCCTTTTCCTTCTCCAGATCCCTTTACAGATGAGGAACTGAGGCAAACAACATTAAGTGACTTGCCCAGGGTCACACAGTTAGTAAATGTTGAGGTGGGATATGACCTCAGGAAGATGAGTCTTCCTGATTCCAAGACTGGCACTCTGTTCACTGTGTCACTTAGGTGCCACCTATTAAATATTATTCTCTTTCTACAAACCCAAACTAGCCTTTCTTTATTTGATAGTTGATAGTTCAAGTCTTTGCCTTTGCACTGGTAGTTCCCAATTGCCTGGAATAGATTTCCTCCTCAACTCCACTTCATGAAATCTCTCATTTCCTTCAAGTTGCAGTTCCATGATCACCTTCTTTAAGAGACTTTTCCTGATATGTCCCCATCTGAAAATTATTTTGGAGAGCTGATCACTAAATTTCAATGTGGGTAATTACACTTTGCAAATAACTGGATGCTACAAACAATAAGGGCAGCAAGATGGTACAGTGAATAGAGTAATGGTCCTGAAGTTGGGAAGACTTATCTTCCTGAGTTTAAATCTGTCTTCAGAAACTAACTAGCAGTATCACTCTGGGCAAGTTATTTAACCCTGTCTGCTTCAGTTCCTCATCCCTAAAATGGTCTGGAAAAGGAAGTGGAAAACCACTCCAGTACCTTTGCCAACAAAATCCCAAATGTAATCACAAAGAATCAAGCACAATTGAAACAGCTGAACAACAACACAAAACTTTGCTGTCTATACTCAAGAAAGGTATGGAAGAAAACTTAATAATGCAAATTAAATTTAAAATCATTTAAATTTTTGTGGAGAACTAATTATTAATAATTTATCATTGAACCCCTGTCCCTCAAACTTAGACCATCCTCACTCCCAAACCATATTTTATTCATCTACCTTTTATCTGTTTTGAATTTATTCTGTGTAGTTTTTAACTATACAGTTTTTCCCAAAGAGCATAGCAATATAGTGTACTAGAGAGAGCTGGTCACAGAGCCAGGAATATCAATTTCAAGGCTTGCCCCTTACATATATGGCTTGTGTGACTAAGGACCTTTAATTCTGTCAGTATTCTAAGCAGCTGTCTAGGATTTTAAGTTACAAAAGTACAGAACTGTCAACTTGCATCAACAGAGAGATTTTCCTCACATGAGAGTACCCTATGTAGTGGATTTACCTTTCCCTCCTTCCAGTCTTCCTTCCTTAACAAAGTGTTAAGTGCCTTGACAACAGAGTTTGCTTCATTTACTTTCTTTCCATTCCCAGAGCCTAGCATAGTGCCTGGCACATAGCAATCCCTTAATAAATGGTAATTAATTATTGGTTGAATATCCTAACCTACAGATCACAGAAATAAGATAATAGGATGTTAGGGGTGGCCAGCTAGCTCATCGAGTAAGAGCACCGGCTCCAGTGTCGGGATGACCTGGGGATCAAATCCGGGCTCAGGCACTTAGCACAACACCCAGAAATAACTGGCCGTGTAACCTTGAGCAAGTTACTTAACCCTGATTGCTTAAAAAAAAAGATAATAGGATGTTAAAACTTCAAGAAACTAAAAATGCACGTGGCCTATCACCTTCATTTTACGAATGAGGTAACTAAGGCCCAGAGAGGAAAGGTGATTTGATAAAGGTCAAATGTGTCATAAAAAAAAGGTCACTGTTATGAAAACCTGTAACCTCTGACTCCAAATCTGGTATTCCTTCCATTCTACATACCATGTCATCTCCTCATTGAAATGTTGGTAAAAATCCATACCTCTATCATTAAAATACATTAGACCCAAGTTCTGGCAACCTTCAAAGAAAGTTTGATTGAGTCGAGGGAGTTCAATGATATCCTAAGGTTACTTCTTGAGTAAGTGGATAATCAATTCAGACTAGATAGTACATGTAGGGAGACAGAGTCAAGATAGCAGAGTAGAAGCAGGACCTCTGAGCAGCTCCGGCTTCCACCTTGCCCAATCAACGTAAAAAGGGGACTCTGAACAAACTTTGGAGCTACAGAACCCACAAAATGACACAGAGAAGCTAACCTCCTGCTGAGGACAGCCCTGCAGTTTGGCAGGAATCGGCCAGCGCAACACTCTGGGAGCGGAACACAGGCCCCATGAGCCAGAGGTTTTAGCCCCGGGGGATGGGGGGCACTGGCTAGAGGGAATCCAGATCAGCAAAAGCTGTGATTGTTGCCAGAATTATCAACACATAGATACGAAGGACAAAGTGAGAAGTCAGTGCAGTCTGGACTTTGGGACCCAGTAAGCGGGAGTGCTTGACTTTTGCCCCTGGGGCTAGAATCAGCTGAGACACCTGGCACAGCCAACCAGCACCACGTGGCAGTTTTAGCTCTGCAGAGTGTAGGGGGACCAAGCAAACAGTCTGAGGGCTAATCACTCTTGCTTTAACCTGCTTGGATCTGGATTGCAGTCTAGGGTGGAGGTCCTGGGGTGTGTGTCCAGCTTGCCAGAGTGTGTGGAGACCTCAGATAAGGCACCCATCTAATACTTCTGGCAGCTGAGAAATCTCCAGCAACCGGGACGAAAGCTCCCCTGTCTGGTGGCAGAGTCCTACTGTAGCAAAAAGCCCAGGGATCAAGTGACTGAGGAGAGACATGACCAGGAAAAGGAAACAAAGCAGACAGAAGACTCCAACATTAGATTCCTATTTTGGGGACAAAAAGGAGCAAATCATGGAACAGGAGGAAGACAGTGAAGTCAGCACTCCTGCACCAAAAGCTTCAAAGGAAAATACAATCTAGTTACAGGCCATAGAGAACCTTAAGAAGCAGAAAAGAGAAGTGGAGGAAAAATTGGGAAGAGAAATGAGAACAATGCAAGAAAATTACAAAATGAGAGTCAACAGCCTGACTGAGGAAAATAACACCTTAAAAAATAGACTAACTCAATTGGCAAAAGATGCTCAAAAAGGCAATTAGGAGAAGAATGCCTTAAAAAGCTGAATTTGCCTGATGGAAAAAAGATTCTCAAAAGCTCACTGAGGAGAATCATTGATTCAAAGTTAGATTGTAGCAAATGGAAGCTAATGACTTTATGAGAAATCAAGATGCTGTTAAAGAGATCCAAACAAATGAAAGAACAGAAAGCAATGTGAAATATCTCATGGGAAAAACCACTGACCTGGAAAATAGATCCAGGAGAGATAATTTTAAAATTATTCGACTACCTGAAAGCCATGATCAAAGTAAGAACCTAGAAATTGTCCTCCAGGAAGTTCTCAAAGAAAATTGCCCTGATGTTTCAGAACCAGAGGGCAAAATAGAGGTTGAAAGAATCCGCTGATCACCTCCTGAAAAAGATCCCAAAAAGAAAACTCCTAGGTATATTATAGCCAGGTTCTGATATTCCCAGATCAAGGAGAGAATATTAGAAGCAGCCAGAAAGAAACAATTTGAATATTGTGGAAGCACAATCAGGATAACCCAGAATCTGGGAGCTTCTACAATGAGGGATCGAAGGTCTTAGAATATGATATTCCAGAGGTCAAAGGAGCTGGGATTGAAACCAAGAATCACCTACCCAGCAAAACTGAGTATCATGTTTCAGGGGAAAATATGGTCGTTCAGTGGAATAGAGGACTTTTAAGCATTCTTGATGAAAAAACCAGATTTGAATAGAAAATTTCACAATCAGATACAAGAAGCAAGAGAAGCATGAGAAGGTAAACAGGGAAAAGAAATCATAAGGAACTTATCAAAGTTGAGCTATTAACATTCCTACATGGAAAAACAATAATTGTAACTGATGAAACTTTTCTCAGTATGAAAATGGTTGAAGGGAATAGAATATGGGCATATGAATACATATGTGAATGTGTGTATATATGTTTACAGGTATACATAGATATAGAGCACAGGACCAATTTAACAGGAAGGGATGATACTTAAAAGGTGAAATTAAGAGGTGAGAGAGGAATATAATGAGAGAGGAGATGGGGAGAGACAGAATGGAGTAAACTATCTCATAAAGAAGAGGCAAGGGAAAATGGTTACAATGGAGGGGAGGAATAGGAAGGCAAAAGGGAATGGGTCAACCTTATTCTCATTGAATTTGGCTTGGAGAGGGAATGAAATACACACTAAATAGGGTATATTACCCTACAGGAGAGTAGGGGGAAGGGGATGAGAGGGAGGATGATGGAAGAGAGGGCTGGCTGGGGGGAGGGAAGTTGGAATCATCCACTTTTGAAAAGGGAAGGCATCAAAGTAGAGAATAGAACAAGTGGGAGGTGGGATAGGAGGGAGGGAAATATAGTCAGTCTTTTACAATATATCTACTATGTTATTGTTTTGCATTAGCTACACATGTACAATCTACACTGAACTGCTTATCTTCCCAGTAAGGGTGGGTGAAAAGGGAGGAAGGGAATGAATCTTTAATTCAAAGTTTTAAAATCAAATGTATATATACATACTATTATTAACACTATTTTACATGTAATTGGAAAATAAGATATACAGGCACTGGGGCATAGAGATCCACCATGCCCTACTGGAAAAGTCAAAAGGGGTATAGGAGAAAATATGGGAGAGAACAGATTGGAGGAGGGAATATCCTGTGGGACTTCTATTTTGGGGCGGTGGTTAGTGGGAAAAACAGAGAGAAAAATTGTAACTCAAAATCTGGCAGAAATGAATGATGTAATTCAGAAGTTAATAAAGCATTTGAATAATGGAAAAAATAGATTGTGCATGTATAGCCTCATCTGTTCTGTATTGCTAGATCAGTTAAATATGACTTTCTAGTGGACTGAATTTTCTGTGACCTTTTCTAAGCCATGGTTGAGGATACAACAGAAGCTGTTGTTAGAACATGTTTTTGGATGTCTGGGAAACCTTTCCAACTGTATAAGCAATAAATGTTAATAAAAAATGACAAATAAATCTGTTATCCATGAATGGCTGTAGACCTGGGCTACTGATGCACACACCTCAGAAGGGCCTTTCACAGACCTGGCACAGCCTATAGAAGACTAAAATCATGTGCCAACTACACCACAAAATAAACTAAATGAAATCTGAGATTTTAATTGGAGAGAGAGAATTGATTTTTGTCACTAAATCCTGCTTCATGAGATAAGCATTATCCAGATACACAGAGCAGCCCTTGAGCCATCATTTTGCAGACCAAAGGACGGTCTCTAAAGGCTTTCCATCCGACTATGTGAATTAACCATGTCCAAGAGATGACATCTTTCTTTTTTTTTTTTTAAAGCAATTGGGGTTAAGTAACTTGCTCAAGGTAACATGGCCAGTTATTATCTCTGGGTGTGGTGCTGAGTATCTGAGCCCAGATTTGATCCAGGTCATCCCGACACTGGAGCCGGTGCTCTTACTCGCTGAGCCACCTGGCCGCCCCTAAGCAATTGGGGTTAAGTGACTTGCTCAAGGTTACACGGCCAGGTGTTACTGGGTGGGTGCTAAGTGTCTGAGCCCGGGATTCGATCTCCAGGTGTTCTCAACACTGGAGCCGGTGCTCTTACTCGCTGTGCTACCTGGCCGCCCCGAAATCTTTCTTTTAAATAGATTCATTGATATGACCTCCAAGCCCCACTGAACATCAAGTGGGAAAAATGAAGCTTCAATAGCAAAGTCTCAATGCAGAGCCAATGGTCCAAATTGCTGAATTTAATATGTGTGAGGAATAGATAAAAACAGTGACTAGGCTGACCTAAAGTGGAAGAAATTGCCAACAGGGAAGAGTAGAAAAGAAATTTAAGATTCATTCTGCCATCAGGATCTGTCAAGAATTGCTTAGCATCCCATAGCCATACTTTGGGACCCAACTACTTTGAACATTTTTATGCCTTACTGACCTTTCTTCTAGACTCTCAAAAATGAAAGAAAAGTAGATGCACAACCAGTACATCTCTCAGATGAGAGACCAATTGAAAGGAGAAGGTCTATTGTCTCAGGAGTTCTTAAGAGGAACAAGCATAATGCTTGAGTTCACTATCAGGCATTGCAGACAGAGAATCTTGAAACAATATCTTGGTGGCTAGGGAAAATACTCTATTGGAGAAAAGGTAGTAGAGAACCACCACATGCCAAGTATTTGAAGGATGGGATCCAGTCTCAAAACATAGCCCAGTACAATAGTCAAGGACCTACAAAAACAGCGTATCATCAAAAGGAATTACTCCTCATAATGAAGTTAACTGGATTCTCTGGCAATCCAGAAGATGGGTTCAATGGAGATTTTGGCAAGTCACATCCAAGAAGTACCCCTCTACCTGTAACAGCTGAATAGCAGGCACCAGACAATAATTCACACGAGAGGCATCCAGAACAAGAATTTTTTATCAAAGTAACCCTTTTTAAGTTCCATCCATTCTCTAACACCAATAAAATTGCTATCCAAAAGGTTGAGACAGCATGATATAGTGGGCAAGTCCTGGGTTCAAAGTTAAAGGACTTGAGTTTTAATCCTGCCTTTGCTATTTTTTAGCCATGTGATGTTGGGCAAATAATTAAACTTGTCTAGGCCTTAATTCTCTCATCTGTAAAGCAAGAGAGCTGGATTAAATGATTTCTAAGTTACTTTCCAGATCCTGTGATTCTGTCTATTTGATTGCCTGGAAAATTCCATTGAACTCAATAAGAATTACAAAGCTCAGACCCACGCTATGCATTTTACACACACACACACACACACACACATACATATGTCTGTATGTCTATATACTTATATGTGGGTATGTATGTATATATATATATATATATAAATATATATATATATATATATAAAAATAACCATTTCTTTAAGTAGTTACTAATAAAATGACTTGATTTTTGGACTTCGATGGGTACACAATGAAAGGTTTTAATATAGGAGTTCTGTCTCTAACAAGTACAATAACTGACAGATCAAAAACAGTTTTCCAGATATTATACAAGCAATCTCAAAATGCCAAAATACAGGATGATGAAAGCCAATTGGGTCTTAACTGTAATAGTCAAGTTGTTATGTAGCTCAAGTAAATTCCAAGGCTGTTCTAGTTATAAAGCGAGGAATCCAGTATGGAGTCACTTAAGTCAAGTGGTCCTAATACCCATGAAAACACAGCAAAAACAGAATTTATACTTTTCAACTGTTAACTCTATGTCAGGCAAATAAGGCTTGAAAGTTTTTTGATTGGATTCTAATGCAGGGGCCTTGATTCGTTCATCTGCTACTTTAGATATTTAATGTTAGACCCTCCCGACCAGTTTGTGGTCCGGTCAAGAAACTTCCCCTGCCCAAGCTTCACCAACATGAGGGTCAATAAGGGACTCTAAGAACTTTTCCCACCATATCTATGACTAGGATTGCCCCCTCTTACATCTGGCACTAATCACTGATTCCCAACCAAGTTCAAGTTCATTCTTCTGGCACATAATTTTGCCACCTAAACCCCAACTTTGAACATTTTCCTCCCTGACATTTCTTACTCCTTCTTGTGCCAGGCTAAGTCTCCTGAACCTAAAGACAAACCTGTCTGTTCGTATTGTCTTAGTATATTCGCATATACTTTTATTTTTTCTGCTTCTTGTGTCACATAATAATAAAGCTCATAATGGTATCTTCTTCCTGATAACTAATTTTCTAGAAATTCTTGAACCAAGTTATACATTTTAATTCAGGCCAGGAAATGAAATAGAGTATGGGACAGTATGAGTAACCCTGAGGGTTCAGGGCAGTGCTTTCTTTAATTCTTCAACTTGAGACCACATTCCAATTCAGTCTTCCCACTTTTGACCTCCAGTGATTTATTGTCCCATTGTCATTTAAATACTTAATATCAATTAGTTTTTACTAAGGGATATTTATTGTGAAGATATAGCAAAGAGTTAAGTACCAAAATTTGCTTCCAAAACATTAGTGGAAGCTTTCTCTCCCATAACACCTTACTATCTAGGGAGAGTACATTCTTAATTTAGAACAGATTCTATGAAATTTACTTCCAAATGGAGAGTGACAATTGAATGGATGAGTTTCCATCTTTGCTACTCCTAGACTGGGTCAAACCAGTGCATCTCTGAAGCCTTAAATGCTTCCTTGTCTGTGTCTAGTCTCTTAGAAATCTTGACAATAGATTCCAGGTCCTGGACTCACTATGTGACACTCGCTATTCTCACATGTCAAAGTTCACAAGGTTATAGCCATCTCCAATGCTCCACCTAAATGCAAGAACAAACAATAGAGACAAAAGCACAGTCCTGTGCCCTCACAGATCATATGGTGGAAACTCCAATGGGAAAATTAAAGCTCTGAGACTATCTATCTCCATACCAGGAGGCCAATAGCAGTCCTTGCCTCCTCATTTTTTTACTACAGATAGCTGAAAAAGAGGAAGAGGCCTCATTCTGGTCAATAAGTGCCTTTTGAATCAGCAGTCAATTAATAAGATTGTCTCTTTACTACATGTTTAACAGACTGGAATAAGTTACAAAATGCCTACATATGTTACAAATTGAGGAGCAGGATTTTTCTATTACATATTTATACCTTTCTGCAAGAAGACTCCCCAGTCTCTTAGATTCAGGGATTGATTTGAATGAACATGCTGAGAATGCTCACCTGCTGCCCCTCTACATTACATATAGAGATGGAGAAAGCATGATGGTGAGAGAGCAACAGTGGGAGTGGTAGCAGTGGAGAGACAGACAGACACAGAGACAGAGACAGAGACACAGAGAGAGGCAGCACAGACAGTGAGGGAGAGTAAGAGAGACAGAGAGTGAGAGAGAGAGACAGAGAGAGAGAGGGGGAGCGAGGAAGAGAGAGAGAGAGAAAGAGGGAGAGAAAGGGGGAGGGAGGGAGAGGGAAAAGGAGGGAGGGAGAGAGAAAGAGAGAGGAGAGAGACAGACAGACAGACACATAGAGATACAAAGAGAAATCTAGGTCTCAAAATGTGTATACATATACCTCTATATTGGATATATGAGTATTTTCTTCCTTATTAGACTTTAAGATTTTTGAAGGAAGGGAATTTTATTTTCATTGTGCCTACCTTGGCACAGAATAGGAAGTTAATAAACAAATGCTTGTTTATTGATCCATTCAATAGCATGAAAATTTCTGAATCTGTGTCAGTGTATAGAGAGCAAGCTGGGTGATGTTTGGGACTGGGGCAAAAAAGGGAAAATACCATACTCAACATGAGCATGTGAGTCACTCATCAGAGTGCCTAAAGCCATATCTCCCTCCTTTCTTCAATCCTGAGACAATGTCCACTGCCCCACCTCCTGTGTAGCCTTCAAGGTACCTTCAGGATCACTTTTATCAACTGCAAGTAAGAAATTTACAGTGTTCAAATATCATTTTATTCTCATGTTAGGCCCTCTAGTGCTATAGCTAATTTGAATTTCTAACTATTCCTATAGAATATAGTATATGTAAGAGAGAAAGAAATTTAAAATTAAATAATATTACAACAATAAATCAATAGCTTCCTCTCAGCATCAATTTACTGATTTAGGGAAGTAAAAAAAAATTAACCCCATATAAGGAAGATGGCACATACTTGTTTATCAATGAATGCTTTGACTAAGCCAAACAACAAAGTTGAGAGGGATTTCTCTTCATCAAGCTAGTACAATCTGGGGAGAAGTAAATAAGCTTTCTTAAAAATCACATAGTGAGCTCTTTTGAAAGCCCACACTTTTCTTTTTAGCTAAGGCCTGGGGTTTATTTTAAAAAGGTGTTGTACTGAAGAATTTTACTGTCTTTTGTTTTTTCTATCTTATTGTACTGTGCAGGGGATGGCTGTAATAGACAGAAATGATAATTAATATGAATTATCCAATAATAAACCCATTATTGTCATGTTGATGCTGCGTGGGAGCTGGGTTCTGTGTCAGCCACTCAGTGTTTCAGTCATTTTAAAGATATTTTAGTTTCCAACTGAAATTCAAAGCTCCTGCAGTGCTCCCTGATTGCAGAGGGTTTTACATACATGTAGATAAGAAACCCTCCGTAGAGGAGAGGCCAATTGGTTGGCTTTATTATCTTACTCTGTGTGTGAGAACCACTCCAAGTAAGTCTGCTTACCCTGAGGGAAACATGAATAGTTAGCAACACCATTTATGTGGATGCCCAGCTACTAAAACACACATTTCTTAATTATACTTCATGATCTTATCTACTAGGCAGCTTGGCTCTTCATTCCTGACTAATCTTCCTATCAATTGGAAGGACATCTGGTCAACTGAAGGTGATCATGCAATCTTAATTCCCTAAGTATAGTAAAGGAGTTTAAATTAGAAAAACCAGTGGGGAATTCTAGGCCCCCAAATGTGCAATTGGTGCTTTGTTCTGTCTTGGGGGATAACAAAAATAGGAAGTGTTTTGGACTCTTCCCAATCCTGGCAGCTTTAGCAATAGCTTCAGTTCTTTGATAGAAGACAGTAATAGCTGCATAATCTAATCCAGGATTTTCAGTGGACCAGAATAGTCCCCAAGTGGAGAACTCAGAATAGAACAAGTCAGTATCCAGTGGTGCAAATCGATCTTCTCTTGGCTCAGAACAGATCTGGAGTTAGTTCCTTTCATTTATGTCTCAGTGGAAGGGTAAAATTGGCCAAGAAACTACCCAAGAAATTGTAGAAGTCTTTTGTAGAGTTTCAATTTCAAAAACACAAAATACAAAGCAAAAATGGCACAAATAGTGACAGCTATGGATAATTTCAGTTCAATTCAATTCAATAAGAATTCACAAAGAGCCAAATAGAGCCCAGGGACTTTTAGGCACTAAGCATACAAAGAAAAAAAAAGTGAAATAATCCCTGCCCTCAGGATGTTCATATTCTACTAGAGGAAACATCACAGTTACCTGGTACACAGATATGCTAAAACAAAATGCAAATACAAAGTAATTTGGAGGAAGAGGAGACTACTAACTGGGAGCATAAGGAATCACCTTATACAGGTGATGACACTTGACTGATCCTTGAAGGTGGGTGAGAATTTCAAGAATTGAAAGAGAGAAAGAGAGCAATCCAGGAACCAGGGTTTTCTAAGCACAGAGACAAAATATAGAATGCCATCTGTAGTGTATGTCAATTAGACCAGCTGGCCCTGTTTGAATCATAGAATGAGTATGGGGGGAGGGGGACAGTAATGTGACATCAGTCCAGGGAGATCAATTAAATACAAACTGTGAAGGACTTTAAATGATGATAAGAGGATTTTATATTTTATCCTAGAGGGTAATGAGGAGCCACTGGAGTTTCTCAAGGAGGGTAGTTATATGACCAGACCTGTGCTTTAGGGATATCAGTTCCATATAAGCATTAAAAGTAGATTTTAAACAGGAAAGACTTGAAGAAAAAAGACTTCATGAAAGTTAGGTACAATAAGTATGGCCAAGGTGAGAGAACTGCATTTCCCAAGATGCCTGAGCCCAGAGTACACAGGTTAATTGGTAGGGCAAGGTGTCCAATTTACGTGACCATGCATTCCCATTACACAAACTGATTGTATCATGAGGATTGAAGGAAGACTCACAAAATGGAGGAATAATAGTCAGTTTGTGATCATGCTGGGGTGATGGTATCATCTAGGAAATGAAGTATTACAGGAATTGTAATGGGAGTTCCATGTAATAAATAGATGAAACATCCTTGCTGTGGGAAAGTTGGCATAATTAAATAATATTACTATCTGAGAGGAGAATTCTTCTTGGGAGAAGAGGAGTATCAGATGACTTCCACTCAGGAAGGTATTTACAAAGAGACTTTGCTATTGTTGTTCAGTAGTTTCAGATATGTCCAGTTCTCCATGACCCCATTTGGGGTTTTATTGAAAAAAAAATACTGGAATGGCTTACCATTTCCCTCTTTAGCTCATTTTACAGATGAGGAAACTGACTATAAAGGTAGACCGGGGAGAGGTGAGGTGGAGAAAGGATCTGCCCATTACAGACTGAGCAGAAGCTGTGAGTAGTAGCTGAGACAATTCAAATCATGAGCTGAACTGGAAATGGCAGAGATCAGAAAGCATGCAATGGGTCAGACATGAACTTGATCTTTCATTGAGCAAGCCAATGTGAGAAATCAGGTTGGTGAAAATTAGTCATAGCTTCTCTATTAGATCCTTAAGTCTTCTGAACAAGAAACTGATTTTACAAAATACCATGAGGGAAGATGGATGAGGTCATACTCATTCAGAAAATGTGGGTGAGATTTATTTTTTGTCATTAGCTATTATTCCTCTCTATACTGACTAAATATTTTTATTGTTTCACTATTACTCTTGGCTTTAGTCTTCCAGTCTGGTGAACAACTGAACATCTAAACTTTGGCTAATGTCATACATTTCCAGTTTCTAATCGGGTGAGGGAAAGCAAGCCTATACAACTCCTCATCAGAGAAATTAATTCCTATAATACTTATCTCTCCTGAGTTAAGACACCTGGAAAAACATGACAAATCAGCGTCATAGGGGATGGACAGCTGGGCAAGGAGTCAAGAACATCTGGGTTCAAACTAGTCTCAGATCCTTCCTAATTGTGTAACCCTGGGAAAGTCATTTAAATTCTTTTTGTCTCAGTTTCCTCAACTGTAAAATCCTTTACCTCACAGAATTGTGAGGATCAAATGAGATATTTGTAAAGTGCTTAGCACAGTATGGCACATAGTTGATTCCATACACATGCTTATTCTCTTCCTTTTCTCTTCCTCTTCCCTTTGTAGTAGTGATGGCACATCAGATGTAGAGTATGTTGTAATACTGCATTGAAAATGTCTCAACAATGTATGGAGTAGATTGGCTTCTGTGAACTGCATAAGGACTATCTATATTTGTGTTTTATCATGGTGAGTTTGGAGTTCCCTAAAGAAGTCATAAGTATTGGTACAAAAGTGAATACCCTAACTCAGTAGATTCAAACCCAGCCCACACCTCTGGAGTTTGTACATTAATTGGAACCTCTCCTAGTGTAGAAGCAAGTATATAGAAAGAAAATAGTATTAATATAAAGTCAAACATGGCTGAGGTGACTTAATATAGTGGACCATTCAAGGCATTCACCAGTTAGAACAACACAGGTCCCATATTGGAAATTCTAGTGTTTCCTGGGAAGAGGAGCTTAGTCTCAGAATCCAAAGTCCAAAGCATTTTCTTCCCTCTTCTATCCCTCACCATACCATCTTGTACTGGGGGACCACAGCATTGGCAGAAAAGCTGTATTACTTGGGACCTTGGCAAAGAAGTAACTATTGTGGAACTAGAGAATATAGTGGCAGCTAGGAAAGCCTTAGTGTATAGAAAAAAGTCTACTGATAATGCTGGAGAAGAACAAGAGAAAAAAGCCTTCATCTGTCAAGTGTGACTCTACTAACCTGAGCTCCAGAGATTTCTGGGCTGACCATCACTTTGGAGAATTTCATGAGGAAAGTAGTGACATGAATTATTTGCATGTATTGGTGCATCTGGATAATGTCATTGAATTTAAAGATAGAAAAGCATGAGGAAAGATGATTGATGGTATTAGATAAACTACTAGAGAAACTGCTGGTCTACTAAATTTGTCAACTAAGTTCAACAAAGAAGGCATTTAAAATATCTTGAGGGAGGTAGTATTTTGATTGGGTTCTTGAAGAATGTCTAGATAAATTGCAGTAGATATGAATGGAAGTCATTCAAGGCATAGGGGAAAGCAAGAGCAAAATCACAGGTGGAACAATGCAGGGTATTTTTTTTATTGGGGGGGGGGATATGGGAAAATTGCTTCTGATTGGTCTTTCCTCTTCCAGATACTTGGAATTTATAAATTACCAAGGGAAGAATCAGAAAGTCTTTGGGATACCAAGATACAAATTTTTTTAAAATTGTTTCCTTTTAAAATTTTCTTCATGTTGGGTGAAAAGCTTATAATTCTATATGCAACAAAGAAGTAAGCAGGTTCTTTAAAAAAAGAAAATCTCATTTTGGGGCAGCTAGGTGGCACAGCAAATAGAGCACCAGCGCTGGAGTCAGGAGGACCTGAGTTCAGATACGAACTCAGACACGTAACACACACACACACACACACACACACACACACACACACGCACAAAACTAGCCATGTGACCTTGGGCAAGTCACTTAACCCCAATTGCCCTACCATCCCCGCTCCAAAAAGAAAAACAAATCTCATTTTAACAAGGGATCACAATTTCAGATAAGATTGTATTTCATATATGCTTAACAAGCAAACAGCAATGTCATGTTTTTCTTCATTCTGTGACATGAGGAATGTTTTCAGGATTTGGTAACAAGACACCTAGTTAAGGTTTGCCCCAGTTCTGACCTTGCTCTTTAATTGTACCCCTACATAATGGTCTTAGGTAAACCAAACCCCCAAAACTCTTGTTAGAAAATAAAAGTGTGAAGGACCAAAAGGTATTATAAGGATTCTATCCTCATAAAAAAGTAAATACTATAATGAATCAGAGTAAGGCAGCCTCATAGGAGAAAAATGCAAAATGGGGACATTCAAAAGGACCAAGCTTTTCTCCTTCTCCAGACTGTCTTACTTCAATTTAAGTCAATAAGTATTTATTAAATAGCTGTATGCTTCAATGCATGGTGATGGGTACAAGAGATATAAATTAAAAAAAACAGCTACTGCCCTTATGGATTTCACATTCTATGGGAAAGGGAATGGGAAGGCAAAATTATTAGGGTAATGGTTTGAGAGTATTGTAGGGCTGATGGAAGGCTTTTTTTTTTTCAATGATGGAGAAAATCTAGCCAAACAGTAGGGAAGGAATGAATGAATAAGGAAAGATTAAAATTTAGGAAGATAAAGAAGATATTTAAACAATAGAATTGTCAGAGCAAACTGAACAGAACAGACTTAAAGACACAAGTAGAGTGGTTGGTGCTTTTAATGGCACAGGACACCTCCTCCTCTGATATCATAGAAAATGGGAATGTAATGGAGGATAACATTGAGAAATTTGGATTTCTAGAACTAGGGAGAATAATGAGTTAAAAAATTATAAGAGTAGTATATGGCACAAGGTCCTTATACTCAGGGTGTCTTCTAAGGACAGACGAAGATCTCAAGATTAAAGGTAGAAGTTGAGATATCTTGGTGATTGGAATACACCTTGTTATGGGAATGATAATCTGAAGATCTTCCCTGCCCCTAGCCCCCTTTGATAGGCATAAGTCACTCTGAGAACTTTCCATGATTTGAAAATATCCTCTGCCCCCTAATAGGCTGAATGTGGTCACAGGGAGCCTGTGGTGGGAGGCTTGTTTTTCAGGAATGCCCACACCTTGTTACTTTGTGATTGGGCAGTAGGTCAAGAGGGTTGTGGCATTCTCTGACCCAGGAGAAGGCTATATATACCCTGATGTGAGGTTTTGCTTTGGGGCTTACTTTGAGAAGAGTTGTGTGATTTGACCAGTTGAGACGGGGCAGCAGTAGAGCTGCTTTGAAACCTCAGATGTTGGTACTTCCCTCTCTGGTAATTGACTAGGTATGGATGTAATGGTCAGACAGCTGTCTGCTGATCTCATTCTCTGTATTTTTTGTCTGCTTGTAACTTCTGTTTGTATCCTCTGAATTTCAGGGTGCTGAACTTTTTCCCCTGAACTAGGTAAATGATATATGTTTGATTAAAGCAAGGTTGTTAATCCATTTTGAGTTGCTTTCCTTTAGAAAAGCAGATCTAGGAATCTGTGCTAGCAGCCATCATGGGTATGCTAGGGTGCTTGCTGCTACACACCTTCCTGCTATTCAGCAGTGTGGGTGGTACACTGCTCTGGACTTCAAAATCTGAATGAGAACCACAGTTCTCTCACTTACTAGTTGTGTGACTGTTGACAAAGTCAGCAAATCCTCTCTGTACTGACTAGAAGTTACAGCACTTGTTTGTCCTACCTCACAGAGCTGCAATGAGAAATACAATTTACAAATTAATGTGCTAAATAAATGTAAGCTCTAATTGTTATGTCATTGTATAACTTTATTAATCTCCATGCTTCCAAGCAGGATTACATCCAAAGCAACCTAGGGAGAAAAACACTGATGACCACTTTTTAAATAAGTCTGCAAACATGGGGGCAGCTAGGTGGCGCAGTGAATAGAGCACTGGTCCTGGAGTCAGTAGGACCTGAGTTCAAATCCGACCTCAGACACTTGACACACTGACTAGGCTTGTGACTTGGGCTAGTCACTTAACCTCCAATTGCCCTCCAAAAAGCAAAAAAAAAAAGAATAAGTCTGTAAACATTCTGATGCTATGATCTCCCTTGGAGAAAGGTTCCATTTCTCTTCAACTTAAGGGGCAGTACAATGAAAAGGGTATGTGGTTTTCAGAAGAACCAACTGATTTTGAGTCTCTCATCTCTGCTACTTTCTGCCTATGTGACTTTGATCAAGTCAATGAATCTTTGTTTTCTTCTAGAAAATGAAGGCCATAGGACTTTATGACCCCTAAATTTCCTTCCATCTTATGAGCCTATGTTCAAAAAGTTTCTTCAAAATTCTAACAGAAATATGCCAGACTCCGTTTTTTGGAGAGCAGGGGACTTTAAATAGGAAATGATAAGTGAAAAGTGCCCACTCTGCCCTTAACCAGAGAAGATCTATTGATTCCTCTTTTAAAACTCTGCACACTGCCAAGATTTAATGAGTCTTTCAAGTCACATTTCACATTACTTGGTTAAATCAGATCTTAAGGCAACATTTTAGGGGAAGTCCTCCTTGATTGCCTTAAAGAATCTAAGCTCCTAAACTAATCAATAGAATGATCTCTTTTGCTCTAACACTTTTTGAAAATTTGTCTCCCTGGAATCAGGGAAGAGAAATCTCAGATCCTCAGGCATTTGTCAAGTAAGCATCATGGAGTTCTTTGAGGCGCTAGTACACAGCCCAGAACCTAGAGTTATATAAAATTTAGAGTAGTGTTGAATATTTGAAGCGATGCCCACAGGCAAATTTCTCCTTTATAAAGCTGCTCTTTGGAAGATATGATTAATGATTTGTTGTTTTGAAAATATCCTGACCTACCCTAAGGAGGCAGAATATCTGACGTTGTTGTGCCTCCAAGACTCAAACACAAAGCATTATTCATCCTATTGGTGTTCAATGAATCAAAAAGAGCAGGAGGGATAAGACTGGAATTATTCGAAGCCCTGGAAGTCAAAATGAAAATTCTTCCCCAAAGTTCACTTTAGGGTGATTTTATGTTCATTTGTAAAAATCTCATTTTATAAAAACCTTTCCTCTTGCTGCCTCAACTGAAGGGCGGAGAGGTGGCAGGGTGGGGAGGAGGGAGGATGCTACTGAATAGCAAAGAACTTGCAAATCCAGGAACATGAAGTACAATCTGTTCAGGCAAGGTGAAAGATCATAAAAACTCATACACTATTCACATAAATTATCTCCTAACTTCACTTGTCTTGGCATTTTATTGCCTAAAAGAAATTATCCTCTTATGGTGAAACATTTTTATGCATTCCAGCATGGCAAACTTTCTATGAAGAAAAAGGGAGGATCATAAAGTGCTTTAAAATGGGTTAGAAAAGAGATCTTTCAGTAGCAATTGAGACTTATTAAAAATACAAGATCTCTTCTTGAATTTTACTTCAAGAATGAAGCCTCCAGACTAAGCAAATGATGTAATTAAACTTCTAGATCCCTATTGAAACAATCACTAGTTATACCCCACTATATTAATTGTGATGGTGAAGTAATTTATTTGAAACTGGGCATGTAATGAATATTTTAGTTTGCTTACTCTAGGCCTACGTCTATATATGGCTGTTATTACCTAGGTGCCATTTTCAATGAATTATTTAATTCTTTCTTTTTTATAAATTTAAAGAGACAAAGCTGCTGGCATAAAAGTACATATTTTATGTGTATGCTTTGCTGAGAGTAAAAATATTATGTGTAAATCATACTTAGAAGTTAGCTTTCAAGTTCAGATTGCAACAAAAGCAACTGAGAAAGAATTTTGTTTGCATTTGGGATTTAGCAGAAATCATATTGGGGAGCTAGGTGGCACAGTAGATAGAGTACCTGGCCTAGAGTCAGTTTGAGTTCAAATCTGACCTCAGACATTTACTAGCTGTGTGATTCTGAGCAAATTGATTAATCCTGCTTGCCTCAGTTTCTGAATCTGTAAAATGAGCTGGAGAAAGAAATGGCAAACAAATCCAGTATCTTAACCAATAAAACTCCAAATGGGGTCAGGAAGAGTCAGACACAACTGAACAACAACATAATTCTGCTAATTATGAATTAAGGACTGTTAACCAACTTTAATGATTTTGAGGCAGGGGGAGCGGGGAATGACAGCCTCCACAAAGAAAACACAAGAAATCATTTTACAGATGATGTTGACTCTAACTACTGAACCCTGTCATGAACAGAAATAGCCAACAGAAGGTATACTGTGACAGTGAGCCCCATGAAGTAGCCACATTGGATTCATTTTAATTCAATAAATATTTATTAAGTACCTAGGGCATCTAGTTGGAGCAGTGGATAGGGAACTGGGCCTGGAATCAGAAAGACCTGAGTTCAAATCTGCCCTCCAACATTTACTAGCTGTGTGACCCTGGGCAAGTCACTTAACCCTGTTGGCCTTCATTTCTTCAACTGTAAAATGAGCTGGAGAAAGAAATGTCAAACCACTTCAGTATCTTTACCCAGAAAACCTCAAATAGGGTCTTGAAGAATTAATTATACAAGACTGAAAAACAACTGAATAACAACAAAAATTTCAAAATGCATGTGAAAAATGCTTAAAAACATGTGATGATATGTTTTTAAGATGATACATAAGGAGAGGTTATAGAAATACAGGAAAGGAAATATGGCAGAGTTTATAGACTGGAGGACCAGGCTAGACAAGGTTATTAATAATTAATAATTTAGTGCCTAAGGTTAAGGTTGGGAGAAGGGGAGAGTAGGGGAAAGGAAAGATAATGCAAAAAGCATATTGAAGCTTTTGAAAATACCAATATACACACACGCATGCATACATACATATATACATGTACCTGAATATGTATATATGACATGTAAATATAGTATAGATGTGTGGATATACATATACAAACATACACATATATGTGTGTGTATATATAAAGTATTTATGCATGTATTCCCTTCCTTGCCAATCCTTACTTCCGTCACTTTAATTATTATCTCTACAGCAATGATATCCCAAGCCATCTCTCTAACCTAAACTCCTCTTCTGAGTTCTAGAACCATATCTTCCACTGACTGTAAGATATCTCTGTTTGTATGTGCCACCTGTTCTTCAAACTTAAAAAAATCCAAAAAGAGCTTATCTATTCTCCAAGACCACCTCTTCTGGACTTCATTATCTTCACTAATAACATTAATACCATTTGCCTACTCCCTGATATTTAAAACCCAGGTGTTTTCTTTGAATTTTAACCCCTCCCCTTATATTAGCCATCTTCAGTCAGTTAAGAAATGCTGTTCATTCTCTCTTTGGTTTATCTCTCCAGTCTATTCTCTCCTCTCTTCCTATTGCCCCCACTTTAATATAAAGCTTCATCACTACTTTCCAAGAATGTTACAAAAGTATCCTAATGAATCTTCCCAGGTTCCCTTTCCCTTCTCCCCTTCTTGCTTTCTCTGCACCCTATCATTCCTTCCCACTATTTCAGACTCATCTTTCTTACACAGAGATATATGTGGTTGTGTCAGATAAAGTTTGCTTGTGAGGTTACCCTCCTCCACCCTAGTCCTCCCACACTCCCACATGTCATAAAGGCCCTGCAGAAATAGGTGTCAAGGGACTCTTTCCTATCTTTGAACCCAATCTCCATTGTCCAGTAGTTACCAGGTTTTGACACCCCTTTGCACTAGATGTTGACCTTCTTATACTCAACCTTGTTTGAGGTACACAAGAGCCCTGTTCTACCTCCACCCTTAATGTCCACTACTCCCTTCTCAACAGTGATTTTCAAAGACTGTCTACTCTTCCATTGTTCCTTAAAGGCCACTGGGCCTTATCTTTTGTCCTCTGAATCTCTGGACTGGCTGCTGCATCCTTAAGTGCACTTGACCATTTTATTCACCTGAAGATAAAATTTTCTTATATTTGTTTTGTCTCCTAATTAGAAGATGATGTCCCTATAGGAGGGGTTGTCTTGTTTGTTTTATCTTTGTATCCCCAGTTATAGCATAGTGCTTAGCACATGGTAAATATTACATTTTTTTATTCCATTTCATTTCTATTTTATTATTTTCCCAAAGTTTTCAGTGCCTCTTGCATCTAATTAAAAATCAAAGTTCAATGTCTTTAGTTGGATTTCAAGATCTTATAAGTGGGTATCATGCCATCTTTCTTTCCATAAGGCAAAAGGGGAGAGAGTGCTTCAAGTGAAGAACCACAATGCTACATGGAAAAAGTGTTTACAAAGTATTTTTGATACAGAGAAATGAGGAAAACAAATGTCAAAAAAAAGTAGTATACATGTGCATCCACATTGACCCACAGTCCCATGAATGCCACCAGGTGTGATTTGGATGTATGCTGAAATGCATTCTTGGGTCAAAGGCCCAAAGCTAGTTGGGGCTAAAGTTTACATAAAACCTCTTGGCAAAGAATTGATTTGGCACTAATAGAAGACTTCCTATCATCATTGGGTGATAAATGTGATGGAATGGTCCACTGATATGTGAAGGTATTCTGTGCATTGCTTAATGAGAAATGAAGAATGAGGGGCATGGAAATATGAAGCTTAATTCTAACTGTGCCATAGCAAGAAAGTGGAAGGAAGGAGAAACTGCCTAGTGTTTTGGTCAGTTAAGTCTTAGAATACCTGTGCTTCATGAATTGTTGTTGAAACTGGAACTCTCCAGTCAACCTGGTTTTCAACTCCCAGTCTCATCTTCTACCGTTAAATGAACTTTACACTGCAAACAGACTAAATTACTTATGGCTTTCCACATATATATCTCATGGGTTTTCCCGCCTTCACATTCCTTTCTTTGCCTTCCTGCCTTTTAAATTTTCTATGTAATTTTGGCTTCTCCCTCCCACTGACTGGTAAAGATCTCCCCCTTCTGATATAAATAGAACATCTCTTATTGATTTATCAAATTTTATTTTGTACCAGAATTATTTGTATGTTTTTTTCCATGACTCCATAATAATATAAACTTAAAGAGGACAGTGGTTCAATTTTATCTAAATTTTCTTTTTTTCTATGAGTACTCAGCACCATGTATTGCATACAGTAAACACTTAAAAAGTGTTGCTAGGGGCAGATCCAAGATGGCAGAATGGAAGCATAACCTCTCCATGGATCCAGCTTCCACCTTCCCCAATCCATGTAAAAAGGGGACTCTAAACAAACTTTGGAGCAGCAGAACCCACAAAATGACACAGAGAAGCTAACCTCCCACTGAGGACACCCCAGCAGGCCAGCAGGAATCCAGCACAGCACTCTGGGAGCCTAACCCAGCCCCACACCCGAGGCTTTAGCCCCAGGGCAGGCCTCACCAGCCCCCAGCGGGAGGGACTCCAGATCAGCAGCAGCTGTGGCCACTTCCAGATTTATCAATACATAGATGGGAAGGACAAAGTGAAAGGTCAGTGCAGTCTGGACTTTGGGATCCAGTAAGTGGGAGTGTGTGGCTTTTGCCCCCTGAGCAGAGCCAGCCAGTGCCACATGGCAGCTTCAGCTCCTGGCCTGCAGAGTATAGGGGAAACAAGCACCAGTCTGAGGGGTAATCGCTCTTGCTTGAACCTTCTTGGATCTAACTTGCAGTCTAGGGTGGAGGTCCTGGGGTGTATCTCCAGCTTGCCAGAGCATGTGGAGACCTCAGAAAGAGCACCCATGTAATACCTCCAGCAGCTGAGAAAACTCCAGCGTTTGGGATGAAAGCTCCCCTGTCTGGTGTAAGAGTCCTACTGTGGCAAAAAGCCCAGGGGTAAAGTGACTGAGGGGAGACATGACCAGGCAAAGGAAACAAAGCAGACAGAAGATTCAAACATTACACTCCTATTTTGGGGACAAAAAGGAGCAAAGCATGGAACAGGAGGAAAACAGTGAAGTCAGAACTCCTGCACCAAAAGCTTCAAAGGAAAATACAAGCTAGTTATAGGCCATAGAGGACCTTAAGAAGCAGATAAGAGAAGTGGAGGAAAAATTGGGAAAAGAAATGAGAACGATGCAAGAAAATTATGAAATGAGAGTCAACAGCCTGACTGAGGAAAATAACACCTTAAAAAATAGACTAACTCAATTGGCAAAAGAGGCTCAAAAAGGCAATGAGGAGAAGAATGCCTTAAAAAGCCGAATTTGCCAGATGGAAAAAAGAATCTCAAAAGCTCACTGAGGAGAATCATAGCTTCAGAATTAGACTGGAGGCAAATGTTAGCTAATGACTTTATGAGAAATCAAGATGCTGTTAAACAGATCCAAATAAATGAAAGAATAGAAGGCAATGTGAAATATCTCATGGGAAAAACCACTGACCTGGAAAATAGATCCAGGAGAGATAATTTAAAAATTATTGGACTACCTGAAAGCCAGGATCAAAGTAAGAACCTAGAAATCATCCTCCAGGAAGTTCTCAAAGAAAACTGCCCTGATGTTTTAGTACCAGAGGGCAAAATAGAGGTTGAAAGAATCCACTGATCAACTCCTGAAAAATATCCCCCCAAAAAAAACCCTCCTAGGAATATTATACCCAGGTTATGGAATTCCCAGATTGAGGAGAGAATATTACAAGCAGCCAGGAAGAAACAATTTGAATATTGTGGAAACACAATCAGGATAACCCAGGATATGGCAGATTCTACACTGAGGGACCAAAGAACTTGGAATATGATATTCCAGAGGTCAAAGGAACTGGGATTAAAAGCAAGAGTCACCTACCCAGCAAAACTGAGTATCATGTTTCAGGGGAAAATATGGTAATTCAGGGGAATAGAGGACTTTAAAGCATTCTTGATGAAAAAACCAGAGTTGAATAGAAAATTTGACATTCAGATACAAGAAGCGAGAGAAGCATGAGAAGGTAAACAGGGAAAATAAATCATAAGGAACTCATCAAAGTTGAACTATTAACATTCCTACATGAAAAAAAAACAATAGTTTAAACTTATGAGACTTTTTCCAGTAGTTGAAGGGAATAGAAATATATATAAGTCTATATAAGAGGGTATATGGGCATATGAATACATGTGTGAATATGTTTACAGGTATACATAGATAGAGGGCACAGGACCAATTTAACAGGAAGGGATGATACTTAAAAGGTAAAATTAAGAGGTGAGAGAGGAATATAATGAGAGGAGATGGGGAGAGACAGATTGGGGTGAACTATCTCATACAGAAGAGGCAAGGGAAATGGTTACAATGGAGGGAAAGAATAGGAAGGCAAAAGGGAATGGGTCAACCTTATTCACATTGAATTTGGCTTAAGAAGGGAATGAAATGCACACTAAATAGGGTATCTCACCCTCCAGGAGAGTAGGGGGGGAATGGGATGAGAGGGGTGATGATGGAAGGGAGGGCAGGCTTGAGGAGAGGGAAGTTGGAAGCACCCACTTCTGAAAAGGGAGGGGACCAAAGTAGAGAATAGAACAAGTGGGAGGTGGGTTGGGGGGAGGGAAATATAGTCAGTCTTTTACAATAAATCTACTGTGTTATTGTTTTACATTAGCCACACATGTACAACCTATACTGAACTGCTTATCTTCCCAGTAAGGGTGGGTGAAAAGGAAGGAAGGGAATGAATCTGGAATTCAAAGTTTTAAAATCAAACATTCAAATATATATAATATATGTATATATGTACATATATGTATATATATATACTATTATTAATACTATTTGCATGTAATTGGGAAATAAGATATATAGGCACTGAGACAAAGGGATCCACTGGAAAATTCGAAAGGGGTATTGGAGAGAGCAGATTAGAGGAAGGGATACCTTGTGGGACTGCTATTTTGGGGCGGTGGGTAGGGGAAAAACAGGGAGAAATTTATAACTCAAAATCTGGTGGAAATGAATGATGTAAATCAGTAGTTAATAAAGCATTTACATTTTAAAAAAGTGTTTCTATTGTTGAAATATTTATTTTTATTTTTGTCATTGAAAGTTCCTAAAATACTACTTATATAGCCTATTCAAGGAGCAATTACTTGACTGAATATAATCCTATTAACAGTCTCATTTTCCATTTTCTACCATCTAAGTAGACATCAGAGTATGAACTCTAATCCTTAATTCCTCTTAGAGCAGGGGAATGGCTACAAGCTTATGTGAGGGACATCAAAGATGATAGAGCAAGACCTCATTATGCAGTTAATCTTTTTTATCTAATGAAGTGGTCAGTGATCAAGCAATTTACACATTAATCTTCTAAAGGTGTTTTTTTTGACAGCTGTACATAATCCTTCATAAAGCATTTTCAGAAGGATTGTTTATATACATCAGTCTTAGCTAATGAAGATTAGAAAAATAAAAGCATTTTTAGTGTAATTTAGTTTTCCACTACAAAAAGGTATATTCTGAAAAACTACTAAGGAAATTAATTACTTAATTTTGTTAATTAGATAATGCATCAAACAGAAAATAACCATACTTTTTTTTGGAAGAGAAAATAGCATATTCTGCATAGTTTCTTGATCTAAAAGTAATTACTTTATGTTTCAAAGATTCCTGACAAGTATGATTTTATAAGAGGAGGATGCAATATATTTTTCAAAAATTCCAAAAATGGAGATCCTGCATTTAGGCTCTAGAGCTACCTCTCATACCTAGAACTAAGTTATTCCTAATATATGACATGGATTTCTCTTATTTCCCTTGAAATATAGAAGAGAAATTTACAATAGCCAGCCATTGTAATCTATATAAATACATATTCAGAATATCCCAAAAGTCTTAGTACAGTTTTAGGCATCAGTTTTAATCTCATAATTTTCTCTCTGTGAGGTGAAGATGCTATATCACAAGATCATGGGACTTTGATCTGGAAGGGGCTTTAATGATCAACTCATGAAAACTCCTAATTTTACAAATAAAGAAAATAAATTCCAGAGAAACTATAAAGCAGAATAAGATTTCAAACAATCTTATCTTTCTTTCTAAGGTGCCATTTTCTAATCCTTCAATTATTTTCCTTCACCTTCTGCAAATTATTCATATAATTTTCAAGTTGCTGACTTCTAATAGGATACACCTACCAATAAGGAGACAGCTAATTTTATTATAAGTCGATTCATTTAATGATTAGAAATGTTTATTAACCTTAATATCCACATTTCCAAAGTTTGCTAAGGATATTACTGAGGCATTGTAAAATATTTGAATATCTTTGGAATTATTAAAGATTAAAATAAGCACAGTTTAATGCACTCAGTAAGTCTATATTTCATTAAATGACACTATCATAATATAATGTTGATAACATTGGGAAAATTGCATCAAATTCTAGCATGTTAGCCAGATTTCTTAGTCAAATAAAGTCAGTTAAGCACTTACAGTATCCTAGGCATTATGCTAAGGTAAAGGGAAAACAAATAGAAGAAAAAGAAAGACATTTCTGCTTCAAAGAGTTTACATTCTAATGGGGGGGGCCAAAACATGAAAGAAAGTTGAAAAGGCGGGAGTGGGGTAACCCATAAATGTGCATGGTAATAAAAATCTGGAAAAAAAAAAAGACAGCTGACCTGTTTGTTCAGTCTTTTCAGTTCTGTCCAACTTTTCATGACCTTATTTGGTGTTTTCTTGGCAAAGATACTGTAGTAGTTTTTAATTTACTGTCCTAGCTTATTTTACAGATGAGAAAACTGAGGTTAAAAGGGTTAAATGACTTACCCAGGGTCACACAGCTAGAAAGTATCTGAGGCCAGATTTGAACTCAGGAAGGGGAGTCATCCTGACTCCAGGTCTGTCACTCTATCCACTTTTCCACCTTGCTGGTCTGGGCCAGTACTCAAAATGAAGGTTCTAGGAAAGACTCACTAATGGGAAAACATGGTTTCATAGGTGGAGGCAGGCATCTCTAACCACTCAGAAAAAAAAGAAACTGGTATAACATTCCACACAGAAAAAAAATGGATGAAAAATGCCTATTTTCTAGACTATTACATGCAATTGAATGAAAACACCATTGAATTATTCCTTCAGCACATACTGTATGCTTGAATAGACAAGGAAGAACAATAGTGGATCCAGAATGGAAATGATGGAAGAAAATGCACTGTATTACATTAGGGGAGTTAATCATTGCTTTTCATGGTACCAAGTTGTCCCTTGACATAAAAGCACATCTTCTTATCAATCATATTCTTTTGGTGTTACAATTTGTCTAAGAATTGCAATGTCTCATAACCTGCAAAATGTCACAACTGTAGGGCCCAAATGATGCAAATATTTTGTCAATAATGACTTGTACACAAGAAGTGGCATAAAAATATGACCCAGAATATCTATGTATGATCATAAATGGTCAATAACTCTAAAAGTAGTTGTAGCAAGGAATAACAGAAGGACAACTGAGGGTCCATAGAGAGTTGAAAACCCTAAATAAAGTCCTACAGAATATTGGGCCTATCTTTTATAGAGAATTTATTGAAGAACATGGTCAAGACTAGAGTAACCTCCACTACAAAATTAGATATCTAATCAAATTGATGAGATAAGTGACCCAGTTAAATATTATAGTACCAACCTTAGCACCACTTGAAGATTTTTGTTTGTAAAGCACATACATATGCTTTAAACTTTCTCTTATGCCTACAGTAATTTTGGTCCAACCCTGTAATTCCATTGATATAGGCAGCTTCCTGGAAAAGAGACTCCTCTATCAACATTGATCAGCATCTACTCTATATGTCATACTCTTAGATGCCTGGCATCTAAGATAGTAGTAAAAGGAGAAGAAGGGAAATTTCATTGATTTATTTATTTCCTTTTGTTAATTGGGACTCAGGGCCATCCATTTTGGTATTTGGGGGTAACTAAAAGTTTCTCTTCTGCTAATATGAACCTCACCTAACCAAAATTTACCTCATGGATTAATAGTTAATGTAAGATCTCCTGTTGAAAGGTTGTTGAGTTTAACAAAAGTTTTCTCATGGGAACAGTGTGCACAGTAACAGCAACATTGTGTGATGATCACCTATGATAGATTTAGTTCTTCTCAGTAATATAATAGAATTCCCAATTACTCATGATAGAAAATGCTAACCACATGCAGAGAAAGAAATATGGAATCTATTGGATTCTATGGAGTCTTCAGTGCATATTGAAGTTTACCATTTTCCCTTTTCTCTGTTCTGTTTTTTATATTTCTTGGTTTATTTTGTTTTTATTCTTCTTTCACAACATGACTAATGTTAAAACATGTTTAACATGATTGTACATGGAACTAAAAATCTTACAAAATGCATGTTGAAAACAATCTTTACATGTAATAGGAAAAATGAAAAAATTGGAAAAATACTATTAAGTGAAAAAAAAACTTGTCTCATGAGATGTGAAGATTTAATTGGGCTCTTAAATATTCCTAAGAGAACAGGAAGAATCTTATTGTCTCTGACTCCTTGGCAGCATATAGATTTTCACCCTCAATTAGCCTATTTGTTTACCCTTTAAATGAAGTTTCATTTGTAACTTGACTTAGTTTGCTTATGGAGTTTGATGAAATGTGTTTCCTTAAGGGACCATAAGATTATGACTCAAACTAAGTTTAGTTTTTATGACATTGAAAGAAGTATGTTACCTTTTGTTAAACTTTAATGGCCTAAGAGGAATATATAAGATTGTGATATTTACAAGAATCATTTCTCTGTCACTCTGACATAATTTTGTCAATAATAAGTCTTTTTACAATCCTAACGATTGTTTAGGCTTTCTCTGAGGTCTGAAGCTATTATTGAGCACAATAAGAAAACCTTGGTTTCACCTCTATTAGTTCTGCTTTGTTGTAAATATATTTTTTCAGCAGTTATCAACCTCATGAACTCAAAGAGAAAGTATTTTTCCCATAGAAGTAGCAAAATTTTTAAGGTTTGAGAAGTGCTTTACAAATATTTTCTCTTTTTATTCTGCCCACAACCCTGGAAGGGAAGTGCTCTAATTATTTCAGTAAAGTAAATGAGAAACCTGAGATAGACAGTCATTTAACAAAAGATACATGGACTGCTGAAGTTTGCATGGTTAGTGTCTGAGACTGGATTTAATCTCAGATCTTTATAACTCTGGGTTCAGTATTCTAACCACCGTACCACTTCCAGTTAAGTGACATATAATGAGTCACACAGCCATTAATGCTCAAAAGGTAGGACATTAATCCAGATCTTCATGAATTCTAGGCCAGCTTTTCCTTATCTAGTCAATAAATATTCAGTCAATAAACATTTATTAAGTGCCTACTATGTACCAGTCACCATGGTAATAAATCATTGAAGATACAAATAAGAAAAAAAGAAGATAACCCCTGCCCTCAGAGGTGGTAATGTAATGGAGGGAAGACAAGTCAGAAAGAGAAACTGGAAATGGGGAGGTAAGTCTTGCCAGAGTGTATCTGACTTGGGGAGATTATGTTTGAGGCATCGAAACCAAGCAGAATAGTTTATGGAAAATGAAGAGTTTAGCTACAAAATTCTGAGCCTTCTTTTAAGGGCGGCTTTTGGAGGAGTTCATTACTTCTCCCTCCAGCCCTCCAATAAGAGGGGAGAGTCAGTTGAGAGTACCAGTAAAGTGTCGAAGATCAAAGCTGGATCATTCTCCATGATAGTTCAAGTGATGTGCTTATGCTGGAGGAAGTTAATGATCCTGGAGTGGAAACAAAGCAGAGCAGTAGGTGCAAAATGAAGAGTACCTAGTGTACTACATTCATAAAATGCTAATAAATGCTTAACAAATAGCTCTCCCCAAAGTAAGATATACTTTTTAAGTTTAATCTGCATTGCTAAAATTGTGTGAAACACTTTAAGTCTAGAAAAATAAAAAAAATAAATCAAGCCTTAATTGTAGTTATTGCCAATTCCTTGGGTGTAAATGTTTTCACTAAAAATTTAACAATAAGCTATTGGTACATGGTTCTAAGTGGCTCCAGCACTCCGCTGATGCACTGCTTCACAGTTCCAATACTGTAATTGAAAGAAAAATGAGAGACTCAGTGACAACTTACTGAATAACATCCTTGTAAATTTAAAGGATTAATAGTTTCCTCAAAATATTTGAATTATTTCCAGAGAGTTGTGTTAAAAACAAGGAGAAGGAAATGATGAGGCTGGATAAAATTTGGGGAATTCCCTAGCATTTTTAATGATGGCAAATTGCTCACCATCCTCTAGAATTTTAGGAACATAGTATTTCAGGGGTGAAATAAGACTATGGAGGTCAACTAGTTCAATTTCATCTTTTGGATACTGAAAGAACTGAAATACCAAGAAGTCAGATGACCTCTTGTTGAGAAAATATTCAAGGTCAAATATGTCCAAGTCATTTCACTAACACTAACGTTTTCCCAAAATGTCACATGATTATAAATTGTAGGAAACTATAATTTAGGAAGAATTAAAATTTCAAATAATGGAAAGATCAATGAAAAATGCATAGGTATAATTAGTCTCATAGGAGGTTACCAATGATGACTTATAGGTGAAACATGGAAACAATTTTTGAAAAAGGAGCAATTAATGAAAATAAATGGATAGAAAAAAAAAGGACTTCAGAAATCAACCAAAGGTAAAGCCAAGATGGCAAAGTCAGGAAGTTACCTAAACTCTTCTCAGTTTGCCTAGAAACAATGTTAAATCAAGCCTTTAAATTTATTCTGGAGTGAGAGAACCCACAAAAAGACAGAGTGAAACAATTTTCAAGCCAAAGATAACTTCAAAGGACTTCAAGAAAGGTCTGTCTCACTTGTGTAAAAAGGGAGCACAGCACAGAGCAGTTGGTATCCAGGCAAACCAGTGGGAAGCTCTTAGCTATAGCACAGATTAGCAACTGGTTCCCCAAGGTCCTGAGTCATCAGGTCATTCCCACAGCAGGCCAGCTGTGAGGCCTCCAGCCCCAGTGCAGTAAGTAAACTGACAGTCCTGAAAGCTTAGGCACAACAGGCTTGAATAGGCCAGGTCACCCCAGCACAATAGGCAAGTCACCAGCCCTGTAGGCCACAAAGTAAAAGACATTGACCAGATCCCTGTCCCCCAGAACAGGAAGCTTGGGACAGTGCCCCTTTACTCCAGGAGCAGCATTCAACTTTAAAAGTCACAATATGCTGAGAAATGAGCAAAAAATTTTTAAAAGATCCCCAGACATAGCTATTATGACAACAATGAAGATCAAAATACAACCTCAAAAGAGGGCAAAAATGTCAAAACACCCACATACAGAGAGGAATATAAATTGGCTTCAAGACCAAAAAGTCTTCTTGGAAGATCTTAAAATGGATTTTTAAAATCAAATGAAAGAAATAAAAGAAAAAAGGGTAAAGAAAAAAAACAATTTAAGTCAATCAAGAGAAACAGGAAAAAGAGTCAACAGCTTGAACAAAGAAAACAACTCCTTAAAAAGCAAAATTGGGAGTCAAGATGGTGGAGTAGAAACAGGACCTCTGCATGGTTCTGGCTTTCACCACATCCAATCCATGTAAAAGGGGACTCTGAACATACTTTGAAGCTACAGAACCCACAAAATGACACAGAGAAACTAATCTCTTGCTGAGGATAGCCCGGCAGGAATTGGCCAGAGCAGCGCTCTGGCAGCCAAGCCCAGCTCCATGTCGAGGTTTTAGCCCCAGAATATTCCTGAACACTCACCAGCTGGAGGGACTCCAAATCACCAAGAGCTGTGGCGGTGCAGAATTATCAACACGTAGATGCTAAGGACAAAGTGAGAGGTTAGTGCAATGTAGACTTTAAGACCAAGTAGTTGGTAGTACATTGGCTTTTGCCCCTGGGGTGAGAAGCCCATGAGGGCTGTGGCACAACTGCTCACACATGACAGCTTCAGTTCCTGGCCTGCAGAATGTAGAGGAACAAGCAACCAGTCTGAGGGGGAATCGCTCTTGCTTTAACCTGCTTAGATCTGCATTGCAGTCTAGGGTAGAGGTCCTGGGGTTGTGTCCAGCTTGCCAGAGCATGTGGAGATTTCAGAGAGGGCACCCAACTAATACTTCTGGCAGCTGAGAAAATCCAAGTGTTTGGTACAAAGCTCCCGTGTCTGGAAGCAGAGTCCTACTGTGGCAAAAAGCCCAAAAGACAAGTAATTGAGTGGCAACATAAGCAGGCAAAGGAAGTAAAGCAAACAGAAGAATCCAACATTGGACTCCTATTTTGGGGACAAAAAAGATCAAAGCATGGAACAGGAGGAAGACAGTGAAGTCAGAACTCCTGCACCAAAAGCTTCAAAGGAAAATATGAGCTGGTTATAAGCCACAGAAGACCTGAAGAAGCAAATAAGAGAAGTGGAGGAAAAATTGGGAAGCAAAATGAAAACAATGCAAAAAAGTTATGAAATGAGAGTCAACAGCCTGAATGAGGAAAATAATACCTAAAAAAACAGACTAACTCAGATGGCAAAAGAGGCTCAAAAAGGCAATGAAGAGAAGAATGCCTTAAAAAGCCAAATTTGCCAGATGGAAAAAGAATCTCAAAAACTCACTGAGGACAATCATAGCTTCAGAATTAGACTGGAGCAAATGATAGCTAATGACTTTATGAGAAATCAAGATGCTGTTAAACAGATCCAAACAAATGAAAGAATAGAAGGCAATGTGAAATATCTCATGGGAAAAACCACTGACCTGGAAAACAGACCGAGGAGAGATAATTTAAAAATTATGGGACTACCTGAAAGCCATGATCAAAGTAAGAACCTAGAAATCATCCTCCAAAAAATTCTCAAAGAAAATTGCCCTGAAGTTTTAGAACCAGAAGGCAAAATGGAGGTTGAAAGAATCCACTGATCGCCTCCTGAAAAAGATCCCATCACAATTGATTAGAGAAATGCAAATCAAAACAACTCTGAGGTACCATATGATGCCTATCAGATTGGCTAACATGACAAAGTAGGAAAATGATTAATGCTGAAGAAGATATGGAAAGGGGGGCAGAGTCAAGATGGTGGAGTAGAAGCAGGAACTCCCCACTGCTCCAGCTTCCACCTTCCCCAATCTATGTAAAAGGGGACTCTGAACAAACTTTGGAGCTGCAGAACCCACAAAATGACACAGAGAAGCGAACCTCCCACTGAGGACATCCTGGCAGGCCAGCAGGAATTGGCTGGCACAGTGCTCTGGGAGCTAAGCTCAGCACCACACCAAGGCTTTAGCCCCAGGGCAGGCCTTACCAGCCTCTGGCAGGAGGGACTCCAGATCAGTAGTAGCAGTGGCCGTTTACAGATTTATCAACACATAGATGGGAACAAAAAAGTGAGAGGTCAGTGCAGTCTGGACTTTGGGACCCAGTAAGTGAGAGTGCTTGGCTTTTGCCTCCAGGGTGAGAAGCTGCCAACCAGCACCATGTGGCAGCTTCAGCTCCTGGCCTGCAGAGTGTAGGGGGAACAAGCACCAGTCTGAGGGGTAATTGCTCTTGCTTTAACCTGCTTGGATCTGGATGGCAGTCGAGGGTAGAGGTCCTGGGGTGTGTGTCCAGCTTGCCAGAGCGTGTGGAGACCTCAGATAGGGCACTCATCTAATACCTCCGGCAACTGAGAAAACCCCAGCAACTGGGGCAAAAGCTCCCCTATCTGGTGGCAGACTCATACTGTGGCAAAAAGCCCAGGGTTCTTGTGACTGAGGGGCGACATGACCATGCAAAGGAAACAAAGCAGACAGAAAATTCCAAAATTACACTCTTATTTTGGGGACAAAAGGGAGCAAAGCATGGAACAGGAGGAAAACAGTGAAGTCAGAACTCCTGCACTAAAAGCTTCAAAGGAAAATACAAGCTGGTTACAGGCCATAGAGGACCTTAAGAAGGAGATAAGAGAAGTGGAGGAAAAATTGTGAAGAGAAATGAGGAAGATGCAAGAAAATTATGAAATAAGAGTCAACAGCCTGACTGAGGAAAATAACAGCTTAAAAAATAGAGTAACTCAAATGGCAAAAGAGGCTCAAAAAGGCAATGAGGAGAAGAATTCCCTTAAAAATCAAATTTTCCAGGTGGAAAAAGAATCTCAAAAGCTCACTGAGGAGAATCATTGCTTTAGAATTAGATGGGAGAAAATGGAAGCTAATGACTTTGTGAGAAATCAAGATGATGTTAAACAGGTCCAAACAAATGAAAGAATAGAAGGAAATGTGAAAGATCTAATAGGAAAAACCACTGACCTGGAAAAAAGATCCAGGAGAGATAATGTAAAAATTATTGGACTACCTGAAAGTCATGATCAAAGTAAGAAGCTAGAAATCATCCTCCAGGAAGTTCTCAAAGAAAACTGCCCTGATGTTTTAGAACCAGAGGGCAAAATAGAGTTTGAAAGAATCCACCGATCACCTCCTGAAAAATATCCCAAACAGAAAAGTCCTAGAAATATTATAGCCAGGTTCCAAAATTCCCACATCAAGGAGAGAATATTACAAGCAGACAGAAAGAAACAATTTGAATATTGTGGAAACACAATCAGGATAACCCAGGATCTGGCAGCTTCCACACTGAGGGACCGAAGAACTTGGAATATGATATTCTGGAGATCAAAGGAGCTGGGATTAAAAGGAAGAGTCACTTACCCAGCAAAACTGAATATCATGTTTCAGAGAAAAATATGATCATTCAGTGGAATAGAGGACTTTCAAGCATTCTTGCTGAAAAAAACCAGAATTGAATAGAAAATTTGACATTCAGATACAAGAAGCAAGAGAAGCATAAAAAGGTAAACAGGAAAAGAAATCATAAGGAACTTATCAAAGTTGGACTATTAATATTCCTACATGGAAAAACAATTGTAACTTACGAAACTTTTCTCAGTATTTGAAAGGAATAGAAATATATATATATATATATATGTGTGTGTGTGTGTATGTGTGTGTATGTCTATATATGAGGGTATATGGGCATATGAATACATATGTGAATGTGTGTACACATGTTTACAGGTATACATAGATAGAGGGCACAGGACCAATTTAACAGGAAGGGATGATACTTAAAAGGTAAAATTAAGAGGTGAGAGGAATATAATGAGAGGAGATGGGGAGAGACAGAATGGAGTAAACTATCTCATATATAAGAGGCAAGGGGAAATGGTTACAATGGAGGGAAAGAATAGGAAGGCAAAAGGGAATGGGTCAACCTTATTCCCATTGAATTTGGCTTGAGGAGGTAATGAAATACACACTAAATAGGATATCTCACCCTTCAGGAGAGTAGGGGGGGAACGGGATGAGAGGGGTGATGATGGAAGGGAAGGCAGGCTGGGGGGGGGAGGAAAATTGGGATCACCCATTTCTGAAAAGGGACGGGATCAAAGTAGCAAATAGAACAAGTGGGAGGTGGGATAGAAGTGAGGGAAATATAGTCAGTCTTTTACAATATATCTAACTATGTTATTGTTTTGCATTAGCCACACATGCACAACCTATACTGAACTGCTTAGTAAGGGTGGGTGACAAGGGAGGAATGGAATGAATCTGGAATTCAAAGTTTTAAAACCAAATACACACACACATATGTATGCTATTATTAATACTATTTTACATGTAATTAGGAAATAAGATATACAGTCACTGGGACATAAAGATCCACTGGAAAAGTTGAAAGGGGTATGGGAGAAAATATGGGAGAGAGCAGACTGGAGGAGGGGATATCCTGTAGACTGCTATTTTGGGGCAGTGGGTAGAGGAAAAATGGGTAGAAAATTTGTAACTCAAAATCTGGTTGAAATGAATGATGTAAATCAGAAGTTAATAAAGCATTTGAAAAAACAAACAAAAAAAATTATAGCCCAACAAAATGGCCAGTAAAGGGTTTTCCTTCCAGAATGAACATGATTTAATTACCTATGTTGGTCCTAATTGGCTACAAGCCTATGTCACTGCACTTCAGTTTTGACCATTTGGTTTCCTTTAATTAATACCAAATTACTCTTCTTAATGATAAGCATTGATTGTCCCTGATAACACCACCCTCTTTGCCAGTGGGTATGTGTTTGAGCTTCCAAATACTTAGGCATAGAAATGTCTGTAAAAATGCAAAATGAAACATTAAACTGAGTTTATGGTCAATTTAACTAATGTAAATGTTTGACTTGTTTCATTTGGTCCAATAATGCTTTCCAATAAAGCTGCTGGGTACAAAAAAAAAGGTATGGAAAAATTATAACACTAATGCATTTTTGCTGGAGTTGTGAACTGGTTCAGTCATTCTGGAGAACAATTTAGAACTATTCCCAAAGGGCTATAAAACTGTGCATACTCTTTTATCCAGAAATACCTCCTCTAGGTCTGCATCCCAAAGATATCATAAAAATGGAAAAAGGACCCACAAAACCAAAATATTTATAGCAACTCTTTTTGTGGTGTCCAAGAATTGGAAATAGAGGGGATGCCCATCAATTGATAAATGACTGAACAAGTTATGTTATAAGGATGGAATGGAATGGAATGGAATCCTATTTTGCTGCAAGAAATGATGAGTAGGTGGATTTCAGAAAAACTTGGGAAGACTTGCATGAATTGATTCTGAGTGAAGTAAGCAGAACCAGGAGAACAGTAACAGTAACATTGTGTGATGACCAGCTTTGATAGATTTTGCTCTTGGCAATGCAATAATCTAAGACAATTCCAAAAAACTAAATATGGAAAATGCTATCCACATCTGCAGAAAAACGATGGAGTGTGAATGCAGATTGAACCAGCATATTCTCTCTATCTCTCTCCCCTTTCTTGTGGTTTTTCCCTTTGTTTCTGATACTTCTTTACAACATGACTAACGTAGAATTGTTAAATACAATTGCATGTGTATAGTCTATATCAGATTACATGCCATCTTAGAGAGGAGGGAGGTTATGGAGGGGGAAAATTTTATGAAACTGAATGGTGAAAACTAAAAAATAAATAAAAATTTTAAAAAATAACAAGGATATATTTATATCCATTATATCACGTGCCCCTTGAGGACAGAGATTTGTCTTTTGCCTTTTTCTTCATATACACAGCACTTAGTGCAGTGCTAGGCAGATAGTAGGTGCTTAATAAATATGTATAGGCTGACTTACTGACTTCATTGTATGGGTTTATAGATGGCAAATGAAGTCCCTAATAATTGTCAATTTCTAGGATTCTGAGATTGTGTTTGGGATGAGGGAATTGAAGTTAAGAAAAGCTAAGTAACTTCTGAAATCGTGTAACTACTAAGTGTCTAAAAAGGGATTTGAACTCAGGCCCTTTTGACTCATAAGTCCAACACTCTTGTCAACTATGCCATAACTGCTTCTCACTATATCACTATATATAACCAGAGAAGATTACTGTATATGTTTCATTAGTGTATTTTTGACAAATGTGAGGAAATGATCTAGTATTTATCCTACTGCACAAAATTTACTAAAAAACCAAAAACAAAAATACCTCTCAGAGTAGAATTAAGTGAAAAGTAATATACTATTTCTTTCATTTCTGTACTTTGATCTCATTTTAGCTAAGATGAATGTGAAAAAGTAAATGCATTTGGAATTGTATATATTCCCCTCTGAAGCAAAATATTAATAACTTTAAAATGGTGACAAAAATTTAGAATTTATTATTAAATTAATAGTTTGTAAATTATTTAAGAATGAGAGCAGGAATCACTAAAATCCAGTATGATTTCATCCAAAAGAGGTCATGACACACTATCTTCATTCCTTTAAAAAAAATAAAATAAAATTACCAGACTGATATAACATGAAAAAGGTGTAGAAATAGTTTACATAGATTTTGGCAAAGTATTTGACAATGTCATGCTAGGTTGAGAGAGGTAATCTAGAGTACTATGTAGATAATTGGAATAAAAGAAGAGTCATTATGGATGAATGTCAACGTGGGGGTAGGTGCTACTGATAACTTTCCTTGGCCTTGTGCTAATTAACATTCTTGCTCCTATAACAAATTTAATATTTTAACATTTCTAAAAGTTTCTCTATGAAGTTGAAAAAATAAGGACTCAGGGAGACACATTGGTATCCACATATTTGAAGGGTTATAATAAGGTATATATTCATTCTGCATGTCTGTAGGGGGAAGACCTAGGAGCAATGTTTGGAAATCACAAGATGATAACTTGCAGTGTGAAGTAAAGAAAGATTTCGCCCAAAGTGGAGCTTCTTAGACATGTAATGAACTGCCTTGGGAAGTATTGGCTTGCCCTTCACTAGAGGGCTTCTAGAAGATGCTACATAGTCTCCTAGCTTAGGATATTATAGAATTGTTTCTGAGTCAAGTTTAGGTTGTTCTAAATGATATCTGAAGTACATTCCAAATTTGAAACTCCTTTATTTCATGATTCAGTGTTTGACAGCTTGTTTTCACTTCTCTTGTTTTGTTTTGTTTCATTCGGGAATTTTATCAATAGATCAATACCAAAAATATTTCTTCCTGCCAATTATTAAGGCTTGGAGAAGATGACTTCACACCCTGGAAGCGTAACTTGAAATGGATATTAACAAAGATTTGCTGAAGTCAACCTCTCAGAGGATGACTCAATAATATATATAAGAATTTCAAAACCTGATCATTTGGGCTCTATTGTAATTTGACCAAATAATTACATATTAAAGATCTTCCAAAAGTCTCAATGTTCCTTTAACTTACTGAAGCACAAAATAATACTGAAATTTTTTGAGACCCACTCTATGTATGTATGCATGCATAAATGTGTATATATGTAGAGCATCTATTTTTATTGTGAATATACACGTGTGTATAAATATGTGTACATGCATGTGAACATATCGGTATGTGTCATCCTATCATGAATTCAATAAAAGAATTTAATTACATTTTTGCCTCTTACTTTTAAGAAGTTTATTTATATTAAAAATATCTGGATATTTGTGACATTACACAAATTTGACATATGTGATTTCTTTGCATAAGGAAATTTTCAACTTCAGCACCCAAACATTTACTATATGTTTGCTAAATTCCAATTAGTACTTTTTTTCCTAGAAATGAAAGGTTAAGATAATTTTTAAATGGTTGTTAAGACTGAATTTGCAACTAAAATTTGGCCTTTTGAAATTCTAAAAGTATTTTTTCAAATGCTGAGGTTGTTGACTTTTCTGCAATAGGGTATTCTAAAACATTTAATCCTTTCCCTGAGATAGGTAGAGATGACTTCACCTCGAACTTATAATGATTTATCTCTTACACAAATTATAACATGAAATAGCCCCGTGATTTTCACAGCAATCAAAATTTCATTCTTGTGCCATCTCTAAGAGTTAACTATTTTTATTCCAATCTTATAACTGGGCAAATTGAGGCATAAAAGCATCCAATTTTCAACTAACTTAAATTTAAAGGTTCTAAATGTCTTTTGGAAATAATTTATTTTGCAATGGAGAGTAAATTTCTTAAAAATAGAAATATCTATATTTATGTTTCAAAGCTTTCCTTGACTCCTACTACTAATAATAATCTCATACTTTCATTTAAGTCCTCATTTTTTTATGAGGTACTCTCCTCACAAACACCCATCGTTCTAACCATCCCCATCACCATTATGCAGTTTGCATTGCTTCTTTGACCCTTTTAGAAATTTCAAGTGATTAATCTGCTTTTCCCAATTATTAGCTAGCCAAACTGTACAGACTTATCCCTTCTTATCATCTATCATCAATTTAGACTGTCAAATCTCTTAATCTTCTTTTCCACTAATCTCCAAGTTTCCTCCAGTGTATTGATCCCTTTTTTGTTTATAGCAAATATGGAGCAATACTACAAAAATAAATTAAATTTACTCATGCAATGGCTTTCCTACCTTTATACCTTATTACCAGATATAATAAAATTATAAAGGCTAAATTCTACTTACATAGAAGGAGGCATGAAAACAATTAGCAATCAACTGCTGAGTATAGGCTGGATAGACCTCCAAAGCAGAAGGATGAAATTAAAATTGGTCTCAGGCACCCAAATTGTTAGTGTTTATCATATATTTTGCCCATATTTACTGGATTGACTTTGTATTTGCTATAACATGAGTTTTACCAGAATGTTTTACCAGGAAAAAAGTGGGCTAATTATGTAGCCAATGGATAACCTGAAGGTTCTCTTAATATTGATGTATTTCTGAAACATCAAATAAGTTTCTTAAATCCACAAAGAGTTTTCTTTTTCTTTTTTTAATGGTATCACTGACTTTCACTGCAAAGTCATTGCTGAGAGGCATCAATCATTGTCCGGAGTACTGACAGGAATTTCAGAGGGAAGTAAATTGCTCACATGTCAAGTATTTGTAGGTTATCAGTGGGAAGTACTATCAAAAATGGGAATTTGCATCTCCTTATAATTAGTATTATTCAGTGATAAGTAGTAACAGATAGATATGGACATGTTTTTGATCAAGATAAATATGTGCTTTTGCTCTCAAATACTTTCCAACCTAAAAATGTCATTATTTTTTCAATTATTTATGCCGAGTCCCACAAGATGAGAAAAAATCATACTTAAAACACACTAATTAATTGTATTTTAATTAACAATGAATATTTTTGCATTTAGATGTGGTGATTAGATAGTACTATAAGGATAGTTATTTTCTTCCTTAATAATTCCCATAGTTCCTTCTATCCTGATAACTATAATTATGCATCATTACTATTAAATCAGCATGCTTATTGAGGCACCTTGATTAAATATGTAGAATGGATTAATGGGTAAAGAGAGAGCTGAAGGTGACAAGTTTCATTTAAGGAAGTTGTCATAGGCTATGCTTGAGTTAAATTGAGTATAGAAAAAATGACTCTGGGAAAGGGATAGGGAAAAAAGCTGATCCAATGACCATAAGCTAGAAAGTAGTGGAATATTTGTCAGTAGAGAAAATAGGAAAAGGTTTCTACTTGGATGCTGGTGGGGAAGAGGAGGTGGTGGTAGGGTAGTTGACCTTAAGAAATTTGTCACCCAAAAAAGCACTGAAAACACATTTTTAAATCTGCAGAAAGAAACAAAGCATGTAGGAAGGCACACAAATGGAGCAATTTTGTGACTATCTTTTCAATTTAAACTATACATGTGCTTCTTAAAATAAACTCTAAAGCTAGGTAATCAAAGTTCTGTTATGCAATCTTTTCTCTTATAGTTTCTTCATATACTGAAATAGTTTTATGTTGAGGTTTGTTAAGTTCACAATTCAAAAGAAAAAAAAATCCCTGAAGAGCAAGGTGTGGTACATTACCCAAAATGGTGAGCCTGAAAGGTGAGATGGTCAATGGGAAGATGAGGGAAGGAGATGCATCTTGATTAAAACACTATTAATATATTTTGCTCTTTGTTTTTAATATGGATCATTTCAGATAACTAGAAATTGTTTTGCTGACAAACTCTGCTGCTTCTTAGAGCAAAAGCAGCTTCTTCTTATAAAATTCTGCTTAGTCATGTGTACCATCAGTACAGAGGATAACATCTTGTTTTGCTAAATACATGTCCGTAAATGTGAAACCTTTGATGGAAAATAGGTTAGCAGTGAGTGAAGCCCCCTTAGTAGTGTCAACACTTCCAACCGGTTGCTTTGTTCTTTCTGAAATACAGTGCCATGTGTCAATGTTGGTTTCAAAGTAATCTACTCTTCTCCCAGAGAAGTGAAAATCAAAGTCTGAGTTTCCCCACATAATAAAACTGGCTTGAACAAGCGTTGTACATGCAAGCAGACAATGGAGATACCCACCCTTAGGAGTGAAATAACTATTCACTTTCATAGCCTACCAGTAAAGTTCTGTGGCTCTCAAACTGCCAGTTATAACATTCATGTATCATTATATAGGCTTAGAAAGCACTTCATTTACTTTATTTCATTTACTCCTAATAATAACTCTGTGAGGCAAATGCTACAAATATTATTATACTGTTTTACAGATTAGGAAACTGAGCCCCACAGAGGCTGTGACTTGTGCAAGGTGATGACACTGGTAAGTGGATGAATTGGGCATTCTAACTTAGATGTTTCTGATTACAAGTCTTTCTCTATATCTATAAACATCACACCACTTCCTGTGAGAACTCATTCTTAAAAGGTATTTTCTTCCATAAATTTAAAAAAAAATAATAGCAATGTCAAAAAAGCACAAAAAATACAGGTAAATCAACTAAACAGTTTTGTAATGTGGAAGAAAGTAAAATACTGCTATAATAAAAACAATTTTAAAAATTTGATATATCAAAAAGAACACAATTATTCTAGCTCATTAATGTTTCTCTAATATTTCATTCCTTAAGATACTAAAGGAAAAAAATCGTGCATATGAACCAAAAAACAAACTCACAAATTCAGATTATTTATGTGACTAATGAGTATTTGTTCATTCTACTCAATGTAATACAAAGCACAAGCAACTTCCAGGTCGGTTTATGAGCATGGAAAACTCCATTTATTCAGTGACAGATAAAGGTAAAACATTCACAGAAAATCAAAATAAAAATACAGGGTAACTCAGTCATTTAGTAAGTTCTCAATTCAGTCACAAATTACTAATGTCCAAATACTCCACCCCTGGAAAGTCCATTTTTAGCCAATCACAAAGTCTCCTCTATTCAACTGGAGATAAGCTTCCAATCATAAACAAAAGTACATTCATTTGGTCAGTCAAAAAATATAAAAGTCCAAAGTTTTCCATCTACGGGTGGCCAGGTGGCTCAGCGAGTAAGAGTACAGGCTCCAGTGTCAGGATGACCTGGGGATCAAATCCGGGCTCAGACACTTAGCACCACACCCAGAAATAACTGGCCGTGTAACCTTGAGCAAGTTATTTAACCCCAATTGCTTTGAAAAAAAAAGTTTTCTGTCCCTGGATCACAATTGAATTACACTACCATCAGTCACCACCAAGCACCCTCTCAAAGGGGTAGTGGAGAGCACAAAGACCATCTACCCCCAAGCTACAACAAGGTTAAGATATCATCACAGCATTGAGTACCCATTGAGTACTTCATCTTGAACCAAGGCAAGTTCTCAACAATCTCTATTCCTAGGAAGACAAAGCTTAACAGAACCACAATATACATTGCCAGTGACCTCCTCTATTCACTCTCTGCCTGCAGAACAGTCTCAGGACCCCTGAAAACATCAGCAAGACCCTCTTCCAGGATTTCTGTAAACATACAAGAAGAAAATCCTCCTTCAGGGCTTCTGAACCAACAGTAAGATTCCAGGGCCTCTGCAACAACAGCACTGTCATTTATTAGCAGATGAATCTGGCAAAATAACATCAAAACAGAGAGAAAAAATACCATCCCCATAGCCATGCCTCCTCAGTTCTTGCCAGCTCCAGGTGGCAGTTCTCAAAATTCCTGGGCAGGTACAACTGTCCCTCAGAAATCTGGGTGGCTTCAGCTGGCAGTTCTGCATTCTCTCTCTCTCTCTCTCCTCTCTCTCTCTGTCTCTCTGTCTCTGTCTGTCTCTGTCTCTGTCTGTCTCTGTCTCTCTCTGTCTCTCTCCTCTCTCTCTCTGTCTCTCTGTCTCTGTCTGTCTCTGTCTCTGTCTGTCTCTGTCTCTCTCTGTCTCTGTCTCTCTCTGTCTCTCTGTCTCTCTGTCTCTCTCTCT
>NW_027185890.1:6881164-6885339 GCF_028583685.1 Petaurus breviceps papuanus
TCTCTCTCTCTCTCTCTCTCTCTCTCTCTCTCTCTCTCTCTCTCTCTCTCTCTCTCTCTCTCTCTCTCTCTCTCTCTCTCTTCCTCCCTCCACAATGCTGCTCCCAAAAGTTCTTCTGGCCTCTCTATGCGTGGGCCTCTCTCTAAATCCATGGCACCAGCTCCTCCCAGTTCATCCCCCTCTCTTCATGTCAACAGGTCCATCCCACAACTGGGATTCATAAGCTCTGGGTTTTAACACTTAACCCAAAAACCAAGCCACTAAAAAGGTATCTTTAAATACTATTACCATTACAATCAATCAACAAAACATAAGACTGTTATGTTAATAATAAAGACATAAGAACATTTCTAAGCAATGTTCTGTAACTAATACCTGAAACTTTAATGTCATATGCTAAAGGGTACTGTATTCATTCTTTGATGCCTACATCAACTCAACCATCATTAGTGAGCCATGTGACTTGTTGAAATACTACCTCTTAAGGTGACAGGGTCACTTCTGGGCTCATTTAGAGAGCAGATACAAAGTCTAGTTTGTAGTGGAGGGCAAAAAGGTAGAAATATGGGTTCTAATATCCTTAATGGATACCTTGTCCTCAATTATCTGTTTGACTTTAGACAAATGACTTAATCCTTGAGCCTCAGTTTCCTCTTTTTCAAAATAAGAAGGTTATTGCAGAGGTTCCCAAACTTATTTGGCCTACAGCCCCCTTTTCAAAAAAAAAAAAACTTAGCATCTCCCTGGTATTAGGTTAGGTTAACCTTTATTTTTATTCAATGCCTCCCCAGTTATACCTGATGCTACTACTGCCCCCCCCGAATCATTCCAGCACCCCCAGGGGGCAGTATCACTGACTTTGGGAATCTAAGCAAGAATCTCTAAAGTCCTTTCTAGCTCTAAGTATATATGGTTTAATGCCAGTGTCAGGAGAAAGTAAACTCGTAAACCACATTCAGATTGTGTTAAGTCATGCCATCTCTCTTGGCAGGAAGTAAAACTGACCTTTCCCCACTTAGGGACAAACTAACTAAATTTTTAAAAAAGTGGTTCTATTTTATTTCAGGTCCATGCTTTCTCCCTCCCACCTCTGCCCCTCCACACCTGCCCCTCCCCCTGACCCTCTGATTAAAAAAAGAAAAAGAAAACAAAAGAAAAAAAATCTCATCATAAACATTTAGTCAAACAAAACAAATTTCCACATTGGCCAAACTATTAAACAAAAAAGTCTCAGTTTGCACTTTGTGTCATCAGGAGTCCTCTTTGATTCTGGTTGGTAATTGTATTGATTGGTTTTCAAACTTTCAAAATCTAAAAATTAAATTGACAGGACAGGGCATTGCTTTTGTTCTATCAAAGGCCCACATTCACAGCTCAGCTATGAATATAAACCCAAATTTTCTACTGCTTTTCATATGATTGAAATAATTTCCCATTATGCCACCTTACCCCCTTGTTGTCCATTCTACAACCTGCTTCAAATTGTATTTGCTCATTTACTCTTTGGCAACACTGACTTTAGCACATAATACTATTTTTTTTACCTCATGTGAATACTTGTCCACCAGTCATACTTACCTACATACTCAATATCTTTTATTGTTATGCATGGCAGGTTCTATGATATGCCTCAGTTATCCTATGGTCTCATTGATATGGGGTTACTCCTAGTGGAGCAGATGACAATCTATCCACTTCATTTCCTGTGTGACTGTTATCCATATCTACTCATACATGTACTCAAGATGATTGATTTGATGTTTCAGAAGGTTTCCTTTGGGTGTTTCTAATATTCTGTGTATACAAACACAACAGTAATGCTCTCTATCTGTTGGCCCTTGCTTTTGCTCCATAATCTCCCTACATGAGATGTTTTCTGATGATCAAACATGTTAAATATCTATTATGCTATTTTTACTTCTTCAATGTAAGTCATTATTGGTAATATACTGCAGCCTACTTACATTTACCATACATGTCTATCCATTTACCTTTGTGTGATCCAAATTCCAATTCATCAGGAACTGTGTTTTTCTAATTTACATAAGCATAAAGTATCTCTGAAAGTCTATTAGGGATTTTATTGGGTGAAACTTTTGCTTCAGGAAGTTGATTGTAATTGTCAAAAGGTATACACAATTTCCTAAAAATAATCCAGGCAACTATTTTATTCCTTTAAAATGTAGCTCCCCAAGTGAGAAGAGCAGAACCAGGAGAAGTTTGTACACAGTTACAGACACAACATATGTGTGATGACCAACTTTGACAGACTGGACTCTTCTCAGCAATGCAGTGTTATAAGTCAACTCCAAAAGACTCATGATGGAGAGAAATGTCTACATTCAGAGAAAGAACTAAAAAGAACAGAGTTGAAAACAGATGGAAGCAAATTACCTGCTCTCTTTGTTTTTCTTGTTTGGTTTTGTTTCCTCTTTCCCATTGTTCACTCCATCTGATACAATCCTTCTTTATAACCTGACTGATGCTAATATGGAAACATCTGCAGATCCTATACCTGATTATATGCCGCCATGGGCGGGGGGAGGGTTGGTAGGGTATTCTCAGAGAAAACTGTGTGCAATTAGTTAGACTAAAACCAAATATCTTCTAGTCAAATTAAGGTGGAAAAAAAGCATCTGAAGAAGAAAAATGCTGTTCATTTCTGAACTCTCTGCAAAACATATGTGTGTATGTGTATATATATATATATATATATACACACACACATAGAGAGAGAGAGAGAAAGAGAGAGAGAGAGAGAGAGAGAGAGAGAGAGAGAGAGAGAGAAGGAGAGAAAGAGAGAGAGAGAGAAAATGTGTACATTGGCAGGCAACTTTATACGCCTTGGAGCAAGTTTTTCAAACTGCAGTGTTATCAAATTAGAAGAGACTTGGTCAAACTCAGATTCTTGTGGGTACATCACTTTAAAAATAGAAATGCCCTGACCCATCTGTTACTCTGACAATCCCACAGAAGAAGATGAGCTGATACTAGAGAATGGCAAAGTCTCAAATGAGCACTTCAATAAGATGAACCCTTCCTTCAGTATCTAGAAAAATGGAATTGCATTTATATTTTAACTTTTTGATGTATTTCTCCCACAAGGAATTTCATTGCCAAATCCCAAATTTTATCTTTATCTCACAATAAAATATTGTCCACACTAGCAAAGTAATTGAATATTTTTTGTTGAGAGATTCTATACATTTCATTAACAAGAACAGTTTCATATTAAATTTGTCACGGTTTCCATATATGTGTAAGGAAGTCTGTATTCAAGTGTTATTAATTAGAGGAGCATAGATCTAAAGCAAGAAGCAACCTCAAAGACCATCTATAAGTCTTAGGATCAGCTAGATTAAGTGACTGGCCCAAAGTCACACAGAAATAATGGATTTGAACCCAGAACCTCTGACACTAAAATCATTGATGTTTCCCTTCTATCACCCTAACGATAGTCTGAGGTAGTAGGAAAAGCAATGGATCTGCTGTCAGAAAGCCTAAGCTTAATTCTTATCTCTACCACTTAAGAGCTATATGACCCTGAATAAGTCACTCAACTTCTCTGTGCCTCAATTTTCTCATTTGTAAAATGGGATAATACTTTCACTACCTACATCACAAGATTGCTGGGAGAGAAGCACTTTGTAAAGCTCAGAGTGCTGCAGGAATAGAAATTTGTATTCAAAAGATTGGATCTCGGGTATGAAATTAGGTGCTTGAAAAAGCAAACATTTTACTATGTTGGTTTATTTTTAAAATTTAAGTATTAAGTACATCCCTGTAGTGACTTCCTTTTCAAATTGGTGTGTCTAGTGAGGAGAGCCATGACAAATCTGTCCTCAATGACTTTTTAAGAGGTATCTCCCTTCAAAATGAGATATAGAGTATGATGATAAGACTAAGATTGAATATTTCTCTGAATTTTTGTGAAGAATGGAAAAGAAATTTGTCCAGTAAACTTTGTTTTATCTTATCAATATTTGAATTCCTGAAAAAGAGAGAGGTACATTTATTACCTAATTGATAATCCTGAGGAACTCATTTATTATCACCAAAAGGTCTATTTTTTTTGTGGAAGCAGATGGTAGGGAATTAGTAGCATAAATCCATCTGCCCTCTCAGTGATTACAATCTTTGAGAGATTCCTCAGGCACTGAGAGGTTTCCCAGGGT
>NW_027185890.1:6885349-6900868 GCF_028583685.1 Petaurus breviceps papuanus
TTACAATCTTTGAGAGATTCCTCAGGCACTGAGAGGTTTCCCAGGGTTATACAGCATGTATGTTTCCCAAGAGGATTTCTGGAATAGGTCTGACTCTTTCTAAGGCTACTTCTCTTTTCCATTATATCATAAATGCTTTTTCTACAGTGATGTATATGGCCATGAAGTTGTTTTTTTTTTTAATAAGTGAACTATTCACCAATTGCCACTTATAAAATTACGCACACACACACAGTCAAACTTCCCTTCCAGATTTATCCAATGATATATTTTCACCCTTCCCTGTCCATGAAGTCATTTGCTTTGTTAGGTCAGTCTCTTACTGATGTTTATGATTTGAATATCAAAGATTAAAGAAGGTCTCTTGGGAAAATTGGAAAATCACACACACATACAAATATATTTTTCAGTGGTAACCCTTTTATGATCATTCTTGAAAATGAAGGGAAGGAAGTTGCATTATATTAATACACAATTTTGTCAGAAAAAAATGAATAAGATTGATTCATTCTTCTAAAATAGTACATAGTTGCAATTGTAACATAAATCATATAAAAACATAAGATAACTTTCATAATTTTTGTTTCTTTTTAAAAAGATAAAGTACCAAATAAATATTATTTCACACACACACTTTAGTATGAAATGTTAGTCAACATTTATGTAAATTAACTTTAAGTGACCTTTTACTGGAATCCATTTCCCTATTGTAAAGAGGAGTTCATAAATTTATTTATAGGTGTACACATTGATTCCTCACAATAGAATGTAAGTTCCTTGAGATTGCTTCTTTTTTGTCTATGCCTCACTGCCTATTACAGGACCTGGATTTTAGTAGTTTCTCAAATACTCATTTGCTGGATGGATGGATGGATGGATGGATGGATGGATGCATGCATGCATGCATGAAAAAATGTCACCTGGAGGCCATAGGAAAAAGAAAAAAAATCAAACAAAAAAGAACAATACACATGGGAAACAATGACAGCCTTTTTTGTGCAAAAGAAAAGTAGTTCCTCGATTCGAGTGTTTTCTTGACAACATCAATTCACTAGTGGGCAACTAGTGAAGGCTGTCAAAACATTTTTCCTAAGACAATAATCATGGCAGAACATATACAATAAAGAAGCTCTTCCCTGTTCCCCCAAAGCTTTATCTAGTTAATTCTGGGCAAACATTTACCTTGATCCCTGGGAAAAAAGATTTTGATTTATATTCACTTTCCACTAAAATTCAATTAAATGAATTTCTATCAAATACTTATTATAAAGTTGCTTTTAAGCCAGGAACATATTGTAACTTTTAGTGAATTAATATTTTCTTGTGACTGGTAAAAACATATTTGCTTTTCTAGCTTAACTTAGTTTATACTATGAGCTCAATTTATACACTGTGCTAGCATGAGAAATAGAAAATGAGATGGGCTCAGAATAAAATAAAACAAGGTAGAATTATCACATTCAGGAAATGTCAATGAACCTAAATTTACTACTCTTAAGGAAGTTTGTCTTTCCAACACCAATATACTTCCAGTGATGCTACATGGCTAAGTATGATGGGATACTACAACAGCAAAAACTGATCAAATGACCATCTCCATAATATGCTGCCTAAACTCAGGTCATTATCCTCAACCTCTCCTAGTTCTACACCCTCCAACCATTACACCCCTTTTCCCTATATACCTTAGATTCTGCTCTGTGACTGTTATAACCATTAAACTTTCTTCTTATCCTACCTATAACTGGTTGCCCACATCACTTCCCAACCATCTCTACACCATGTTACCATTCCTAATACCCCCCTCTTTTCAGTTCTCCTTTATTTGACGTCTTCCAATAGCAGAACATAAACTACAAGAGGGTAAGGACTGACTTGCTTGCTTGTATTTGAATCCTCAATATTTAGCTTAGTGCCTGGCACATGGTAGATGCTTAATGAAAGCATTATCTATTGATTTACCTGCTCATAGCTTCAAATGGTTGAAAGGTGGGAGTAAAAAACTTAGAGAGCCTGGTATATTTTGTTATTAATAACCACATCAGCATATTTATAATTGCTGTAGGCATTGTGAATATTGCATTGCTGATACAGCTACCTAGGCCACTCCATCTTCTCCTACCCTGTGGAAAGCAGGAAAGGCCTTTCTGATGCTAAAAGCCACTCTTCCTTCTTCACTCCACCTCGGTGAAAGTAGCGAAATACTTTTCTTCTCCTATGTACTCCTATAATACAGAAAACATTCTCTTTGCCTCCTGAAGCTGAGAAGATTAAATCTTGTCCCTAAGAGTGAAGTAGTTACTTACTTCTCTCCCTTCCAATTCTACTTTCAATCTTAACCCTGACCATAGACTTCTTTCTACCTGATTCATCAGCTAATAGCAGCTTGCATTTGCATGTAGGTCATATTTGAAAGGATTGTCACACCTGTCTTCCATTTTGAAGAGAAAAATAAGTAGTAAATTCTTAATGTATCCAAAAAAAGAAATCATTTCACATAAAAGAGACAAAAGAAAAAATTTTTGATCAAAATACTAGCTGAAAAGACAGTGAACAAGATAGAAGATGTAAGAGTTGAATTGAAGAAAAAATAAAGTAAATGAAGACTCCAACTCAAAAATTAAGAAGAAATTAAAGAAAGTTAGTTAAGGGGGGCAGAGTCAAGATGGCGGAGTAGAAGCAGGACCTCCCAGCGGCTCTGGCTTTCATCTTCAGCAATCCATATAAAAGGGGACACTAAATAAACTTTGGAGCTGCAGAACCCACAAAATGACACAGAGAAGCTAACCTCTCGCTGAGGACAGCCCAGCAGTCCGGCAGTAAGCGGCCAGTGAAGCAATCTGGTAGCCACATGCAGGCCCTCATAAGCTGCAGGTTTTAGCCCTAGGGCATGCCAGACCAGGTGCTGGCTGGAGGGACTCCAGGTCACCAGCAGCTGTGGCCATTTCCAGATTCATCAACACATACATGCGAAGGACAAAGTGAGAGGTCAGTGCCGTGTGGTCTTTGGGACCATTAGCTGGGAGTACATCAGCTTTTGCCCCCAGGGTGCTGAGACGCAGTGTCAGCACCACATTGCAGCGTCAACTCCTGGCCTGCAGAGTGTAGGGGGACCAAGTGACCAGTCTGAGGGGTAATCATTCTTCCTTTAACCTGCTTGGATCTGGAATGCGGTCTAGGCTGGAGGTCCTGGGGTGCATGACTAGCTTGCCAGACAGTGTGGAGGCCTAAGAGAGGGCACCCAAATAATACCTCTGGCAGCTGAGAAAACCCCAGCATTGAGGATGAAATCTCCCCTGTCTGGTGTCAGAGTTTTACTGTGGCAAAAAGCCCAAATTCAAGTAATTGAGTGGCAACATGAGCAGGCAAAGGAAGCAAAACAAACAAAAGACTCCAACATTAGACTCCTATTTTGGAGACAAAAAGGATCAAAGCATGAAACAGGAGAGACAGTGAAGTCAGAACTCCTACACCAAAAGCTTCAAAGGAAAATATGAGCTGGTTACAGGCCATAGAGGACCTTAAGAAGCAGATAAGAGAAGTGGAGGAAAAATTGGGAAGGGAAATGAGAACGATGCAAGAAAATTATGAAATGAGAGTCAACAGCCTGACTGAGGAAAATAACACCTAAAAAAACAGACTGACTCAAATGGCAAAAGAGGCTAAAAAGGCAATAAGGAGAGGAATGCCTTGAAAAGCCAAATTTGCCAGATGGAAAAAGAATCTCAAAAGCTCAATGAGGAGAATCGTTCCCACAGATTTAGGTTGGAGCAAAGGGAAGCTAGTGACTTTAAGAGAAATCAAGGTGCTGTTAAACAGATGCAAACAAATGAAAAAAGAGAAGGCAATGTGAAATATCTCATGGGAAAAACCACTGACCTTGAAAATAGATCCAGGATAGATCATTTAAAAATTATTGGACTACCTGAAAGCCATGATCAGGAAAGAATCTAAAAATAATCCTCCAAGAAATTCTCAAGGAAAATTGCCCTGATGTTTTAGAACCAGAAGGCATAATAGAGATGGAAAGAATCCACCGATCACCTCCTGAAAAAGATCCCAAAAAGAATACTCCTAGAAATATTATAGCCAGGTTGCAGAACTCCCAGATCAAGGAGAGAATATTATGAGCAGCCAGGAAGAAAAAAATTTTAATATTGTGGAAACACAATCAGGATAACACAGGACCTGGCAGCTTCTACACTGAAGGATCAAAAGGCCTGGAATAGGATGTTGTGGAGGGCAGAGGAGCTGGGATTAAAACCAAGAATCACCTACCCAGCAAAACTGAGTATCATCTTTCAGGGGAAAATATGGTTATTCAGTGGAATAGAGGAATTTCAATCATTCCTAAAGAAAAAACCATATTTGAATAGAAAATTTGACATGCAGATACAAGAAGCAAGAGGAGCATGAGAAGGTAAACAGGGAAAAGAAACAATAAGCCACTGATCAAAGTTGAACTATTAAAATTCTTACATGGAAAAATGATAACTGTAACTGATGAAACTTTTCTAAACTATTAAAATAGTTGAAGGGAATAGAAATATATATGTCTATATCAGAGGGTATACAGGCACATGAATATATGTGTGAATATGTGTATATATGCTGACAGGTATTCATAGATAGAGGGCACAGGACCAATTTAATAAGAAGGAATGATACTTAAAAGGGGAAATTAAGAGGTGGGAGAGGAATATAATGAGAGGAGATGGGGAGAGACAGAATGGGGTAAACTATCTCATAGAGAAGAGGCAAGGGAAAAGGGTTACAATGGAGTGGAAGAATAAGAAGGCCAAAGGGAATGAGTCAACCTTATTCTTACTGAATTTGGCTCGTGGAGGGAATGAAATACACACTAAATAGGGTATCTCACCCTACAGGAGAGTAGGGAGAAAAGGGGATGAGAGGGGAGATGATGGAAGGGAGGGTAGACTTGCGGGGGGGGAAGGAAGTTGGAAGCACTCACTATTGAAAAGGGATGGGATCAAAGTAGAGAATAGAACAAGTGGATGGTGGGATAGGAGGGAGGGAAATATAGTCAGTCTCTTACAATACATACACTATGTTAATGTTTTGCATTAGCTACACATGGGCAATCTATAATGAACTGCTTATCTTCCCAGTAAGGGTGGGTGACAAGGGAGGAAGGGAATTAATCTGGAATTCAAAGTTTTAAAATCAAATGTTTAAAATTATATATACATATATACTATTATTATTACTATCTTACATCTTATATTTTTTGAGGTGTTATTTTCTTCGGTATTTTTGGGCGGTCTTCTTTAGCAGGCTGATGCATGAAAAAACAAATTTTTTAAATATTTGTTTTCAAAACTTTGATTTCCAGATTCCTTCCCTTCTTCTCTCCTCACCCACCCCCACTGGGGAGACAAACAATTTAATGTAGGTTGTACATGTGTAGTTACACAAAATGTTTCCATAGTAGTTATATTGTGAAAGATTAACTATATTTTTCTCCATACTATTCTGTCCCCCCCTTATTTTATTTTCTAATTTGGCCCTGTATTTTTCTTTTTTTTTTTTAAAGCAATAGGGGTTAAGTAACTTGCTCAAGGTTACATGGCCAGTTATTATTTCTGGGTGTGGTGCTGAGTGTCTGAGCCCGGATTTGATCCAGATCATCCCGACACTGGAGCTGGTGCTCTTACTTGCTGAGCCACCTGGCCGCCCCTTGTATTTTTCAAAAGTGATTACTTCTAATTACCTTCTCCCCCAATCTGATTCTCTTCTATCACCCCCCCTCTTATACACTTCCCCCCTACTTTCCTGTAGGGTAAGTTACCCTACTGAGTGTGCATGTTATTCCCTCCTTAAGCCAAATCCAAATAGAGTAAGGTTGATCCGTTCCCTTTCACCTTACAGCTGTTCCCCTCCATTGTAATAGTTTTCTCTTGCCTCTTTTATATGAGATAATTTACCATATTCTATCTCTCCATTTCTCCTTCTCCCAATATATTCCTCTCTCACCTCTCAATTTTATTTTTAGATAGCATTCCTTCATATTCAACTCATCCTGTGCCCTCTATCTATGTATCCATGTACACACATATACACACACTCATATGTATATTTGCATACACACACACCCTCCTATACATAACTATATATGTATGTATACAAATATATTCCCTTCAAGTATCCTCATACTGAAAAAAAGTCTCATGAGTTAAAATTATTGTTTTTGCATGTAGGAATGTAAATAGTTCAACTTTAATAAGTTCCTTATATTTCCTTTTTACTGTTTACCTTTTCATGCTTCACTTGCTTCTTGTATTTGAAAGTCAAATTTTATGTTCAGCTCTAGTTTTTTCATCAAAAATGCTTGAAAGTCCTCTGGGTAGGTGATTATTGGTTTTAATCCAAGCTTCTTTGGCCTCTGGAACATCATATTCCAAGCCCTTTCACTACCTTAATTCAGAAGCTGCTAGATCTTGTGTTATCCCGATTGTGTTTCCATAATTCTCAAATTGTTTCTTACTGGCTGCTTGAAATATTTTGTCATTAACCTGGGAACTCTGGAATTTGACTAAAATATTCCTAGAAGTTTTCTTTTTGGTATCTTTTTCAAGAGGTGATTGGTGAATTTTTCTTTCAATGGGAATCTTTCCATTTCCATTTTACTCTCTGGTTCTAGAATATCAGGGCAATGTTCCATGAGAATTTATTGAAGGATGACTTCTAGGCTCTTTTTTTGATCATGCCTTTCAGGTAATCCAATCATTTTTAAATTATCACTCCTACATCTATTTTCCAGGTCAAAGGTTTTTCTAATGAGATATTTCACATTGCTTTCAATTTTTTTCATTTGTTTAGATCTGTATCTTGATATCTCATAAAGTCATTAGCTTCCATTTGCTCCAATCTAACTTTGAAGGAATTATTCTCTTCAGTGAGTTTTTGAAATTCCTTTTCCATCTGGGCAATTTGGCTTTTTAAGGCATTGTTCTGCTCATTGACTTTTGGGGCCTCTTTTGCCATTTGAGTTAGTTTATTTTTTAAGATGTTATTTTCTTTAGTCAGGCTGTTGTCTCAGTTTTTATGATTTCTTGCATCATTCTCATTTCTCTTCCCAATTTTTCCTCTACTTCTCTTGTTTGATTTTCAAAATCCTTCTTGAGCTCCTCCATGGCCTGTACCTAATTCATATGTTTCTTGGAAGATTTACATGCCAGAGTTTTGACTTTGTTATCTCCTTCTGCTTCTATGTTTTGATCCTCTTTGTCCCCCAGAAATGATTCTATAGTATGATTGTGCTTCCTCTGTTTGCTCACCTTGTCAACCAATTACTAGACTTTATCTCCTTGCCCTGGTAGAACTCTGCTTTCAAAGTAAAGAGAGTTGTGTCCAAATTGTTGGGATTTTCACAGTTGTCAGAGATGTTGTCAGAACTATGAGGAGGGCACCCTCTCTGTATCCACCACAAGCTCTAGCACACTAGTGTTCTTCCCTCTAGGACCACCACCCAAGACAGCAAACCAGATCCAAGCAGGTCAAAGCAAGAACAATTACCCTCTGAATGGTTGGTGGGTCCCCCTATGATCCTTAGGTTACGAGCATTGGAGACAGCCACGAAGCAACAGTTGTAGCCAAAATGCCTCTGCCCCCTCTTGCCCTGGGGGCAGGGACACAACAATGCTCTTCTGTCACCAGGTTCCAAGAGAGTTCCCTACTGATCTTTTACTTTCTCTTTGTTGTTTATGTGTTGAGAAGTCTGGAAAACACTATAGCTGCTGGCTTTTCACTCTCCTGAAGTGTGCCACTGATTGGGCCTACCCCGGTCTGGAATGTCACGGTTCACATGGGACTGCACTCAGCTCCCAGCACAGTACTATAGACCATTCCCGTTGGCCTGCTAGGCTTCATTCAGTGGGAGATTTCTTTGTGGGTTCTGTAGCTCTGAGTTTTGTTTGGAGTCATACTTTACAGGCATGGGAGGTGATTTGAATGGTTACTCAGACAAGTTCCTGCTTTTACTCCACAATGTAGATCAAAATTTTTCAAACAGAAATTTTAAAGTTAGGAACATACAGCTTGTAAGTATTTGAGAAGAAAATGAAAAAATATTTGAATTAATCAAATCAAGAGGTTTTTATGTAAAGCAATCAGATTAACAATCAAATAAAAAAGGGAACAAAATTGTAAATTTCCTGCCAAAGGCATCCTGGCAGGCCAATGGGAAGTGTCTATAGTACTGTGCTAGGAGCCGAGGGCAACATGCATGGTTCAAGCCCCAGGGCAGCCCAACCCGTGGCATCCAGAGCAGACTTCAGGAGAGTGAATAACAAGCAGCTGTGACCGTTTGCAGACATCTCAACCCACAAATGCCAAAGAGAAAGCAAAAGGTCAGTGGAGACCTCTGTTGGAATCAGGTGACCTAAGAATGTTGTCTGGCCCTGCCACCAGGGCAGGAGGTGGCAGAAGCATGGCAGCTACAGCCACTGCTGCATGACGGCCTCTGGAGCTCCTGGACTACAGATAGTGAGAGAACCAAAGGCCATTCAGTGGGTAATCACTCTTGCTTTATCCTGTTTGGATCTGGGTTGCTGTCTTAGGTGGTGGTTCTAGGGTGAGAAACACCAGTGTGCCAGTGTGGTACCTGTAAAGAGAGCATTCTCCTCAGAACTCTGACAACATTTGCAAAAACCCCAGAAATTTGGAACAAAGCTCTCTCTATTCTGGAAGCAGAGTTCTACTGTGGCAAAGAGATCAAAAGTCAAGTAATTGGATGGCAAGAAGAGCAAGCAGAGGACGCGCTATCAGCCCATAGAATTCTTTTTTGAGAACAATAAGGATCAAAGCATGGAAGAAGAGGAAGACAGAACTCCGGGATCAAAAGCTTTCAAGAAAAATATGAGCAGGTTACAAGCCATGGCAGAGCTCAAGAAGGATTTTGAAAAACAATTAAGAGAAGTAGAGGAAAAATTGGGAAGAGAAATGGGAATGATGCAAGAAAATCATGAAAAGTGAGCCAACAGCCTGCTAAAGAAGACCCCCCCCCAAAATACCAAAGAAAATAACACCTTAAAAATATACTAACTCAAATGGCAAAGGGGCCCAAAAAGCCAATGAGGAGAAGAATGCTTTAAAAAGCTGAATTGCCCAAATGGAAAAGGAATTTTAAAAACTCACTGAAGAGAATAATTCCTTCAATATTAGAAAAATCACTGACCTGGAAAATAGATCTAGGAGTGACAATTTAAGAATTATTGGACTACCTGAAAGACATGATCAAAAAAAGAGCCTTGAAATCATCCTTCAAGAAATTCACAAGGATAATTGCCCTGATATTTTAGAACCAGAGGGCAAAATGAAAATGGAAAGAATTCACCAATCACCTCTTGAAAAAGATCCCCAAAAGAAAACTCTTAGGAATATTATAGCCAAGTTCCAGAGTTCCCAGGTCAAGGAGAAAATGTTGCAAGCAGTCAGGGAGAAACAATTTGAGTATTGTGGAAACACAATGAGGGTAACACGAATTCTAACAGCTTCTACATTAAGGGATTGAAAGGACTTGGACTATGATATTCCAGATGTCAGAGGAGCAGGGATTAAAACCACAAATTACCTACCCAGCAAAACTGAGTATAAAGTTTCAGGAGAAAATATGGTCATTCAATGAAATAGAGGACTCTCAAGCATTATTTTTTTATCAAATGCTTTATTAACTTCTGATTTACATCATTCATTTCCGCCAGATTTTGACGTACAAATTTTCTCCCCATTTTTCCCTACTCACGCCCCAAAATAGCAGTCCCATGGTATATCCCCTCCTCCAATCTTATCTCTCCCATATTTTCTCCCATACCACTTTCAAATTTTCCAGGGGATCTCTATGCCCCAGTGCCTGTATATCTTATTTCCCAATAACATGTAAAACAGTATTAATAATAAAACACACACACACATATATCTTTGAATATTTGATTTTAAAACTTTGAATTCCAGATTCATTCCCTTCCTAACTTGTCACTCACCCTTACTGGGAAGATAAGCAGTTCAGTATAGGTTGTACATGTGTCCCTAATGCAAAACACTAACATAGTAGATATATTGTAAAAGACTGACTATATTTCCCTCCCTCCTATCCCACCTCCCACTTGTTCTATTCTCTACTTTGATCCTGTCCGTTTTCAAAAGTGGGTGCTTCCAACTTTCCTCCCCCCAGCCTGCCCTCCCTTCCATAATCCCCCCTCTCATTCCCTTCCCCCCCTACTCTCCTGGAGGGTGAGATACCCTATTTAGTATGTATTTCATTCCCTCCTCAAGCCAAATTCAATGGGAGTAAGGTTGACCCATTCCCTTTTGCCTTCCTATTCTTCCCCTCCATTGTAACCATTTTCCCTTGCCCCTTCTGTATGAGATACATTCCTCATTCCATCTTCTCTCATTATATTCCTCTCTCACCTCTTAATTTCACCTTTTAAATATCATCACTTCCTGTTAAATTGCTCCTAAGCCCTCTATCTATGTATACCTATAAACATATATACACACATTCACATAAGTATCCATATGCCTTTATATACATATATATTCCCTTCAACTAATGAGAAAAGTTTCATATGTTACAATTATTGTTTTTCCATGTCAAAATGTTAATAGTTCAATTTTGATAAGTTCCTTATGATTTCTTTTCCCTGTTAATCTTCTCATACTTCTCTTGCTTCTTGTATCTGAATGTCAAATTTTCTATTCAACTCTGGTTTTTTCAGCAAGAATGCTTGAAAGTCCTCTATTCCACTGAATGACCATATTTTCCCCTGAAAGATGATACTTAGTTTTGCTGGGTAGGTGACTCTTGGTTTTAATCCCAGCTCCTTTGACCTCTGGAATATCATATTGCAAGCCCTTCAATTCCTCAGTGTTGAAGTTGCCAGATCCTGGGATATCCTGATTGTGTTTCCACAATTATTCAAATTGTTTCTTCCTAGCTGCTTGTAATATTCTCTCCTTAATCTGGGAATTCCGGAACCTGGCTATAATATTCCTTGGAGTTTTCTTTTTGGGATCTTTTTCAGGAGGTGATCAGGGGGTCCTTTCAACCTCTATTTTCCCTCTGGTTCTAAAACATTGGGGAAGTTTTCTTTGAGAACTTCCTAGAGGATGATTTCTAGGTTCTTACTTTGATCATGGCTTTTAGGTAGTCCAATAATTTTTAAATTATCTCTCCTGGATTTATTGTCCAAGTCAGTGGTTTTTCCCATGAGATATTTCACCTTGCCTTCTATTCTTTCATTTGTTTGGATCTGTTTAACAGCATCTTGATTTCTTATATAGTCATTAGCTTCCATTTGCTCCAATCTAATTCTGGAGCAATGATTCTCCTCAGTGAGCTTTTGAGATTCTTTTTCCATCTAGCAAATTCGACTTTTTTTTTAAGCAATTGGGGTTAAGTAACTTGCTCAAGGTTACATGGCCAGTTATTTATGGGTGTGGTGCTAAGTATCTGTGCCCACATTTGATCCCCAGGTCATCCTGACATCAGATCTGGTGCTCTTACTCACTGAGCCACCTGGCCAACCCTAAGCAACTGGGGTTTAGTAACTTACTCAAGGTTACACGGCCAGGTGTTTCTGGGTGGGTGCTAAGAGTCTGAGCCTGGATTCCATCCCCAGGTCATTGCAACACTGGAGCTGGTGCTCTTACTCACTACCTGTCTGCCCCCAAATTCGACTTTTTAAGGCATTCTTCTCCTCGTTGCCATTTTGAGCCTCTTTTGTCATCTGAGTTAGTCTATTTTTTAAGGTATTATTTTCCTCAGTCAGGTTGTTGACTCTCATTTCGTAATTTTCTTGCAGTGATCTCATTTCTCTTCCCAGTTTTTCTTCCACTCGTCTTATCTGCTTCTTAAGGTCCTCTATGGCCTGTAACCAGCTCATATTTTCCTTTGAAGCTTTGTCCCCAAAATAGGAGTCTAACATTGGAATTTTCTGTCTGCTTTGTTTCCTTTGCCTGGTCATGTTGCCCCTCAGTCACTTGACCCCTGGGCTTTTTGCCAGAGTAGGACTCTGCCACCAGACAGGGGAGCTTTCGTCCTAGTCTCTGGGGTTTTCTCAGCTGCCAGAGGTATTAGATGGGTGCCCTCTCTGAGGTCTCCACATGCTCTGGCAAGCTGGACACACACCCCAAGACCTCCACCCTAGACTGCAATCCAGATCCAAGAAGGTTAAAGCAAGAGCAATTACCCCTCAGACTGGTGCTTGGTCTCCCTACACTCTACAGGCCAGGAGCTGAAGCTGCTACGTGGAGCTGGCTGGCTGTGCCGGTGTTTCAGTGGCTTCTTGCCCTGGGGTCAAAAGCCACACACTCCTGCTTACTGGATCCCAAAGTCCAGACTGCACTGACCTCTCACTTTGTCCTTCACATCTATGTGTTGATAAATCTGGAAATGGCCACAGCTGCTGCTGATCTGGAATCCCTCCCACTGGGGGCTGGTCAGGCCCTCCCTGGGGCTAAAGCCTCCACGTGGGTCTGGGCTCTGCTCCTAGAGTGCTGAGCTGGCCAATTCCTGCCGGCCTGCATGGCTGTCCTCAGCAGGAGATTAGCTTCTCTGTGTCATTTTGTGGGTTCTGCAGCTCCAAAGTTTGTTTAGAGTCCCCTTTTTACATGCATTGGGGAAGGTAGAAGCTGGAGCCAGCCAGGGAGGTCCTGCTTCTACGATTTTCAAGCATTCTTGATTAAAAAACCAGAGCAGAACAGAAAATTTGACTTTCAAATACAAGAAGCAAGAGAACCATGAGATGGTAAACAGGAAAAAAAAATCATAAAGAACTTATTAAAGTTGAACTATTTTCATTCCTACATGGAAAAATGATAATTGTAACTCATGAGACTATTCTCAGTATGAGGATAGTTGAAGGCAATATATATGTATATGTGTGTCTGCATATATATGTGTATGTATGCATGTATATGTATACATACATTTATATGTTTATATAGGAGATTGTATGTGCTTATAAATACATATGTGAGTGCATGTATATATGTGTACATGTACACATAGAGAGTACAGGGTTAGTTGAATAGAAGGGATGATATGTGAAAAATAAAATTGATGTGAGAGAGGAATACAATGAGAGGAGATAGGGAGAGATAGAATAGGGTAAATTATCTCATAGAAAAGAGACAAGTGAAAACTATTACAATGAAGGGGGAGAGCAGGAAGGTGAAAGCGAATGGGTCAAACTCACTCTCATTAAATTTGCCTTAAGGAGGGAATAATATACACACTCATTTGGGTATCTTACCTTACAGGAAAGTATGGGGAAAGGGATAAGAGTGGGGATGATAAAAGGGAGGGCAGAATGGGGTGCAAGGGTAGCTAGAAGCACACACTTTTTTTTTTTAAGCAATCGGGGTTAAGTAACTTGCTCAAGGTTACACGGCCAGTTATTTCTGGATGTGGTGCTGAGTGTCTGAGCCCGGGATTCGATCTCCAGGTCATCCCAACACTGGAGCTGGTGCTCTTACTCGCTGTGCTACCTGGCCGCCCTGAAGCACACACTTTTGAAAAGGGACAGCATCAAAGTGGGAAATAGAATTTGGGAGTGGGATAGGATGAAGGGAAATATAGTTAGTCTTTTCCAATATATCTACTATGGAAACATTTTGTGTAACTACACATGTACAACCTATATTGAATCACTTGTCTTCACAGTAGGGGTAGGTGATGAGGGAAGAAGGGAAAGAATCTGGAAATCAAAGTTATAAAAACAAATGTTAAATTTTTTTATATGCAGTTGGGGAATGAGATATACAGGCACTGGTTGTAGAAATCCATCTTGCCCTACTAGAAAGTCAATGGGAGAATGGGGGAAGATGTAAGAGAGAGCAGATTAGGGGAAGGGGTATTCAGTAGGATCGCTATTTTTGGGTGGGGGGTAGAGGAAAGACAGGGAGAAAATGTATATCTCAAAATCTTGGGGGAATAAATGTTGAAAACTAAAAATAAACAATTTTTCTTAGAAAGAGCAAAAAATGAGATACCAATATTAAAAATGAAAAAGTGAGGAGTGGCCAGGTAGCACAGAGAGTAAGAGCACCGGCTCCAGTGTTGGGATGACCTGGAGATCGAATCCCGGGCTCAGATACTCAGCACCACACCCAGAAATAACTGGCCGTGTAACCTTGAGCAAGCTACTTAACCCTGATTGCTTAAAAAAAGATGAAAAAGTGAGATATCAATGTTAATTATTATTATTAGGATAGCTAACATTAATAAAGCATTTGAAGTTTGCAAACCATTTTGCATTTAGTACCTTATTTTATCCCCTCAATAGTACTAAGAGGCCAGTACTACTATTATCTGTGTTTTATAGGTGAGGAAGCTGAGACTGAGAAAAATTAAGCAATTTACCCAGGGTAACACAAAGTTAATAAACGTTTGAGGAGGGATTTGAAATTAGATTTTCTTGATTCTAGCTGTCTCCCTCTTTTCCACCAAATTGCCTTTCCATATTTTAACAAATGAGAGAATCTAAAAGAAATAAATGATTGCAAAAATATCAAATTCTAAAATTGACCTGAATGAAATTACTAATTTAAATAGACCAATATTGGAGAAAGATGGAGTAAAAGGCATTAAAGAATTCTCTATGGGGACTCATTCATGAAATCCTCCCCAATACCCCCCAAAAAAGAAAAGAGAAAAACACTGAAGATATCTGTATGTTTTATATGCATATTTGTGTCATAAATATGATATGACATATATATATATACTTTTAAGTGAAATATGGTAGTGATTTATAATGTGGCAAAGATAACAATAAAAACAAAATTACAACTAATTTCCTCAATGATAATGATGTAAAATAACTAAATAAAATTTTAGTTAACAGAATACAAGATTATAATGCAGATGAGGAGAAGGAAATAATCATTTAATAAGCACCTAATCTGTGATAGACAGTGTGCTAAGTATTTTACAAGTATTTTCTCATTTGATCCTCACAACTATCCTGGAGTATAAGTATTTTTATTATCCCCATTTTATTGTTTAGGAAACTGAGGCAAACAGAGGTTAAGTGATTTGTCCAGTGTCACACAGCTAGTAAGTGAGTCTGGCTTTAAGGCAAATCTTTCCTATTCTAGGTCCAATGCTCTGTGCACTTCACTAGCTATCTGCCTCTTCACCTCTCTAGGCCTCAGACAAAATCTCATAGACTATAATTTACAGCTATATTTTGAGACTATGTTCATTAATATTGAATATTCGAGGTTGAATATTTGGTTACCCAAAAGGAGAATGGAATTTAGTTTCAAGAGAATGCTGAATTATAACCCTCTCAAAATTAAGGATCAGTGAATCCCTAGAGCAGACTCTTGTTCTGTTATCCTAATGATATTGTTTATTCAGCACCTATAGGTCCAAAGGCATTAAACATGTTTCAGCATTTCTCCTCTCTCATTATGACATAGAAGTCTTTCTGGGTTGAAGGCTACACACACACACACACACACACACACACACACACACACACACACACA
>NW_027185890.1:6900878-6931501 GCF_028583685.1 Petaurus breviceps papuanus
CACACACACACACACACACACACACACACACACACACACACACACACCTACACACACACATCCTCACAATCTCTGACAAGTCCTGCCAAGATAGAAATGTTTTTGAACCAATTTTTTTAGTGCTTATAGAGAAACAATTATATAGTTGTTCAATACATAATTGCTATGTTTCGCTGGTTTCCTCAACTTCAAAAATGCTTCAAGATAGACCTGTGATGATGTGTAATGAGTCTTTAGCATCTTTTCTAGTCCCTATTCTGCCATTGGTTGGTTGTGTGATGTTGAACGAGTCAGACTGCCTTTCTAGACAACAGATTTCTTTCCTAAAAAATCAGAGGGCTAGATTTACAATCTATAAGGTTCCTGCAAACTCTAACATTATGAAATTCAAAAGTGATTTAAGGGCAAAGTGTCTCTTTTTTTAAGTTGGTATTAATCTTTTTTTTCTGTACCTCTTTCATTTTCAAATAAATGTGCCTCAGAAGAAAGACCTCATTATCGAGTCACCTGTTTTCAAAAAACAGAGATAAAAACAGAAAGCCTGAAAAAAAGCATAGATAACCAAGATAGCCTTGAAACCTAAATTGAATTAAAAGAAAAGTAAGTTGAATATAATAATTAAGCTGAATATATATAATAAAAAATACAAGAAAAGAAATATATAAGTATTTCTTTTCTTCTATTTCATTTAATATTTGTATGTTCAGAATTAAAATGAAATTTATTAAACAACAAAAATCAATAAATCCTCCTCCCTGTCTCTCCACAGAGCCAATTGTTTCATAGCCACTTACTTTCCTGTTTCTGCTCCACCCCCTCCCTCCCAATACATAGCTTCTACAATTATTTTTTGAATGTAAAGGATGTTTTACTTTTCCAATGATATGTTTTGGATGGAATATTCACAGAAACTTTTTATGCATTATTCAAATTACTTTCCAAAGTATTTGTTCCCATTCATATCTCCACTAATACTATGTCAATGTGCCTGTTTCCCCACAGTCACTCAAAGATTTATTATTTTTCCCCTTATTTTGGCTGCACTAATCTCCAGCATTTACTACAGTGTGCAAAACATAGTGCTAAAAAAAAAAGAAAGAAATGATAATTGACTGACTACCTATTCTCTAGTTGTTTTGCATCTACTTTGTTTCCAAGTTTTTGTTGATGGAATATGCTCGAGAAGCTCCCCCCTGTGCCGCTCCCCCCTGTGCCCCTCCCCCCATCGCCATTTACCTTCTTGGGAGATATGACTAGCTGCGGGATCTCTAGATTAGAAGATACATCAAATATTGGTAAATTTCTTAGCATAGCTCCAAATTGAATTATTGTGCTGAATAATATTTCTACCAATAGTGCTTTAGTGAACCTTTCTTTCCACAAACATGGCAACATTGATCCTCCTCATATTTTGTCAATTTTGCCAGTTTTCTGGGTATCAAGTAAAACTTCAGAGTTATTCTCTTTTGTATTCCTCTTATTATCAGTGATCTACACCAATTTCTCACATGGTTGTTCAGAGTTAACAATTCTTTATTTGAAGGCTATAAACATCCTTTGACCAGTTATTCACTGGGGAATATATTTTAGTGTTAAATATTTGGAATTGTCTCCTATATATCTTGTATGCCATATTCTTCTTTTTTTGGTGTCTTTATTAATTTGTTTACTTTTAGTTTATAAGATGAAGTTCCACAATTCCTTAAGTTTCTAATTTTCTCCCCCTTCCTTTCCTCCCCCCACAGTGGTGGCATACAATCAAGTATAGGATCTGCAAATATTTTAACATTAGACATTACTGATGTTACAAAGAAAGATTGTGTCAGATGGAATGAACAATGGGAAAGAGGAAACAAGACCAAACAAGAAAAAGAAAGAGAGCAGGTTGTTTGCTTCAATCTGCATTCAAACTCTGTTCTTTCTAGTTCTTTCTCTGTAGACATTTCTCTCCATCATGAGTCTTTTGGAGTTGACTTATAACCCTGCATTGCTGAGAAGAGTCCAGTCTATCAAAGCTAGTCATCACACATATGTTATGTCTGTAATTGTGTACAAATTTCTCCTGGTTCTGCTCTTCTCACTCAGCATCAGTTCATATAAGCCTCTCCAGGTAAATATGAAGTCCATCTGCTCCTTATTTCTTATAACACAATATTATTCTGTTACATTCATAAACCACAACTTGTTTAGCCATTCCCCGTTTGATGGGCATACCCTTAATTTCCAATTCTTTACCACCACAAAAAGAGCTGCTATAAATATTTTTGTACATATGGGTCTTCCTTCCACTTCTATGATCTCTTTCAGATATAACCCTAACAGTGGTATTGCTGTGTCAAAGGGTATGAAATTATTTATAGCCCTTTAGGTATAGTTCCAGTTTGCTCTACAGAATGATTGAATCAGCTCACAACTCCACCAATAATGCATTAGTGTTCCAATTTGTCCACATCCTCTTCAACACTGTGTCATTTTCTTGTTTTGTCATCTTAGCCAATCTGACTGGTGAGCTGTGGTACCTCAGAATTTTTTTTTGATTTGCATTTCCCTAATCAATAGTGATTATTTTTTTTCATATATTTTTCTTTTTTTTTTTTTTAAAGCAATCGGGGTTAAGTAACTTGCTCAAGGTTACACGGCCAGTTATTATTTCTGGGTGTGGTGCTGAGTATCTGAGCCCAGATTTGATCCAGGTCATCCCAACACTGGAGCCGGTGCTCTTACTCGCTGAGCCACCTGGCCACCCCTAAGCAATTGGGGTTAAGTAACTTGCTCAAGGTTACATGGCCAGGTGTTTCTGGGTGGGTGGTAAGTGTCTGAGCCTGGGTTTAGATCTCCAGGTCTTCTCAACACTGGAGCCAGTGCTCTTACTCACTGTGCTACCTGGCCTCCCCCATATATTTTTCTTAAAGAGATTTTATACAATTATTTATTCCTAACCAACATTCTAATGGTATTATTTTTATTGGGAGGAGATTAAGTAAAGTGAAAGCTGAGGGGACTGACATAAGGGAGTTCACATCAGGGGAAGTGGTAGAAGTAAAACACTGGTGGGGTAGGAAAGGGTGAAAGAAAAGAGAGGACAAAGTTGAAAGAATAAGATAGAGGGAAATACACAGGTCGTAATCATAACTGTGAAAGTGAACGGGATAAACTCTCCCATAAAACAGAAGTGGATACCAGAGTATATTAAAAACCAGAATCCTTTCTTTCAAGAAACATACTTGAAGCAGAAAGACACACACAGTTAAAGTAAGGGGCTAGAGCAAAATCTATTGTGCTTCAATTGAAGTTAAAAAAAAATAAGGGGTAGTAATCTTGATCTTAGACAAATTAAAAGCAAAAATAAATTAATTTAAAGAGATAAGAAAGGAAACTATATCTTGCTAAAAGGTATCATAGACAGTCAAGCAATCAAATTAGAAGAGCAAAGCATAGTCTACCTGCCAGATCTATAGGGAAAGGAAGAATTCATGAGCAAACAAGAGATAAAGAACATTACAAAATGTAGAATAAATACTTTTGACCATATTAAATTGAAAAGCTTTTGTACAAAGAAAACCAATTTACCAAGACTAGAAGAAAGCAGAAAGCTGGGGGAAAATATTTACAGCAAGTGTATCTGAGAAAGGTTTTATTTCTCAACTATGTAGAGAACTAAGTCAAATTTATGAGAATACAAGCCATTCCAGAATTGATAAATGGTCAAAGGATATGAACAAGCAGTTTTCAGATAAAGAAATAAAAGCTACCTATAAGTATATTAAGAAGTTCTCTAAATCACTTTTGATTAGAGAAATGCAAATTAAAGCAACTCCAAGATACCACCTCACACCTATTAGATTGACTAATACAAACAAAGAAAGAAATATGATAAATTTTGGAGATGATGTGGGAAAATTGGGGCACTACCACACTGTAGGTAGAGGAGTGAACTGATACAACCACTCTGGAGAGCAATTTGGAACTATGCCCAAAGTGAAATCAGACTCTGAATATCCTTTGATCCAGTAATACCACTACTAGGTTTTTATCACAAAAAGATCATAAAAAGGGGAAAAGACCTATATGTGCAAAAATATTTATAGCAGCCCTTTTTGTGGCAGCAAAATATTGGAAACTGAGGAGATGCTCACCAGTTGGGGAATGACTGAACAAACTGTAGTATTTGAATGTGATGGAATAAGATTGTCCAATAATAAATTATGAACAGGCAGATTTCGGAGAAACCTGGAAAGACTTGTACATACTGATGCAAAGTGAAATGACCAGAAGCAAGAAAACATCATATACAGTCTCAGCAACATCTTGTGATGATCAACTATGAATATTTCAGCTCTTGCCCAAAGGGCTATAAATACTTTCATACCCTTTGATCCAGCAATACCACTCCTAGGGTTATATCCCAAAGAGATCATAGAAATGGGAGAAAGACCCATATGTACAAAAATGTTTATAGCAGCTCTTTTTGTTGTGGCAAAGAATTGGAAATTAAGGGGGTGCCCATCAATTAGGGAATGGCTGAACAAGTTGTGGTATATGCATGTTACGGAATACTATTGCGCCATAAGAAACAGGGAGCAGGCGGTCTTCATATTTACCTGGAGAGGCTTAAAAGAACTGATGCTGAGTGAGAAGAGTAGAACCAGGAGGAATTTGTACACAATTACAGACACAACATATGTGTGATGACCAACTTTGATAGACTGGACTCTTCTCAACAATACAGGGATATAAGTCAATCCCAAAAGACGCATGATGGAGAGAAAAATGTGCATCCAGAGAAAGAACTAGAAAGAACTAAATTTATATCCAGGTGAAAGCAAAATACCTGATCTTTTTCATTCTCTTATTTGATTTTATGTCCTCTTTACCATTTTTCATTCCAGCTGGTACAATCCATCCTTATAACCTGACCATTGTATAATGTGAAAGTATTTACAGATCCTATACTTGATAATAAGCCACCATGGGGGGGAAGGGAAGGGAGGGGGACAAAATGTGAAATTCAAGGAATTGTGGAATTGAATCCTGTAAACTAAAAGGAAACAAACAAATTAATAAATTAAAGTTGAAAAAAAAGAAAAAAAAGAAAAAAATTTCAGGTCTTCTCAGCAACACAACAATTCAAGAAAAGTACAAATTTCTCTTGAAGTAAAATGCTACCCATATCCAGATAAAGAATTGATGGACTCATAATGCAGAATGCAGATTAAAGTACACACCCACACACACTCACATGGATATGTACATGTGTATGTATATATATACATGCATATGTATGTGTATGTCTATGTGTATGTGCATGTGTATGTATATTACAAAATGTAGAATAGTTTTTACCATATTAAATTGAAAAGGTTTTGTACAAATAATACATCTACATATGCATATATACATACACACTCATATACATATATGCATATGTGTGCATGTATAGATATACATATATATTTTTCCTTATTCTTTCTTTTGGTTTTATTTCCTTTTCACCTGTTTCTTCTTCAATATTCCATATTCTCTGTGAAGACTATGGAAATATGTTTTACATGATAGCAAATATATAAACTATATTAAACTGCCTAACATTTGCAGAAGAGAGGAGGGGAAGAGAGGGGAAAGAGCAAGGGAGAAAAATTTGGAATTCAACATCTTGGAAAAATGAATGCTAAAGATGTTCTAGATATGTACTTGGGAAAAATAAAATATTATTTTAAAACTTTAAAAATAAATATAAAAAATAAGGAAGAGTATGTTTGAAATAGCTTCTATGGGAAGTGAAATAAGCAATCAACAAGGAATGAATACAAGCACTACCTTGTTACCATGAAAGCCTAGTAGAGTAAGGCTAGCATGAATTTTCATGGTACTGTATTGCTTCTTTAACCTTTAAAATAGAAATGTCTTAATTTAGTATGGCATTGTTATATATATTGTAATATAGCAACAAGTACATACTTCATTCAAAAATATGGTTAATTAAAGAAAGAATTCTGTGATTATAATGATCAAGATTGACCCAAGGAAGAAATGAGAACGTATACACCTATTTTTTAAGATGGGGAGTATGAGAACATTGTGTATACTGTCACACTCAATTGATAGATTGGTTAGCTTCATTGAATATTTTTATTTGCTATTTTTTTTGATTTGCTAAGAGCAATGGCTTTTTGGGAAGGCAAAGGAAAATTATATATTCAGAAATGAAGATAATATAACAAACAATAAATATCAACAAATTTTTTTCCTTAGAAGCACAAAGGAAACTGGCATGATTTTTAAAAAGATGAAGAACTTGAGTTTGTATATAGTCAATAGGGAAGAATTTATTGTTTGGATTGAAAAAGGAGAAGATCTGGATCTATGATTTTTTCAGGCTTAGAGGTTAACCTTTGAACCCTGAGTGATTAAGTGATTTATCCATGATCAGAGGCAGGATCTTGAACCTTGGTCTTCCTGAATCTACATCCATCTTTTTATTCTACTGTATGCTGTTCATCCATCTTGCTATCTTGGGAATATAATTAGGAGAACAATTTTTTTAGAAGTCATTTTTTTTAAATCCCTTAGCTACCTAAAATAATGCAAATGAAAGCAACACAAAAAACAATGCTTTCACTGACTCACTCTTCCTAATTGTCTCTGACATATCCAAGAGCTAAAATTTAGGGAGGAGAAAGAGAAGTTGAAAAATCTCAAAAATGCCTTTTTCTCCTCTTCTTATAATTTAGTTGCACAAAGCTGTCAAAACAAAGAGAATGCAATAATAGAAATGTAGACAGAAGAAAAGAAATCCATCAATCTTAATGAAATTGTTAGGATTCTGTGTGACCTTCAAGAAAGTATTCACTTACTGACTCACTCAAGTATTGTTGGGAGGAGGAAGGAAGAAAGGAAAAGTAAAAGGTGTTCAACCCACCAAAAAACATAAGTGATATTAATACCATTGTTTGATTCACTCAACAGACATTGATTGAAGGCTAGGAGACTGAAATTAGTATAAGACTCCACAGCAGTCCTCAAGTAGCTGATAATGCAAGACAGAACATTTCCACTTTCACAACAAAAGCATTTTCAGAAAGCAAAATGTTAAACACCTCTATGTTTTGCTCTCATTTTTACAATCCATAGAACAAGCAAACTGAGCTTATTTCTTTTATTCTCAAAGCTGATACCCAAACTATTAATTTTGAGTCTTTGAACTTTCTTTTTTTTGTCTTTTTGGAGGGGGGGAAGGCAGGGTAATTGAGGTTAAATGACTTGCCCAAGCTCACTTCGCTAGTAAATGTTAAGTGTTTGAATCTAAATTTGAACTCAGGTCCTCCTGACTCCAGGGCTGGTGCTCTATTCACTGCATGTAATGGCATGACAGAAGTAGTTCACACCTTGTTTCAGCTATTGAATTAACACCTTGTTTCACTATGTTAAGAAACAGAACCTATGAACTTCACAATTTGTGAACCCTAGAACTTGTGAACTACTGGGGAGAAGCTAATGACTATATCAGGAGAGCCCCAGGGCAAGAGACAGCAAGAACTGAGGACTCTTGTGGTGGGAAAGTCAAGAAGGAGAAAACTTGTGGTATCCTGGCATTCTGTTTGTCTGCTCTGTCTGTATTGATGTTTGCTTGTGATACTTTGTACAGGAGCCCTGGGACATTACTGGAAGCCCTGAAAGAGGATTTTCTGGTTACATGTCTACAGAAGTCCTGGAGGAGGGTTTTGGAGGTCCTGGGACTTTACTGATGATTTGTGCTGACCTCTTGAACCTTGTTTGTGGGCCTGTGTTGATTGCTATGTTGATGATTTGTGCTGAGTTCTCAGACCTTTTTGGTGGGTGTGAATTGATTTCATAGGCAAATAGTGAATTGATGATGGTGCCAGCAATGTGTATGAATATTACTGTGATTCTTTCAAGCTTCGTCTTCCCAGAAACAGGAACTGTGAAAGACTTGAGGTAGACTGGACACTGTGAACTTCAATATGTAATGGGAACTGAATGAAGAACTGGACAAGGAGCTAGACAAGGAACTGGGAGCTGCTTGCCTTTGAATCCCAACAATTGGATCTGGCACCATGGAAGAGGAACCATGGAAGCTGAGAGCCAGCCTCAAGTCAAGCTAAAAGAAGACTTTTCTTGGATACTGTGTACTGACTGAGAAGAGTATTATTAACTGGGACTTTTGTACTTTATGATGGAATTAAGGATTTTGTGAGTGACTAAATGAATGTACTTTGTTTAAAACTATGTGACCACTTTGGTGAAAACTATGTGGCCATTTTAGTGATAAGTTCACAGAAAATCAATGTACACCATTCACAATGTTACAATTTATCTCTCTATTTATTCAATAACAAACCAGAGAGTTCACTATGCTGTGTAAACAGAACCTTGAAAAGATGTTCACAACAACAGTCCTCTGGAAAGCTGCTTGTGCTTGGCTTTACGCTGTACCACCTAGCTGCCCCACCTTTGAACTTTCTTACACCATACCTTGAATAAAAGCTCTCAAATTTACCTGTACCAATTGAAAATCCAGGTTTTCTTCAAGACTCAGTTCAAGCACTGTCTTTTGTGAGTCCTTTCTTCTTATCCCCTATCTGTAAAACCTTCCCTCTTAACTGACCTTATATGTATGTTTTTTTCATATATCTTTGTCATATACACATGCCCACTCTCCTCCCTCATAATGTGATCTCACTGAGGGCAGGGGTAGGCTAGAGTATGCTTTGATTTGACTTGTTATTCTTCTTTGTTATAAGAAAAGGTTCTATTGGATGATAGAGTTAGGGGATATTCTTGGGAAATGGCAGCAACAAAATAAAAATTGCCAATAAAACAATCATTTATAATAAAAAAATACCATTAAGGACACCCAAGTATTCTAAATCTAAAGTGCTGTTTGTATTTCATTTACCCTCGAAAGGACAATTACTTCCATTTTGTATAAAAATTGTATGAAAATATATCTGAAATATATTATTAAGAGTTAATATATTTTAAATGTTTTTAGAGATTCCAAAGTCATGGATTTTCATGGACTAATACTCTGCACAACATTTAAAAAGCATTAACATGGTTCAACAATAGTTTATGACACAAAATCAGACATAATCCTTAAATCATGGTAAATGATTTCATATACCATCTGACCAAAGGAAATGTGCATCTGCTGAGTTATTTCCAATTAGAATCCAAAAATTTTCCAGAAATAAGCAGGGGTAAGCAGTCATAATCTGGGAGGTAGAGTCATAATTATTGCAATGTCTCAAACATATGAAAGTTGCATTACACAAATCTTGCCAACAATCCTTGCCTTGATTTGGACCTAATGCTAAGCAACAAAAAGATTTATTGTGGGACATGGAATCAATAGGTACCTTGGGGTAAAGAAAATATGTCAACTTTTAGTTTATGTTTGTCAATTAGGGGAGCACTGAGCATAGTCAGAAATAGTATATATTCCATTTCTAATATGATAAATATTAATAACTATAATCTTCATAAACAAAAGCTCTTTATTTCAATTCAATAAGTATTGTGTTACTACTATATATCAGGCACAGTCCAAAGTGCTTGGGATGCAAATAAGAAAAAGAAAGCTGGACCTTGCCCCCAAGTAGCTTATAATATAATGGGGGGGAGGAGGGAAGAAATAAACAATAGACAGTTGGAAAGTGGAGGTGAGAGAGATGAGATGGAACACCAGAGGACATCGTGTTCCTTGGAGTTGAAGTAGGGAAGGGCTGCAGATGGAAAGTGAAGTGAGCTGGAAGTCCAATTTCTGACATTCTTCTCAATTTGCCTTTTTTTTGTTCTTTTATATCATAAAGATTATTCAGATTTCTTTTTTTCATTCATACATGTTAGTCTTAGTTATATTATGGTATTTCATAATGTGCTGAAATGTATTTAATCATTCCTCTACTGTGGGGCATTTAGGTATGCAAACTGGACTTTAGGAAAAAAGAATTTACAAGTTCAAGGAACAGATAATTATGACCCTGTGACCTAAAACTCTTAAAGGAAAGGTGGCTCAAGAGGGTGGGGGATTCAAAACCAAAACTTTATAGATCCAAACTCTATTTGATGAAAAAGAAAAGAGGGGACCAGGTATTCCACCAGTAACTTTGCAATAGCTAATATTCCTAAATAATATTTACAAAATATGGAGTCAAAGATATACAACCTAGGAAAATGTAAAAGAAGCAAGACTATCTAAAGGTAATATTCAGGAAAGCTGAAACCCATTTCTTTTTAAAGCAATCAGGGTTAAGTAACTTGCTCAAGGTTACACAGCCAGTTATTTCTGGGTGTGGTGCTAAGTATCTGAGCCCGGATTCAATCCCCAGGTCATCCCAACACTGGCGCTGGTACTCTTACTTGCTGAGCCACCTGGCCGCCCCTAAGCAATTGGGGTTAAGTAACTTACTCAAGGTTACATGGCCAGGTGTTTCCGGGTGGGTGCTAAGTGTCTGAGCCCAGATTCAATCCCCAGATCATCCCGACACTGGAGCCGGTGGTCTTACTCGCTGTACTACCTGGCCACCACCTGAAACCCATTTTCAACAGAAGGTTGAAGTAGTAGCAAAAACATCATGAAGAACAAAAAGTTCAAAATCAGCTAAAGACAAAAGGAAGGATAGGCATGATGTATGGATCAGATGCTGTAATATCAGATGAGAGTGAAAAGTCTAAGTATTCAAGTCTTACTTACTTTAATCTTCTCCATCAAGAAGAATTATCTTCTGAAAATGGAAATGGTAGAACAAACATGACTAAAAGGAAATTGAAGCCTAAAACAAGTGAAGAGATAACAAGATAGTATCTAGTTGCCTCTAAATGCAATCCAGTATCCTGGCCTGAACAAATTCTCTCCCAAGGTCCTGAAATACCTTGTGCTTGTAGTCATTAAGGAATCCTGGAGAAAGTAAGTAGCACCAGAAGACTGGAAAAGAGTAAAAGTCATCCAAACTTTCAAAGATTGGAAGGAGGAGGATTCCATGCATATGCATATTTATATTGAGATTCAGAAAAATTCTGTAGGTGATCTGAACTTCAAGTGAGAAATCATCATCACTAGAAGCCAGCATGAGTTTTCCATGAATACATCATACCTAACTTATTTTATCTCCTTGTTTCTAAAGAATACTTTTCCACCCCTGGACTGGTATTATTGAATGGTATTTTCTGAATATATTTGGATTTCACAATATATACAGAAAAAAATCAATTAATAAAGACTATTTGCTAGATTATGGCATGCAGTCAGATGACAAAAAGCATACTGATTTAATTCAACAGTACCTATATATCATGAACAAGGAAGAAAGGAGTAGATTATATTTGGTAAACTGCACAACAATTTTAACAATCCTATCATGCTTTCTGACAAAAAGTTCATCATTAAGGTTAACAATCAGAGATGCATTATGACAAGAGTCCTGAAACATTGTAAAGAAGTGAAATTATGTATAGCCTCAAGGGCAATGGACAAAGAAGTGAGGAGTATGCATATGCTGCAGTCATAGGTCTCACCAGAAAGACAACTGTTAGAATATGTGTGACCATTTACACCTCAGAAGTCAGCAAATGCGGCAGATCAGGGCTTAATTTATTGTTTTATTGATCATAAGTTTAAGAAAGTGATAATAATTCAGATGAAACTTTAAAATGTATCATGCATTTTTTTACTTTTTATTTTTGGAGGGCAATTAGGGTTAAATGACCTGCCCAAAGTCATATGGCTAGTAAGTGTGTTGTGTCTGAGGCCAGATTTGAACTCAGGTCCTCCTGACTTCAGGGCTGGTGCTCTATTTACTGCACCACCTATCCACCCCTGTCATGCAATTTTTTTCAAAGATACAGTTGTTAAACAAACCAGCTCACCCTTGTCTGTAGCATATTATCTACAATGATTTCGGGTAAAAAATAATGTGAAAATGTTATGATTGAAAAAAATATGTGGACTGATTATCTAGCAAGAGTAATGTTAAACATCCTGAATATTTACAGCTGAATATGTCCTGAATACAACTACCAACAGTGTTAAAAAAAATTCTCTTCCATGGGGGAATATGAGGGAGGACATGGAAAAGAATTGTACATGATGGAAGGTCCATGATATTCTCCTACTCAATTTGTTCTCTAATGACTCTAGACTCATACAAACTCCTCTGTTTGACATTTAAAGACCTTCACAACTAAGCTTCAGTCTACCTTTCCAGGTATATAACATATATTCCACTTCACACACTCTACTCTCAAGTCAAATGAGCCTCTTTGATGTTCCTCCTGCAAAGCATTTATTTTTCATCTCTGTGTTTTGCACACCATCCTTACCTTGGATGTAGGCATCATTTTAGACTACGTTAACTTTTGGTTAATCTCTCTGGATCCTACAGTGAAGCAATACTGATGCTGACTTGAGAATCCTAAACTTATCACCTCTCTGGCCTCTGATTTTGTTTTTCTTTGGGTCAATGAATTATATGGATTCAGATGTTCTTTTGCCGTCTTGTTATCCCTCAGTTCTGAAACTATCCTTTATGCAAAACAAACTTCACATCTCTCTCCTGACATATCGCTGTCACCCCCCCCCATAATTCAGATCCCTTTTCAGCTGAGTAGATTTTATGCAAGAAAGGTATTTTGAAATGTAAGATTCATAATTTACTCTTTTGGCATTTTTTAAAAGATAGAAAAATTAATGTGTGGAGTTACAAGAAAGCATATTTTGACTCAATGCAAGGAAGGATCTTCAAAAAAACCACATCTATACTGAAATAATATGGGATGTTTCAGGAGCCAGTGAGTTTCCCATCACTAAAGTTCTTCCAGCAGGGATTAGATGATAACTTGTCCATGGTACCAACATTCATTCATTGTTTGAAATTTTGGTGTTATCATTCAACATTTTTTCTCCCTCATTTCTTACTTTCAATTATCAGGTGCTAAATCCTATTGAATTCATATCCAATATATATCTTACATCCACTCCTCTCTATTCCCATTGTCATAATCTTAGAACAAACCCTCACTATCACCAGACAGGATGGTGCAGTCTCCTCCTAACAGTCCTCAATGAAGCCATGGAAATTCACCCTCTACCTCAATCTTGCCTTTACCTATCTGCTTAATGCATTGTTTCTTCTCTACTCAAAAATCACCTTCTGGGTCATCTCCAGTGATCCTGATGAATATCTGGTCACTGCATTCAGATGGCCCTAGAGGACAATGTGAGGCTAGTAACCTTGCACAGCTCTCTCTCAATCAAACCAAAGTCAACTGCAAGTCATATCATCACTTCCCTGATGCCATGGACCTCTTCAAAAATGAAGGACAAACACAACAACAACAACCATTCTTACCTCTGCTTCTTAAAATACTCAGCTTCCTTCAAAATTTAGATCAAGTGCCACCACCTACGTCAGTCATTTCATGGCACTCCATGCTATTTTTCCTACCCCACAAAAATGATTTTGTATTGACTTTGGAAATATTTTGTAAATACTTATATTTGTTCTTTTTGCCTCTCCTAATTGAATGTAAGCTCCTTTGAGGACAAAGAATGCTTCATTTTTGACTATATATCTCTAGAAGTCAATAAGTCAATAAACACTTATTAAACATCTACTTACGTGCCAGGTACTGTGATAAGTTCTGGGCATAAAAAGGTGAAAAAGGAAGACAATATCTTCCCTCCAGGAGGTTACAATCTAATGGGGGAAGACAGCACACAAAAGGGAATTGAAAAAAAGCTTAGATGGATAAAATGCCAAGTACTGGGGGAAGATGGAGAAGTTTAGAGTACAGTCAGGTTGGAAAGGAAGAAACAACTGGCCTGGGCACCCTTCTTAAATAGAGGTTCTGGGAAGAGTGCTTCATTGAGTTCTACTGAGTGTCCTGGTAAAGAGTGGTTACCAAGGCTGATGATGCATATTTATAAGATGATTAGATTGCTGGAGGAATGACAGAAAAGTACAAAGGAGATAGCTGTATGTGAAAGTGCCTGGCATGTGGTAGAAACTTTACAAATGACTATTGATAAGTATCTATATTCTACTAAGAAATTTGACAATGTCTTTTATACTGTCATTAAGAATGAATATAATAGAGCAGCCAGGTAGCACAGCAAGAAAGAGCACCAGCCCCAGGGTGGGGATGATCTGGGGATCGAATCCAGGCTCAGACACTTAGCACCCACCCAGAAACACCTGGCCGTGTAACCTTGAGCAAGTTACTTAACCCCAATTGCTTAAAAAAAAGAATGAATGTACCAGCTAGATGACAATACAATTCAGCAAAATCATAATTTATTGAAAGAAGTTCCCCAAAGAATATGGATTGATGGTTCAGTGGTATTCTAGAAGCAATCTCTTGGTGCCCTGCCACTCTGTCCTTAGTCTTGTTCCATTTTTTAAAAAAAGTCAATCTTTGCAGTCAATACAGATGATGTAAATATCATATTACCTATCCATATAAATTCCATGAAGCTAGAAAGAGTAGCTATTTCTTTGAATGACATAATCACAATCTCACGAGATCTCAGTGGTTTAAAGCAATGATATATCCTTATTATTCAGTTTCTGCCTCTTGAAGACTTCATTTGGGGTTTTCTTGACAAAGATAATGGAGTGGTTTATCATTTCCTTCTCCAGATCATTTTACAGATGAAGAAACTGAGACCAATAAGATTAACTGACTTTCCCAGGGACACAAAGCTAATAAGTGTCTGAGGCCAGATTTGAACTCAGAAAGACTCCTGACTCCAGGACCAACATGCTATCCCCAGCTGCCCTTAAAATATGAGATCCTTAAAAAAGGGACTGTCTTGTTTTTCTACTTATATTACTGGTGGTTTATACATAGTAGGCACTTAATACCTGCTTTTTATTGTATTCATTCACTTTTTAATTATTCATATGCTATTTTCTACTCCTGTTATTCTTCTGTTCCACAACTTAAGACCACTATCTCTTTTCAAGCTTCAGTTCAAGTACTACCTTTTCCAAGACAATATTTACCTGATATCCTCTGTTATTTGTATCCTCTTCCCCCTATTTATTTTGTATATATGATGCATTTATTTTATCTATGAATAGATTATACCCTTCGATACAGTATAAGCTCCTAGGGGAAAAGAATTGTTTAATTTTCATCTTTATATCTCCAGCACCTAGAACAGGAGCTGGCACAAGATAGTTTCTTGATAAATGCTTACGCTGACCAAGAGTCTGATTTTTTTTTTTCTTAGAGACGCTGAATTTTTAATACACAGTTAACTGTTCATTTTAAAATTTCAGAGAAGGTAGGTTACTGCCCTCTACCTTATAACCATACAAATCCAAATGTATTCACTTTCACATTTGTTATTTGAGCTTATGCAATTCATTCACAAAAAGTATGCCTTCCTATGTCCAGCAGCTGGGGTAGCTTTCAAGTCCTCATTAAATGTACAGATTTTAATTCAGATTCTTAAAGCTTGCAAACTCTTCAGAGCAATAACTAAAATGTGACTCCAAAACATTTTAAGATCAGTTAGGAAAACAAAAGAAAAGAAAATACCTTCACCAAGATGTAGAAAAAAGCTCAATAAAGAAAACAAATTTGCATTTTTTATCCATAGTTGAAAGAAATGCAGGGACGATAGAAGCAAAACATTGTGGGAACAGTTCTGTTCTTTCACTGATGGGATACTCAATAGATTGCTCTCATTAAAGCTAAAGAGAGGCTTATACAGCACCACTTCCCCTGTGTCTCTGGGATAAATCAGAGGCAGGCATTTCTGGAGACAACCACCCTATATAATAAGCAGTAAGCTGACCTCCACTTCTAAGCCACAATTTCTTCAAATGACTTGCCATTATCAGTGTACAGGGAACATTACTTGTCACTCAGCCCCAGCAGCATTGCTGTTTTAGAGGTTGAACATTGATCATTTTCTCTGACTGCCATCAAGATATAAAGAATAGTAATACAAAGTCACATGTCCTAACTGGGTGAAACTTCATGGTCAGATGGAAGTAGCAAAGAGGAGGGAATTGAATGACCTGGGGCCCAGCCTCTAGTATGGAGGGGAGTTTGGAATGACCTTGGGCATGTACTTCCATTAAGTTTCTCAGAACCACATTTTCAGTAGTCAGCGAGAATCTGTTTTTGCTGTTCTATTTTAAACGCGGTCTCAGAACCACAGGACCACAGGAGGAAAAAAAGAGAGAAGAAAAAGAAAAAAATTTATGCCAAAAGTATAACACCTCAGGTGAGTTAGCAGTTTTCTTTTCATGGAAAGATGTAATTGGCTTTTAGGTTTGCATCTGTTCCCCATAAAGAAGACAGGTTAAGCTGATCATGGAGTTTGTTATTTTTCTTCACCTCCCCTAGGAGGATAGAAGATCTTTGGGGACATTCTTTAAATCCTTGGGTCAGTCAGGCTGACTGTGGCTATAAATATGCCCAACAGCTAAGAACCTGGAAGTGTGATGCAATCAAGGCAAAGTCAGAGAGAAAACGGATCTATGTGTTCTAGGTAACCACAGCATGGTATTCTGTAGGCTCATGGTCTTCATACTCTCGCGGGGGCCTGCAATATAACCAAGGAGTAGGTGATCAACCAATCAAAGGACAGAAAGATAAGGTTAATCTCGCCCCCTCTACTACAGACGTCGCCAGCACAAGTGCTCTAATTCCCTTCACACAACGCTCAAAAATGGTTCCTAGGCAACTGCCCAGAAGTGCAGACGTAACTGAAACCTGACCCAGACACCCTTAAGCAGCTGCCTAGGCTAAATTCCCTGCTTTCTTCTTGTTTCCCTTATCACCTCCCAGCTGGGGAATATGACAGGTATTCCTTATAATGAACCAGGCTTGGGTTGGTTGGAGTCCTACATCACTTATTGTTATTTGGTGGGACACAGTGAGTTATCTAGAATAGATAAACAAGCATGGGTTATCACTTGCATCACTGATCTCCTTACATTATTCTTGCCTCCCAAATTCACTACTCTTCCACATTTTCCTGTTACTGTCAATAGTACCACTTCTGTTCTGGTCAGAAAGGTTTACCACCTCCATTCTTCCCTCCCCCACACTCCTCAGACTCAGTCAGTTGCCAAAACGTACGATATCTATTTCCATATATTTCACATTGGTTCTCTTCTCTCCATTCACATACCCACCACCCTAGATCAGTGCTTACCTGAGCTATTGCAGTAGCAAGCCAATCACTTTTTAACTGGTCTCTACCTCTTCTCTCCCATTTCCACTGCATCTTCTACCTGCCAGAGTGCTTCCCTAATTTATAGTACTAGTAGCTAGGTATTGCAGTGGTTAGAGCACCAGACCAGGAGTAAGGAAACCCTAAGTTTAATTCCAGTCTCAGACATTTACTCTAAGCAAGTCTCTTAATCTTTGCTTGCCTTAGCTTCTTCATTTGTAAAATGGGAAAAAAATAATAATATCACCTATGTCCCAGGATTGTAGTGAGTTACAAATTAGTCAATAATTATAAAGCATTTAGCACAGTGCCTGGCACATAGTAAGTGCTATATAAATGTTACCTATGATTATTATTGTTGATTGTATCACTCCTCTACTCAAAAACTTCTAACGGATCCTTCTTGATTGTAAGATAAAATATTTTTTGCTATTTTTGTCTCATCCTTTTAAATTTATAGTTTTGTATGTTTTATAATACACATGATCATTAGTATAGCAACATATCTACATAATTTTATAAATATGAGGATATGTACATATTGGTTATGAGTACTTAAAATATCTGATTACATTTGGAGATCACTATTCTAGAGCAGATGAGTCAAACACCCTGTCTCCAAGTAAAATGTGCACTACTCCCAAGTATCAGCCAACCAGATTAAACTATAATTGGGAAATATTTAATACAATAAATACAATAGAAGATATATGATACTACTATGTGGTTTTCTAAGCCAATATAGTGTAATGGATACCCGAGATATAACAGGACATCTAGGCCAATTATGATTCAATAGGAGTGTTTATTAACTGGCCAGGACTGCCTCTCAGACCGAATGACAGCAGCAAACTTTCTGTTAGACATAATTTTATAGACAATGTGATTGCTAGCAACAGAATATGTTTCTAAGGGGTTAGCACTGTGTTTATTGAAGCAAAACATTCTCAGTATTATTCTTATTGAAACAAAGCATTCTCAGTATTATTCCCATTGAAGCAAAGCATTCTCAGTATTATTCCTATTGAAACAAAGCCTTGGTATTATTTCTACTGAAGCGAAGTGAAGCCATAGTTCCTTAGCAAAGCCTTGGATACAAACATAAACAAACCAGAATCCGTGGGAATCTGTGGCATGTTTTAGCAACACAAGTGAAACATTTCTTTACTATTGGAGCCTATTAGGTGGTTTCCAAGGAACCCAGTAGGGGTCCCCTCTTGCAGGTTTAAGGGAGCTCTAGTGTATAATTTCTGGTGGGCACTTCAATAGAACCTGCAGGGATCCTTATGTATGGTTTAGTGGTTTTGTTTCTATTTAAATTTGTGACCACTACTCTAGAGATACTGAAATGGACTCTTCTTTTCAAATCACTTCATTTAAACAAAAATTTATTAATAAATACTGTAGACAGAGTACTGTGCAAGATGTGTAAAGGAGGCTGGGGGCCTTGGGAGAAGAACAAAAAAAATTAAGAGAAAATCCTGTCCTTATACAAGTTTCAGTTTTAGAGAGAGATGTAACACATAGTTATGCATTTATAACATAATTTATGGGAAGTGTGAACAAAGTGCTATGTGAAGTATAAGGGAAGGAAAGGACATATGCTAATGGGGATTGTATGGTGGGAGCCAGTACTAAAGAGTAATCTATGACTCTACAATTAATGTAAACTACCTTGAATGAATATAAACAGCAAAAGAAGTTCTAACTATCCCATGAGAAAATTTACTCATTACCATGGGTCATTCCTAGCACAATGCCTTCTTTTTTTCTGTTTCTATATACTACCTGGCCTGGTCTAAGGGTGGGTACAGAGATCTGCCATTTTGTCCTGTTGCTATCCAGGACTTACTTCCTGTGAGAAAACTCCCTTAATTAGCCTATAATTGGCATAATCGGTGCAGCACAGATCTTGCATCTTTACTTTAGGTGCAGAAGCAGGAGTCCAGAGAAATGGGCTCAGGGACAGAGGTCTTCATAGGGGAAAAAACAATTATCCTCATCCCTGTGGAGGAGTAAGGGGAGAAGTAGTTAATTTGCAGAAGAGGGGGTAATCCTGGGTTGACCACCCATGTCACAAGTATGGGGATGCCTGAAAAATGTACTTATGCCTTGCAAGTTTCACAGTGGGGTAGGGGAAAAGGGAACGCCATATAACAGCTGTTTGTGTTGCTTGAGGGAAAATTTATAACTTGGGAAAACATGAGAACCTTCAGTATCATTAAAAGAGACCTTGAAATGGGAATTGCTCTTATTTTCATAGGACAAAGAATAGAATAACTTTGAGGTAAATGACATAGGTGACTAGGAATGTCTTTTTGGGGAGACAGAGGATGTATATATTAGAAGAGAATAGTGGCAGTTTCTCTTTGTCTTTCTCTTACTCTCTGTCTCCCAACTGGCACCCTTCTGACTGTGCACGTCAATGAGGAGGCAGCAGAGAAGCAAAGAAAGAAAAAAACTCAGTTAAATGAAGATTATTTGGGATATGATTACTAAAGGAAGTGTTGGATCAGAATATGCAAGCAACAAGAAAGCTGCAATTTTTTTGTCTGTCTGCAGTCTTTGTGCTTGTCTGGAGTGCTATTTGTGTTAAGTGTGCTTGAGTTTTGTGTGTTTGTGTGTGTGTGTCTGTGTGTGTAATAACACAGCCTCTGGAAACATCTAATAAGGACCAAACTGAGAATACCAAAATGTGCATAAGTTATCAGTCAAGGGGAAGTAACTTTTCAAAAGGTTGCTGACTGAAAGCCTCATTAGTAAGGGAATATTAAGGCCACACTGTCTCACAGCTATTGGTCTGTTTCTGTTTTGTTTTGTTTTATTTTGTTTTTGTGCCCATGTTTGTGTATCTCTCACAATCTGTGTCTGCAATGGTGAGTTTAGAAGGAAAAACTCCACTGGCAAATCTATCTCTCTGTGCCTTGTCAACTAACTTTTTCGTGGGGAAGAAAATGTCAAACTCTGTAAGTTTCCAGCAAAATTCCTCCTTTCCCTTACATCCCTGAACTATGGCCAGGTTTGGGAGTGTGCCAAGAAGGACAGATAAAAAGCAAAATTTTCCCTCGGACCAAATAATGTTTTTATATCATAAACTAATTAAAAATTGAGTTTGGCACTAAAGCGTAGATTCCCTACTGTGAATCCCTAATGTAGTTTTAATATTTTTTTATAAATGCTGAAATATTCTAGCAAGCTTGGGGTTAATGTTCTTCAGAATTTGTTTTAAGGGAGGTAAGCTCATTTCCTCACCACACCCCTTGAATGCCTTTTTTTGCTACCACAGAAAGTCATCTCACTAGTTATAAAGAGGTTGGGGAGAGGGGAGACAATATCAGTGAAGTTTCAGAAAAAACTAGAACCAGCACAGAAAAACTGTCTGCCTATTATTAACTCTTTCTTGATTCATAGAAAGGGAAAAAGGTTTATAAATCAGAAAACAACTGAAAAGTAATTGAGCTTGATTGCAACATTTAGTTAAATATTTATGAAGTCTAACAACCTAAAGTTAAGTACAAATTATTTTTTAAAACTAACTTAAATTATTATTATATGAGAATTCTACCCATTTTTACAATAATATTCAATTTGAATTTTAAGAATTGGCCCTACAAAAAAAAGTTATTAAAGGAGGAGGAGCAAGTCCAGTTCTTCCTGAGAACTCCCAGAGAATGGAGCTGTAATAGCTTGGGAAAAATCCTGCCAGTTAAGTCTATTACTGAATGATGAGACTTGATAAGCACTTGATAAGAAAATTATGAGGAAAAAGGAAAAGTTTGTAATTACTGTGTGGGAAAAGGTATAAAGAAAAGACCTGTTATGGTAATGGGATCTGAAGATCTTCCATGCCCCTTGAACTTGCTGACTTAGAAGGAAGGATTGGGGCAGGAAGGAGCCAGAGACAAGTAGGAGCCATACTGGAGGCAGCATGTGACTGTGACTGGAAGTGGCACTGGTGGTGGTGCGAACTCCTTTTTTTTTTTGAGCCAGCCAGAATTTCTGCTAAGGACTTCTGCTGAGGACTGCTGGGAATGGGAACTGCAGGGGGCCAAAGCTGAGGAAAGGAGCATCTTTGCTGAGGTAGCCTGTTCTGTTTTGAAGGCTTGAGAATGTGGGTATTTACTGAATTAACTGCATGTGCCAACCCTGTGGCTACTGTGATGGCTTTGACTTTCTAGTTTGGGGACTCAGCTTTCTGGTATTTGAATAAATGTTCTAGCTATGTCCCCATGTAGAGAGCCTGTTATATTTTGTGATTAATAACATATCAGCATATTTATAGTTGCCATAGGCATTGTGAATACTGCATTGTTGATACAAGACCTTGTAGTATCCCTTCACATATAAACTTACCATATTTCATTAAACCATCTATTTGGACAAGATACTGAGAATTTAGAAGTTTGTTTATGATAGAGAAGTGATATCTAATGACTGATCTTTACACCGGGATGAGTTAATCTCAAGAAGAAAAGAAAAACAAGTGAAGGATGTTAAGTAAAATTTTCTGTATATGTGTGAGTCCAAGAAAATGTCTTGATTATCCCAACATCAGGAAAGTCAACGTAACTGTGTCCAGTCCTAAGCTATGATTAATAAGACTTCCTATTTGATGTAATATCTCTTAAAACTGTCATCTGATGTTATTATGAATTTTGCATTCAGGTATAGCTTTCTGATGGATCATTAAATCAGCAATCCACTTCAAGAGGAATGCCATAAGATATTCAAAAAGAGTGTGATTCTGAACTATGAAAGTTGGAAGTCTGTATCAGGGGGGAAAAAGAATGAGGGGATGGCTTTGGCATGATTTAAAGTAGAATGTTTTTGTTTTTTTTTTAAGCAATCGGGGTTAAGTAACTTGCTCAAGGTTACACGGCCAGGTGTTTCTGGGTGGGTGCTAAATGTCTGAGCCCGGGATTCGATCTCCAGGTCAGTCTGACACTGGAGCCGGTGCTCTTACTCGCTGTGCTACCTGGCCGCCCCAGTAGAATGTTTTTAACTCAGTTTCCCCATTGTATTACTTCCTTTTGAACAGGAACATTTCCCTCCTGATTAAACCTGAGTCTAGCTATGAGGGAGAATTGTTCCTACATGACTGGTTGTCAATGGTGACTCTTATCTGAAATCAAACAGAGCTAAGGATTCTTTATCCTAGTATATATGTTTTGAGTAATTCCCCTCAGGGTTAGACCTGAACAGCCAGTTGGATACTATCATGATCATGTCCCTACTTATTCTTTTTATAGAAAATTTCTATAACCAGGGCAGGTGAACAGTAGAAGTTCACCATTGCAATACTAAAACTGGAAGTGTATAAGATCTTACTATTTTAGATGTGAATGTGTAGTCATTCAATATCCCAAACAACTAAGTAAATTAGTTCTTTGGCTTGTCATCTACCTACTAATACTCACACAGTCATGTATAAGATTAAGTCTCTGAAGTATCTCATTCTTTCATAATGTTACAGAAATAATTTGATTAATATTTTTTAAAAGCTTGTGAAACAGGAATATGAATCTATTAATCTGTGAGGTTAAAGTCAGAAATTTTTTTCTGCTTTGTTTTAAAGAACAGAATTTCATTGCAGTCATCTTAGTGGAGAGTAATGTTTATATAACATCTATTCCATTTGAATATGGTTAATAACTGAACATATTTTACTACAGGTAGACCATTTGATAAACACTGTTCTCTTTATACAATTGGGAATTAATTCCTTAGTGCATCTACATATCTCATTCCAGGTCTCTTTCTTACAATTAGAGTAAAGTTAGCCTGTTAAATAAAATTCATTTGTATAACCATTAAAAGTAGAGGTGGAAAATTTCTACCTACCAAGAGTGTTATTACCTATATTTTCATAAGTAGGATTAGATCCTTAATAGTATTGAATCCTACAAAAAGGGGGAATTAATTAGCATGGGAAATTTTTGAAAAAACAACAAGATCATATCATCCTATATGTCAAATGTAAATTATTCTAATGGCATGTGTAAAAATTTAAGTTCTCTGAAGTTTCAGGTTAACCATGGGTTCCTAATTCAGTTTGAGCTAGTTTTCACCACATGAATTGCTTATTTGAGAAGTAAAATTTGAAAGAATGCACTAACTTGTATTGAGATTTGTTGTGTAAAAGATTTTAGCAGGAGCATCTAAAAATTCCTACAGGTAACTTGTAACCAGAGAAGCAAATCTACTAAAGAATGGTCCATTTCAGAGCTGCCACAAAAGATGTTTACAGAGACCAGGTAACTACATGGTGCATCAGATATGCAAGATGAAATTTTGATGACTAAATGGATATTGGGAGTAGGTTACTAAAATACAAGGAAACTTGATGTTGGTTAATGTTGATAATCATTGTAGTATTGCTTTGACTTTTTATTTCACTGCATTTGTATATTGAGTTCTCTCAGTTATCTTGGTGTCATGTGAATTTCCCTCTGAAAATCTAATCCACAGTTTTGGATATTCTTACACTATGATTAATCAGTCTTGTTGTTCTTACATTAACCAATCAAGGAAGACTGAGACATGATTTCCATTGCCAAAAAGAAGTAAATTTAAAAGAATGATTCTGATTCCATTTTGTGATTGACTCTATTCTGTATCATCCCCTGTGTTGGAAACATTGTTTCCCAAAACCATGCTTCTTTGTCTCTAAACTTAATTCAGAAATTCAGTTTTCCCCCCTAATCTCCAAATTCCTTTGACTCTTTCATTGCCTCCCTTGGGGTAGAGATGGAAGAAAACTGTAACAACTATAGTAATTCTCTTATTGGTCATATGGTTTCCCTATTTGTGTTTATACTGCTGTTGTGGATTGTGCCTCCAATGCAGTTTATTGGTAGGCTCCTCTGCTTCCTCTTATGTTAACAAAATCACTCAAGTACAACTCAGGGAACTTTGCAAAAATATTATTAGAGAGAATGTATGAGGATGTGTAGCAGCAAGCACCCTAGCATACCCAGAATGGCTCCTAGCTCAGGTTCTTAGAACTGCTTTTCTAAAGGAAAGCAACTCAAAAAGGGTTAACAATCTTACTTTAATCAAACATATATCATTTACCTAGTTCAGGAGAGAAATTCAGCACCCTGAACTTCAGAGAATACAAACTGAAGTTACAAGGAGACAAAAAATACAGAGAAAATAATACAATTCAACAGACCAACAGGCAGAGCTTCCAGCTGTCTGACCATCACATACATACAGTGTTAGTTACCAGAGAATCACCAACATCTGGGTTTTCAAAGCCAGGGGCTCAACATTTGCCCAGAGTCTCATCTGGACAAATCACACAACTCTTCCCATAAGTGAGCCCCAAAGCAAAACTTCACCTCAGATGTTTTAGCCTTTTATAGTTTTAAAGACTTTTCCACTGTCAGTGAACATCACAACCCTCATGATTCACTGCCTAAGTGCAAAGTAACAGGGTGTGGGTCTTCTTGAAAAAACAAGCCTTCACTAAGCAAGTTTCCCCTGTGGGTTGTGCTCCACCCGTCAGCAAACTCTTCCCATCACAGGCTCCATGTGACCACATTCAGCCTATTAAGGGACAGAGTATATTTTCAAAGCAGGGGAAGTTGTCAAATTCCCTTAGGCTTATTAAGGGACAGAGATTATCTTCAAATTCATTTACTATTACAGCAGAAATTAAGGGATGGAGTGTACAGCAGAAGCTAGAGTGTGAGAGAGTGAATTATGATTCCAGGAGAATATAAGCTACCTTGAATGAATTGTAAATAGCAAAAGAAGCTCTAACTATCCCTGGGGAAAATCCACACATTATTATGGGCCATTCCAGGCACTATGTCTTCTTTGTTCTGTTTCGATGTAATACCTGTCCAAGTCTGAGGGTGGATACAGAGATCCACCATATTGTGCCATTGCTGCCCAGGACTGACTTTCTATGAGTAAACTCCCCTAATTAACCTAATAAACCCAAATAAATCTATACATATAAGTCACACTGGTGTGTATTTCTCTTCTTTCTTTGGTATCCCAGTATTCTCCCAAAGAGTCTGCCACCCTATAGTTGGCATAATCAGCACAGAAGAGATCTTGCATCTACATGGAGGAAGGTTTTGTGGAGGAGGTGGCATTTGAAATGAAATCTATGGCCTATGGTAAAATCTGACTTAGCACCTGTTTTTGTATGTCTGGTGAGCTGAAAGTCCAGCCTGCCACCTGTTTTGTATGATCTGTGAGTTAAATACTTTGTTTAGGGGCGGCCAGGTAGCACAGCAAGTAAGAGCACTGGCTCCAGTGTTGAGAAGACCTGGAGATCGAATCCCGGGCTCGGACACTTAGCACCCACCCAGAAACACCTGGACGTGTAACCTTGAGTAAGTTACTTAACCCCAATTGCTTAGGGGCGGCCAGGTGGCTCAGTGAGTAAGAGCACCGGCTCCAGTGTTGGGACGACCTGGAGATCGAATCCCGGGCTCAGACACTCAGCACCACACCCAGAAATAACTGGCCGTGTAACCTTGAGCAAGTTACTTAACCCTGATTGCTTAAAAAAAAAAAATACTTTGTTTAAATGAAAAACCCATTAATAGTTCATAGACCATGTAAAAATAGGGAGTGGTTGGATTTAGCTTATAGGCCATGGTTTGCCAACATCTTCAACTGATATACGTGAGAAGGAAAACATTCCAGACAAATAAAAGAATATTAAGTAAACATTAAAATGCCTTATGCAGGAGGATAGAAATATAGAGAGAGATTTGGAGAGAACCTCACAGTCAATCAAATGTAGCCCCCTCATTTTACTGATAAGGAAACTGAAGCAGGTTAAATCACCTGCTCAAGATTCCATGAGCAGTAAACAGCAAGAATAGACATCTGACTCCACAGTCCGAGATGGCAAATATTCCGATTTGACCTAAGCATTAGTGTATGAAAGAAAACAATATGAGATAGGGTTGGAAAGTTGAGAGAATATAGCCTTTTATAGAGAACTTTGACTGTCAAGCAAAGTAGTTTGAATTTAATCATTAACAACAGGAAGTTATCAAAGATTAATGAGCAGAGGTAAGGTATAAGGAGCCTGGCACCTAAGAAAGATCACTCTGGAAAGGGTGTAAAGAAGATTTCAGGGTCATGGTGATGTCTCTCTTGTCATACATGTTCCTATTCTTCACACATGATGCTCATATCCATGCCTTTACACTGTCCATCCCACATGCCTGGAATGTACTCTATCCTTCTGTGATCTCTTGGCCCAAGATCAAGACTTGATGAACAAAAGCAAAGTCCATAGGACTTTCCCAGGGACATATACAGCACAGGGGAGTACAGACACAAAAATACAAAGAAAGCCACCTAGACTGCCCATATTTGCATTGATCTTCCACAAAGATATGGCTCTTATTTTACCTCCTCACAAAACAAATAGCTCTATAATAATAACATATTGGACCACCCTGAACACCAGCCTAGAGCTACTGTTTCTCTTTTACACGCTGCCTATAAGTAGCCTCAGAGTGTGAAGGAGCCAGGAGTGCTCATCAAGGTTGTTGGTAGTAACTGCTGCTTTCTTGAGTCTATGAAAGAAAAAATACCTTGCTACCATGGCTACTGTCATACTAACAGGGGGAGGGGGAAGGAGAGAAATGATCATTTAGATGAAGTTAATTATGGAACAATCCCAAAAGATGTCATTTGAACTAAGCTTTGAAGAAAGTGAGAAGTAGCAATTGGTGGAGTGGAGAGGAAAAAAGAGAACGAAGCTCCCCTGGAGGGATGGAGGGATCAGAAATATATATAGACAATCCCCAAGAAATGGATGTTTGGTATAGCAAGTCCATTCACTTGACTTTAAGGGAGCTTTTATGTAGAGGAGTAGTGAATACTGCCATTTAATACTAGCATATTGAGATTGCCAAAGTAACTCAGGAGGTATCAGTAAAGGTTTCAGGAGGCCAACATGAGGATAATACATCTACTGCCTTAATAATATATACCATATTTCATCATAGATGTCTTTTAAACAGCTATGAGACAGCTTTAGCACAACAGAGAATATGTTGGAAAGATTTGGGTTCAAGTCTTCTTCTGAAATGGTTGAGTGACCCTGGGCAAGTCATTTAACCTTCCAGTCGCCCGGTCAGTTTTCTAGACTCTCAGGTGTTGTTTGACACCTGAGTAAATGAGTCTCTTCATTTGGAGTCTCCCATACTGATGAAATAACAGATATGCTTTTCATAAATGTCTCATAAAGAATTCGCTGGCTCTTCTTTTTCTAAAATTGCATCCTTTTTTTCTTGGTTGTCATCCAATTCTTTTGTCAGTGAAAGTATATGTAGGTAGCATTTGTTATATGAACTAGATCTCCCAAGCTTAACTTAAACGTAGTAGTTGATGTATCCATAGCATTAGTCACCAAGAAATAAAACTCATTAATATGAAGTGAGGATGATTAATTATTTTCCATTTTCTGTTTACTCAGATGACAAAACATACCATATTTCTGCTCTTCTCAGAAACACATGATCTTATATCATGACTACAAAACAAGTGTACTAGCCTTGAAAAATTGCAATTAATCACAACTAGTTGTGATTATCTATAGATATAGATCACACTATCTATAGGAAAGCTCTGTCTTATGGATCATGAGTATGGTTTGAGGAGACATGGTAACTAATTCATTTGCTTATGTGATAGGCAACTATATTCTTCAGAATTATTTTTTTTAAAGAACGAGAAAATAATCTGGAAATTATAAGCCATTGAGCTTGAGTTCAATTCTTAACAAACTTCTAGGAAAGACAACTGAAATTACTAACCAACCACAGAAGGAAATGGTGATGAAAAGAGGCAGCATATCCTTAAGTACAAGTCCTTATTAGACTAATCTATTTTTAATAGGATTGTTAAACAGTGATTCAGGAGTAGTTATAGGTATAATTCACCTAGATTTGTGCAAGGCATTTGACAAAATCTCTCACATAACTTATATGATAAAGATGAAGTGGCATGGATTTGGAAAAAAAAATGGGACTCAGAATTGGTCAAATAGCTGGATCAAAAGAAGTCATTGATGATCAAACATGGACTTGCAAGATAGTCTCAAGTGAAATACCTTGAGAATCTATGTTTGGCTATCTTCTGCTTGACATTTTTGTCAATGACTTAAAGACTTAGATGACATACTTATCAAATTTTCAGATGGCACAAAACTTTCTTTTTTAGAATATGAGCTCCATAGGAGTGTCTAGGTAGCAAAGTGAATAGGGCACCAGCCCTGGAGTCAGGAGGACCTGAGTTCAAATTTGGCCTCAGATGCTTGACACACTTACTAGCCATGTAACTTTGGGCAAGTCACTTAAGCCTAATTGCCCTCCAAAAAGCAAAAAAAAATAGCTCCTTGAGAGCAGGGACTTTCTTCTTGAATGAAGAATGCTTCTTCTTTCCTTCATTCAGGAAATAATTTTAAGTTTCTTTGCCATCCTAAAGACAATATTTGAAATGTGGGTTCTGATAAGTAAATGGGCAATTGGAAGTGGTTCTAGAAAGTGTAGTTTTATCAATGAAGCTGAAGATTGAGTTAGCTTTTGTAGGTAAACATAACCACATTTCTAGAGAGGTAGCATGCCCTAGTGGATGACCTTAGAGTGAGGAAAAACCTGGTTTCATGATTTACCTCTGATATTATACAAGCTTCATAATTATTGGAGTCACTTAACCTTTTGATTCCTTCCAGGCAAATATTTAAGATTAGAAGTTACAGATGAGATGTATGAATTGAGGGATTGTCTACATAAGGTATCATATACATCAATAAAATTACAGCTCCAAGAAACCCTTTTCCCCCATAAAAAAGGATCATAACTACATATTAGCAAAAAGCATTTACAAAAACTAAATCCTAATGTACTTATATAGATAAGCTAGAATATGGATAAATAAGAATTGACTGAAGAGTTTTTCTCTCTGATAAAGTATAGATGATATTGTGAAGCAATGCAAAGACCCTGACCAAGAGTAAGTGACTCTGTGTGAGAAGAGAGTGAATTATCAACAGATTGACTAGATACATCACCTAGATGACACACTGTGGTTAATAGCTGAAAGGTACTACTAGAGAATCATAAAATCTTGGAAAAGTCATTTTTTTCTCTGAATCTGTTTCTTCTTATGTAAAATTATGCACCTAGACTAGAGCTACAAGATCCTAGTGTATATAACATTCCAGGAGTCTGTGAGTGAGTATACTAGTTTAAATGATTCCATTGCGAGTCTTAAATAATTTAATTTAGATCAAAACTCTCATTTTATCTGACAAACAGTGGAAGGGAGACCAAATACTAAAGGGAGATTCACAGGTAATAGGGATGAGGTGCTACAGTTGATGGAGGGGCAGCCAGAAGCCATAGTGTCTCACTAAGAAAATGTCATTGATGCCCCAGGCTGCAGGTGAAAAGCTGAATCCAAAGGAGATTTAAATTTCAACAGTGGAATAAGCCAATTCTGTGCCAACTCCCTAGAGCCATGAATTTTCCATGAAATTGACATTCATAACCAATCTCTATTGCTAAGCCTGTTGGAATTTGTACAAGTCCTAAAACTCACTATGAGCAAAACACAGGGAATATTCCAAATGAGGTTTGAACAGTTCTAGAACCCCCTCCCCCCCAGGCATACAATAAATACTAACTGATAAACATTTTAAATGGAATATCTATATGAAATTGCAAGGAGTCTGATGGGATTTCTTATGGATTTTTAACAAAACTATAGTTGAACTCTAACAGATATTATGCTATACAGGACTCCACATTAGAAAAAAAGGTATTGTTTGGTATTTATTTAGTTTTTAATGAGCCCTGGTGATAACAAACAGATTTTTTTTATATATATTTATTGTTTCAGTAAAGAATAAAGTCTCTAATTTGAGTGCCTATTGACAATTCCAAAAAGTGCTTCCCTCCTACTAGTAATGAAGAAGACCTTTGGAAATCCTAGTACAGCATAAAAACAAACTATGCTGCAAGATTTAACAAAATACCAGATGAATAAGAAACATGAAAGGACATTCAGTCCAACTCATACCTAAACAAAAATCTTTACATTCTACTGGGAAAATGTATATTTCTCCTTTGCTGATAAATTTCATCTAAGAGGGGAGCTCACTCCTTTCTGAGGCAACCTATTCCATTTCAGGATAGCCCTAATAGTTGTTGTTTTCTTTAGAGTAAACCTAAATCTGTCTTTGCACAAATTCTACCTAAATCTACCTACTCTGAGACCAATCAGGATGTGTCATTTTTCTTAACTAATTCACCTCATCATTTCCCACTTAGCTGCTCTCTTGGATTTCTTTATCTCCAGAAGCTCATCATTCTAAAAGATAGAACCATCTCTGAAATAAATTCACATGTCCTGCCACAGCAGC
>NW_027185890.1:6931601-6932439 GCF_028583685.1 Petaurus breviceps papuanus
GTCAATGTTGGAGAGAGAGCACTTCCCTAATCCTCCACCTAATTTAAGGAGGGCCCTCAGGGAATTCATTTCATTTCCCACTCAAAATGAATTTTCTTCTTCATTTCATGATATTCAGAAACTCATTCTGAAAGATGAATTCAACTCTATAAACACATTCTCAGATCATTTTCTCTTTTTTTTCTTTTTCTAAATAGCATTATTTTTCAATACTATTTCAATACTAATTAACATTCACTTTTATAAGATTTTGAGTTCCAGGCTGTTTCTTATCCCCCTCTTTTTCCCCTCCTCCCTCTCCAATACATCAAGCAATCTGATATAGGTTCTACTTGTACAATTATATTAAACCTATTTCCACATTAGTCATATCATGAAAGAAGAATCAAAACAAAAGGAAAAAACCAAGAGAAAGAAAAAAAAAGGTGAAAATAGTCAGCTTCAATCTGCCTTCAGACTCCATAGTTCTTCCTCTGGAGGTGGATAGAATTTTCCACCATGAATCTTTTGGAATTCTCTGACTTAGATCGTTGTATTTCTGAGAAGAGTTGAGTCCATCAAAGTTGATCGTTGTACGTTGTTGCTGTCACCGTATACAATGTTCTCCAGGTTCTGCTCAGCATTAGGGCATGCAGTTCTGTCCAAGTTTTCCGGAAGTCTCTCAGATCATTTTCCACTACAGCTATAGAACCTCCCCCACCCTTCTCGTCTTCGTGGAACCTCCCCCACCCTTCTTGTCTTCGTGGAACCTCCCCCACCCTTCTCGTCTTCGTGGAACCTCCACCACCCTTCTTGTCTTCTGGAACCTCCCCCACCCTTCGTCTTCTGGAACCTCCTC
>NW_027185890.1:6937439-6988698 GCF_028583685.1 Petaurus breviceps papuanus
TCTCTTCGTCTTCTGGAACCTCCCCCGCCCTTCTCTTCGTCTTCTGGAACCTCCCCCGCCCTTCTCTTCATCTCGGGTTAGATCATGACGTCCTTGAATGTGGGCATTCACACTTCAAAAGAGAAACTTTTTGTTTACTTTTCTTTCTATCCAGCATTTAGCATGGTGACTGGCACACAGTAGGCACTTAATAAATGCTTGCTGGGGGGGGGGGAAGCTAGGGGGCAGTGAGTAAAGTGCCGGCCCTGGAGTCAGGAGGACCAGAGTTCAGTTCTGGCCTTAGACACACAGACACACAAACTAGTCATGGAACCTTGGGCAAGTAACTCAACCTCAATTGCCCTCTAAAAAAAATAAAATAAAAATAAATGCTTGCTGGCTTTGCCTTTGACTTACCTATAATAATTCTTCAAATATTCAAACAGTTATGTTCTCAGTGTTTCCCAGCTTAACTATGCCCATTTCCTTCAACCATTCCTCCTGTAGCATGAACTTCTCTTTAGAGCTACGGAATATATCCAATACTCTCCCTAGATGCAATTTCATCAGACTCATATAGAAAAAAAATGTTGTTTTGAAACAATTTTTAACTTTTCCCTTTTCTTTTTAACATTTTGCTACCACTTGTTTTCTTGGCAGTTCTTGCAGTGAGAGCACATTAGCTGAAGTTGTTTAGGAGGAAAGTAATTTCTTTCAGTCAATCTAAAAATGCTCTACAAATAAACATGCACTTCAAAAGAAATCTCTTTAAAAGCTTCCACATAAATATCTGAAGAAGTTTCTTTCTAAATTCTATAACAGTTTTGCCATGATAAGTTTGATTTCAGAAAAAGGAAAGAGGGTGGCACATTTCCTGTTTCGAGAAAAGCTTCCACTGCTCAAATTCCTGAGGGATCTTTTCTCCAAAGTGCATGGGACAAAGACTTTTTACTCATCTAATTTCTTCCAAGGAAAGCCTTAAAATGTCTCACCTGACAAGGACCAGCAGTGCCTAGGTGAAATAATAAATATTCCTCCACACCAAGGGTACTACAGAATAGCCCAGTTTTGACTGGATTTGTTGAAGCCATAACGGTCCATTTGTAACCTGCTGTTTTAATTGCTCTGAATTGTAATGCAAATGGTACTTTTGGAGGAACTTTGTTAGGTTTCTTAACTGACCTTGTGAATATTTCTCAGCATTTTTCATAGGCACCATTAGCTCACAAATTTTTGTCAGTATTTTTGTTCCCTGAAAATTGATAGCAAATGATGAAACAATAAGAAAAGATAAGATATGTCATTCTGGGGAGCACTCTTTTAAAATATAGGTAATTTATTCATTATCTCCCTGTTTTCCTTATTACTTTTCCTTTACACATTAATCTTTCTAAACACATTCTTTAAGGTACACGAATATGCTCATGAATTTGTTCTTTTTCTTTGTCCAATGTACTCCTGATGGTGTAAAAATTTCCCTTGGCACCATTTTCTGTGTCTATTTTTTTATCTTTAATTTAAAACATATTTTCTGAAAAATCATTAACCAAAATGGATGAAGATTAGGATACTAACACTATTATTGTAGGCAAGCAAAATTGATGCTCTTCTTTCCCCTATACTAATTGTCTCATTACATGGAAGATTAAAAATCAACTTCTAGACTGAAAGTCCTATTAGAAACTTGATTAAAGTCTGAACATGTTACAAAAAATATTTAGATTTCAATTTTTCACTTAGAAACAAAGCAGTTCAGTGCAATCCAGGCCAATTTCCTTACTAGGCCATCCAAGTAAGTTTTTCTTATGCATGAGAAGATCTCACAAGGCAGTGAACAAGAACTGCCTAAAGGCTTTGATGGCAATTTAAAGATTGTGTGTAAGAGAAAAATAATAAAGCATGATGAGATACTTTTCTTACTATATAGGTGAAGTTGTTTTTTCTTATTTCTTACAGTAAAAATCAGAGTACATGAAATCTAAAGGAAGAGAACACACAGAGATATTTCTTTACTGATTCTAAGGTAAACAAGGTATATCTATTGCAATCATAAAATCTTACATCTAGAAATGGTCACCTAGTTCAACTCCCTGCATAAAGAAAATAATAATCACCTCCCTCACATTGGTTTTAACCTAATTATGTACTTCTAAGGATGGGGAACTTGTCACTTCATGAGACAGTTCATTCCACTTTTGTATAGCTCTAATTTGGGGTAAAGTTTCTTTATAATAAGTTGAAATCTATCTCCTTGTAACATCTATGCATTGATCTCAATTGGAATATTTGAAGACAACTACAATGTACCCTCCTCCCCACTCCACAATTCCCCCAGTTTTCTCTAATTCAAACCAATAATTTTTAGTACTTTCAAGTGATCTTCATCTAACATTATTTGAGTTTCCCTTACGCTTTTTTCCATACATGTTGAATAAGTATAAAATGGCTAGGGGGTGCAAGAATATGCAGAACTTTGGGACTAGAGTCAGGAAGCCCTGAGTTTGGATCCAATCTAAGGCACTTATTAGCTGTGTGACTGGACAAATCACTTAATCTGTTTGCCTCAATTTCCTCACTTGCAAAATGGAAATAATAATAGTATTTACCACTCAAGGTTGTTGTGAGGATCAAATGGAATGTTTGTAAAGCACTTAGCACATGCCTGGCACATAATAGCTACATAAATGCTAGCTATTATAAAGTTTGGTGGTGGTGGTGATGGTGTTTTATATTTTGGCATACTGTAGTCGATAGAATGGTGGACTCAGAGTTGGGAGAATCAAACTCTGATTCTAACTTATTAGTGGTATAATCATGGCAAAGATGCTGAAATTCTCTGAGCCTCAGATTCTTCTTCCATAAAATGTGGATTATAATGTCTCTAGTATTGCCTTCAAGGGTTTTTTTTAGATCAACTGAGATATGTGTAAAGTGCTTTAAAAACCTTAAAACACCATATAAATTATAACTTTTTTCAAAAAATATCAGTTGACACAACATCTGTCTACTGTTTGGCCATTGAGCACTATATATAATGGAGATTTCTCTAATTATAACAATAATGCAATATTCACAACACCCATGGCAGTTATGAATATGCTGGTATGGTTGCAAATCACAAAATGTAACAGACTCATCATATAGAGGACAGAACCAAACTCTTGATTTAAATACCAGAAAACCAAGTCCAAGAACCAGAAAGCCAAAGTCATTATTACAGTAGCCATCAAGTTGGTGCACATGGTTAATACAGTGAACACTCACATTCCCAAGCCTTCATAACAGAACAGGTTCCCTCAAGCAGGGATCCTTCTCTCTCACTCATGGTAGCTCCTCAGCCTGGTTCTTGGAAGTTCTCAGCAGAAATTCCCAAAGGAAAAGTCTCAGCAGAAGTTCCCAGAAGAAAGGTCTCAACAGAAGCTCCAGCCATTAGAAGCTCACTGAGAGAAATTCTGACTTTCCCAGCATTGGTTTCTGCTTATGTACAGTATTGCACCTCCCTGTTAGCCCCTTCTTGTTACAAATTTCCACCCAAGGTGTTAACTACTTCTGTGTTAATTAAATATCTCAAACAAGGTGTTAACTTGAAACAAGGTGCTAAGTACCTGCTTACTTGCCAATACAAAGGGGCATGGAAGATCTTCAGATTGCATTTACATTACACTAATTCATCTCATTTCTAAGGGAGAATAATTTGGGAATGATATGAAATATATAAATTGTGACAATATTTTCATGAGCTATTTACCACATGAGCCATGGTCTCCCTATATATGTGACCTGAGAAGTAACACTGAGGGGGAATTTGCTGGGAAAGAATTGGATGTCTTCTAAGTTTCCTATCCTCTCCATCTTTTTACTTGCCCTTAACTCCCACTATCCTTGTCAACTATAGAATGTGTTTTGGGATCCTGGAAGGAGTGAAAGAATGATGGAGATTTCTGTTACTCTCCATGCAACAGGTGTTGATTCTACAAATGAATAATCAAAGATCATTCCTTTTGGAAAATAGCCATCAGACCAAAAATTTCTTTGTGAAAGCACAAAGATGAAACTGCATTGGATATGAATGAGTTCTAAAAAGTATTTTCATATACCATAGTTCAAGAGATTCTCATCTGACAGTCTGTGAAGAAATTAGAAACACTTCCTCATTATTCATACAGCAAAAAATAAATCTCCCAGTTAAAGTGATAACTGAGACTTTTTTTTTCTAATGGGATCATATTCTCTGAGGTTAATCTGTTTTCTTCACATCAAATATGCCTCTAACAACACTGTAAATTTAAGTTGTCACTCATTTCAATATTGAATTTCTATTTATGTTATGTTTTTCCTATAAATTCTGAGAAATTTGGAGAGAAGACAAACTCCAAACTTTGAATTCCCCTGAATGTCCCAATTTTTTTCCTTCCTCACTCTCTCATATTGTAAGGAGAAAACAGAATTTGTGGTAAGACTGAACAATTTCTGAGATCATTATTGGGTAACTCTGTTTAATTGTGAGAGGTCTTTAGAGCAATGCTGGGATGAATATTCAGTGCAATTAAATGTGGTTGCTTTCCTTCTCTTTCTTATAAAAAGAAATAACTATGGAATACAATTCCCCTCACCTACAGATCTTTAAAACACCCTTGCAAATACTTTACAAAAATCCTTAGGAACATAAAAATTCTATTGGGAATTTCCTAATAGGAGTTTTATCCCATCCGGTTATTATCCCATCTATACATTGGTCTTCATGGATAAATTTTTAGAAAAATGATTTTTATAATCTATGCCTCCTCTTTCTCTACTCAACTTTCTCCTCAGTCCTCTCTAATCAGTCTTCTACCCTGTCTACTCTACTCAAATTGCTTGTCAAAGATCCCCAGAACTGCCAGATTGCCATGTCCAATTACCCATTAAAAAATGTCCACCCTTCTTGACCTTGACCTTCTTGACCTTTTAGCACTATTGGCCAACCACCTCCAATGGAGACTATGCTTTCCCCTATTGTTTACTTGACTCTCCTCCTACTTCACTAACCATTCCTGAGTTTCCTGGTTCTTTATCCTTTTCTTGGAACCTGCATATGTGTTTCTTGATTTGCATTTAGTCCTCCTCTCTTCTTTCTCTTACTTAATTTTATTTACTACCCCTTCTAAGCAAATGACTTCCAAATCTGCATTTCCCATCCTGACTTCTTGCTGAGTTTTAGACCTGCATTTCTGCTTACCTATAGGACATCTCCAGGTGTATGTTCCATTGTCATAATAAAATCAACACATCCCAAGCAGATTTCATTGTCTAGCCCATAATACTGTTTCTCTCAATTCCTCTCTTTCTGTCCATTGCACCACTATTCACTCAGTCCTCTAAATCATAACCATCATAATCTTTGGTTCTCTGTCCTCTTTAATTTTTTATATCCAATATTTAATTCAACTTCTCCTACATTTCTTACCCTTCTTCTCTCTATTCTCACTACATCCAACTAGTATGGTCTTCATTACCCACTATTAGATTATTACAATATCTTCTCATTTTCTGTAAACCTATTCCCCAATCCCTCATCCTCTAGCTGTGCAGAAACCATCCTGAGTAACCTGGCAGCAATCTCCTGTCTTACCTCTCCTCTCATCAGGTTGCTTGACTCCTCACATGCCTTAGATGATATGAGAATCAACAATTCTATTTGTTCTAGTGAGATGGAGGACCTCCAGACTTTACAATTGATTCCTAAGATCCTCTGGGTCCTACCATGATGTGTTGCAATCCTCAGCACTTCTTCTGACCTACTTATATAACCTGAGGACTCCCCCCCCCCAGGGCCAGTGGCCCCATCACTAAAACCATAGAATTTGGGGACTTTTTTAACTGCCTTGAAGATGAAGTTCCTTTTATGCATTGTTCCCCAACATCAGCCCTATTAGAATTTTAACTCCTTGAGAGTAAAAATGTTCTTATTTTTTCTGTTTTTATACCCAGCACTGAGAACACTGCTTGGTGCATAGCAAACATTTAACAGATGCTTTTTCATTTGTTTTCCTATGCCTAGTCCTCTCTTCAAATACATCTTCATACCATTGAGGCAGAGGGGGGGGTGATATTTCTTATGTATAAACCTGGTTATATCTCTCATCTGCTCAAAAAATCTGAGTAACTCCCCATTGCCTAAAGACTAAAGTTTACATTCTTCTGACTGACATTCAAGGTAGTCTACCTTGGTGCTATTCTGTTTTTGAAGAGTTATCTCATACTAATTCCCTTCAAGGACTCTACATTCAAAACCACCTGGATTACCCTCTTTCCCCTGTACTTCCCCATCTTTGTCCTTGACTGACCCTGAAATCTATTCTCTCCCTCTCTTTGTCAGTAAATTCCTGGGACTCCTAACAATCCCAACTCAAATTTCATACCATCTACAAAGTCACTCCCAACCTTTTTTTTCACCCCCAACAGTAATGATTCTCCTTGTCTGACTTCAAGGAATAAGTTGTTTCAAAATCATGTAAGGCATTTATGCCTATTTATTGCTCCTTGAGGGCAAGATATTATCTAAACATGATATCTCTGTCAGTGGCTACAGTGTTGAACTTGGACCTAAGTTCAACAAGTCCTGCCTCAGATACATTTTAGTTATGTGAACTGGGCAAGTCATTTAAACTCTCTAAGCCTCAGTATTCTCATCTGTAAACTGGGGATAATAATATCAAGTATCTATCCTCCACAGTGGTTATGAAGAATAAATGAGATGATCCATGTAAGGTATTTTGCCAATTATAGGGTCCTATATACATCTCTGTTATTATTGTTACCTATTACCTCAGAATATCATTCTATCATAGAATAAATCTTACACTAGGCACTTAACAAATGTATATTGTATTTTTGTTAAATTTCTTATTACCCTAGTATCTGATTCCTGTTTCTCATTACCTAATTACACTGAAGTTAGAGCTGCTTGAGCAATGCTTTTTTTCATAGTCTTGTAATAGATTGAGAAAACCACCCAAGCCAGACCTCAGATGTACCAGATTCCCAACAATTCTTCCCTTACCTTTCACCTGTGATATAAATTTGTTAAAAAATATATTTCACGATCTCATCTTGCATATATCAAAATAAAATGAACTACATTTTCTACCTGTAAAATGTTTTTATGTTATTCTTTTAAAAATTAAATTTGTTTAATGGAAATCAGTGAAAAGTAGATTTGTTTACCTAGGTTTGATTCCTCACTTGATTTACTTCTCTTAGGTCTTAAGTAAATTAGAGATATTCTTTAAAGGCTGAAAACAAAAGTTTTTAAGAAAAGTTCAGGATAAGACAAGTTAACTGGGGGAGGGGAGAGAGAGATTTTATTTCTATATAATATTGATAATCAATTTGATTAGCATACAAGTAAACTTCAAAACCTTCCAATGGAAGCGAACTAGGGAATAAATCAATACGGGAGACAGCCTGGCACAATAGAAAGAGGACTGGCTTTGGCGACGCAAGTCCTGGGTTCAAATCTTGATATTGATTGTTACCATTTGGGCAAATTTGGAGTTAGTTACTATAACAATTCCTGTGCTTCAGTTTCTGCATCTGTAAAGTGAGAGAGTTGGATTCTCAGTCTGTGATCCTCTACTAGGCTTACGTGCAAGAGCACCCATACTGAGAACTCATCTGCACTTAGGGTTTTCTGTTGCTTTTTTTTTTATTGGCATGAGTTCTAACTCCCAGAAATGTTTTATCTTAAATCAACATGACACCCATAATGACTAGAAGTGCTTGAGTAAATTACTCCCTAACTATTTGTGTCAGCTGGAGTTGTTAAGATGACTTTTCCTTTCCAGTTTGCTGGAATAAAGCTATTACGCATTCTTGGAAGACCTCTGCTGGCAAACAAGAAGTATTGTTCATCTCATACTCCCAAACTGAACAATTCAAAAAGGGAAAAGAAAACACTCTTGCATCTCTGGTTTTAAATAGTAGTTTATGAGATCTCAATAATATGCCTTTGTATTTCCTGTTCTCTTTAATAATTGCAAATGGTTACACATTTCTGAACCTTCAAACTGAATAAGTCAAGAAATTATGTAGAGAAAAGTTACTGGTATTGTATAAAAATGATTCTGCTTCTCATTTGCTCTAAAATGTTGGGGGGGGGGTATTTAACCATGGTAAACCTCAGTTTCTTTATCTGTAAAACTAATGATAAGACCTGTTTTACTTATTTCATATTGTGGTTATGAGAATAAAAAGAATCCATCTTTAAAGTAAAATATGAATGTGACTGAACCATAGGATTTATAGTGGGAAAGAATTTTAGAGATTATGTTCTTCAATCTAGTTAATTTTATAGACATTGATACTGAGCTCCAGAAGGTAAAGGAGATGTGTGCAAGTAAAGTATAACCAACTTTTAGATAGTAGTAAAAGGGTCAGTTTTAAAAACCCAAATCTGACCCCCAAACCAGTGTTCTGTACAACATTCAGATGTTATTATAATTAAGAATTCTTCAAATATTTGACATGGGATGGGGGGAAAGAGTCTTGCCCATATTTCTTCAAAGTCTAGAAATAGAACTAATGGGTCAAAGTCACAAGGAGGGAGTTTGGTACTCAAATTATAGAGCTACCAGTAGTGGAATGGCTTGTCTCATGAGATAGTGAGCACCCCATCACTGGAAGTATTCAAGCATAGGTTGAATGAATCTGTCAGAAATGCTTTAGAAAGAATTCTTGGGGACCATAGATCTAACTGCAAGGCAACCCAGAGGACATCTACTCCAATTCCCTGATTTTACAGTTAAAGAAACTGAGACCTAGAAAGGTTAGGTGACAAGGTCACACAAGTTGTAAGCATCGCACAGGTAGTATATAAATCCAGAATTTCTGACTTCAGAAAAAGTGTTTTTTCCACTGTACAATGAAGCCTCCTATCTGGTTGAATTCAATAAGACTCAATTCTTTTGAGTGTTTGCTGCATTTTAGCTCCTTAGCGGATACAAAGTAACTAAGGTATAGTTCTTACTTTTGAGTGCTAACATTCTAGCAATGAAGACCAAAAGCACAGAAATAGAATATAAAGCATTTATAAGTGCTTTATATTATGATGAAATAAAATTATATACTATAAATTCTCTAATAAAAGTGCAAGTAAATTGATATGAGGATACTGGGGAAGAAAAGACTACATCTAAATGAGGGGGTAAGAGAAAGCTTGATGGTTGAATTGATATTTTGACTGGATTTTGAAGAATGGTTCAGATTTAACAATAGGGGATAAAAAGAGCACTACGAGGAAAGAAATAGCATTAGCAAAGGCAAAACACCTTAAGGAAATTTTTATAATACAGAAATTTTGGAGATGATAACAAAAGGTTGTTATGCTTTCTTGTTCAGTTATGGGTTACATCCAAAATTTTATTCCACAAGTATCTATTAAGGACCTTCCAAGCAGTATGTTAGGGACACAAATAAAAACAAAGCAGTGGAGAGAAGAATCTCATTAGTCTTTTGACTTTCTCCTTGAGCCAGAGACCAATCTACCTTTTGTAGACATATAGGAGCAATATGGCAATAGCGCATTGTCAGCCTGAATTAAGGCAACCTAGGCTTAAGTCCTACTTTTGAGATTTATGAGATGTTTACTTTTGAGGATTTATGAGATATTTAAGAATGAGTAGGACCTCTGGCGGGGGTGGTTTACCGAGCCCTTTTTAGGGCTTCTCATAAACCCTTGTTGTCCATCTTGCCCTCATCTCTTATCTGTGGTTCCAATAAATTGTAGCATGCGCAGTGGTCACCCCCCCCCCAAAAAAAAGGAACCAAGATCATTATCTTTACCAGGATGAGGGTAAATGACAAGCCTCATACCTGTCAGTGAGTTAAGGAAATACCTACTCCAAACAATGAAGACAACCAGGCAGAATGGGTGGATAAGAAAAATGTGTTCCAATAGCAGCTGAAACAGGCACTGTGGAGTTCTTAGAGCATGGTAAAACATTGAAGATGCCATGGTAATCCATGAAATTCTGACCATTGCCAATCTTGACTTTTGTCTTGCCACTGGATTCCTATGACTCTGAAAGAAAGAATGAGGCTGATGACTCTTTGAGACTATACCTCACTTAAATCCAATTCACTCAGGAGTCAAGACATCACCCTGTAATGTCATTGGTCCTCTTTGAAAACAAAGGATGAACAAGAGCACCTTTTCAGAGGTACTTGGCTCTGTGACCCTGGGCAATTCTGTTCCCCCAGGAATCTCTCTAAGACTGTCAGAGAAAAGTTGCCCATCTGAACTGCTAAAATGATCTTCCTTGCTGGGGAGTTCTCTATACCCATAAAATAATAGATCTACATTATTATGGAGCACACACACACACACACAAACAAAGTTGTTTGTGACTCTAGGTGAATGATTCAATCTCTCAGTTCCTTTGGCAACTCCTCAAGACTAAAAGTTACAGAAGAAATGTCAGTCTTTATTTTGGGGAATTTCCACACTGGGAGTTCCCTAAAGAGATGAAATGACAAGTTGACAAGTTCATCTTCCTTCCACTGGTCTCCATCAAAAAATTTCTATTTATCACTAAAAGAATATACAAGTTAATTTTTCCCAGGTCAGTCTTTAGGGCAGTAGGTATATAAGTGATAGTCAGAAAGTAGCTGTCTCAAACTCTTTCCTTGGTATTAATAGCATGTGACTAGAATTTACCAAATGCAAATGTTCATTTGAGAGACTAAGTCTATATTCAGTCCAGCACTCTACACCACACATCACCTCCATCACTCTCACATTCTATCTCTTATCCTTAAAATGACATAGTCTATTAAACACCAATATTTAATGCAAGTGCATCCACAAAGTTTTATTGTTTTTAGGCAAATGGAAGACAGTTGCTCATGATGAGAACACAAGTCTTCAGTAGCAGTTCACTATTGCTGTGTTTTTTTACTCCATTCCTTTCAAGGACTCTCTGTTATGTCTGATAGTTTGTGCCTACTCTGGCATTAAAGTCATCCATAATTACAAGCTTGTCCTCTTTTGGCACACTGTTCAAATAAAGTACATTTCTGGCTAAACTATCTTTTTTGACAATCCAATCCTAAATATCTTTCAAGAATGTTTTATATTCTTGCACCTACCTTTTCTGTGTTCCAGAAATATAAATTGAATTGAATTTATTTATTTGAATTGAGCCTCATTTATCTCTGTCAATAAAAATGTCACTGGCAATTATAAGAGTCAAACTACTCCACAATTTCTTCTGAATTGTCAGGAGGCCATCACTAAATGCACTGTACATGTATAAACAGTGAAAGTAATTCACATACTACAGTCATCAAGTCCCTTCACTAAGCTATCAGTTTCAAGTCTCCACTGTTCTTCCTATTTTCTTTGTACCTCCCCACAGTATATGATAAAGGTTTTACAATTTGTGTGATTGCTGCTGCTATTGAAAATCTCTTGATTCTCCATTATCACATAAAAGACATTATAATGTGGGAACTTTGCAAGTATAAAAATTAAGGATTAACAGAAACTTCTGCAGCAGAATACTGAAGGCAAAATGGAGTTTCAGAAATTGCAAAAAGGTATCATTTCAGAGGGAAATGACTGGGCAGCAATATAATTGAAAAATCATTTAAGTGCCTAAACATGCAAGAAAAATAAATCAGTCTCCGTCATCAAGGAGCTTTCTATTGTATGCTAAAGATAACATGACATATACATAGATAATTAAATGCAAACTATATGCAGAATAATTCCAAGAAAGAAAGAGCACATTCGCTGTATATCTAAGAAAGCTTCCACCAGGGCTAACCTATGCACCCTCAGAGTAACTAGTTATTCATTTGATGTGAGTTAAGAGAGCTGCAAAATATAACTAAATGAAAATCCCTTCCTTCCCCACCCCCTTTTAACTTAATTCACTATTGGATTAATTCAACAAATTAATTTTAATATACATTCCTTGAGTATTTATCAAGCCAGGGGGCTAAGGGGACTACAGAAATGAATGAGGTATATCCTTCTTCCCCAAAAGTTGATATGATAAACTAGTAGATGTATTTAAACTCAGTTCAGGGTAGGTATTGGGAGATGTTAGTAGGAAACACATTAAATAAAGAGCTCATTAACTAAGTATGTTTTATTCAGTATCAACACACACCCATGGAAAAATCAGTCAACAAACATTCATTAAGTGCTCATTATATTCCAAGCATAGTGACTGCTCTTATGGAGCATGAGGAAGTATGAAGCAGTATAGGCAGGTGGTTTTTGCTTTGTTTTGCTTTTATGAATGTGGAGGAGGTAGAGTATTGCCTCTGTCAAGGGTACTTTATGTAAGAAACCACATAGAAAACACAGATCAAATTATGTTGTTCTCCTAAATAAAATTCTACAGTGGTTCCCTAGATCTTACATAACAGTGGTTCTTCCACTTTTTGGAACCATGGACTCTTTTGGAAGTATGGTGAAGTACAGGGACCACTTATCAGAAAATGTTTTTAAATGCATAAAACAAAATTCATAGGATTACAAAGGAAATCAGTTATATTGAAATACAGTTATCAAAGTATTTTTACTACATGGAACTGAGGTTAAGAATCCCCATTCTAAGATAAAATATAAACCCCTCCATCTGGCCTTATTTAAACCCTCCAAAATCTAGCTTGCACCTATGTTTCCAGACTTAATTGATATTACTTGCAATCACACACCTTGGTTCCATTCAAACTGGCCTCCTGGCTGTTCCCCTTACAAAACATCACATGCCCCAATGCATTGTCATTGCTTTCTTTGAAACATAGGTCATACTCTACAGGGTCTTTCCTGATTCCTCTCCTTTGGGGTGATCATGAATAGATTTCAGGAGGTCCATGACCTTGAATGATGGGGAAAATATGTAAATATATAAACATACATATGTATGTGGTAAGAATGTGTGTATATATACATATGTATATTCACCACCACGTGTATACATACTCTTTTTTTAAACTAACTTCTAATTTAAATTTAGCTTTTCCTTAAATTATAACATAGGCAACAAACATGATTCCCATAGGCTACCAAAGGGATCAGAGGTCCATGTCAAAAAAAGGTTAGGACTCAACCTACTGTTTTCACTCTCTTGAAACTGTTATTTCATTTAAAATTTGCATTTACTTATCTGAAAACACATACTAGATGGCCCTGATAGAATGCAAGCTCTTAGAACTCAGAGACTGCAATTGCACTTTACTCCTTGTATCCCTACTCTGTAGCACAGAGTCATGCATATAGCATGTGCCTAATAAATACTTTGTTTAGTTGAATGAGGCCATATGGTGCCTGGAGGAATGCTGCTCCAGGATAATGTTAATGGGATATTAAATGTTACATATCTGATAATTTTGCTAGGGTCTTAACATCTCCCATTAAAATAAATTGAATCAAAACCACAAATATTTATTAGGTATCTTCAATGTGCAAGGGACTGTGACAAGGTCAAACAGGGATAAAGAAAAGAATGAGATTCCTGGTCTTCACTGAACTTATAGTTTAGTTGGAGAGAAGCTACTTTAAAAATTAAAAGAATAACTAAAAATTCAGCTAAAGATTTAACAGTTCAAAACAACAATAGAGCAGATGTCACAAGGGAGTGCATGATTAATGACTAGGTTAATTGCACAGACACTAATGACTGTAGCTATTCTGAAGGAGAAATAATTTCACGTAGGGATGATCAGAAGAAACTTGTGAAAGAAGTGGAATTGACCCTGACACTTTAAGAAAGAAGATAATTTGCACAAGTAGAGTAGATGGGAGATCATTTTAGGTGAGCTGATGTGTACTTTACTGAGAGAATTAAAACATCTTAAAATAAAACAAAGGCATGCATATAGTGTAAGATGAACAAATAACAATTACATATGTAACATGCATAAATAAAAAATCTGTGGGTGATTTAAGAAGCTATGATGGGACCAAGTAGTTTCTAATACCAAGCATGTGCAAGAAGAAGCATAAAAGACATTGTCAAGGTCATATATAATCAGAAATGGAGATGGGCAACTCAAGCAGCAATAATGAGGGATGACAAAGGGACAGCTCCAGTGGAGAAATGCTATCCACAAAACATTAGAAGACTGAGGGGAGGGTTTTCATAGTATTGGATAGACCTTCTTTGGAGACTTTTACTGGAAATTGATTTAAGAATTGTATAGAATAAGAACGTGTAGTTTGGCTGTTTTCCATAACAGGAGAGAGAGAGTATTGCATCAAAATTGAGAAGTATACTGGGGGTCACTGTCGTATCTGCCTGACTATTCTCCATCAATCTTGCGAGCTGACTCAGAATCAAAGGACATGAAATCTTTGGATTGATGAAGTAATTACATGGCTCTAAGCAGGAAGGCAGTCTTATGAGCTTCAGAAATCTAATAATCCTAGCTTTCTTGTTCAAAGAAAACTGGCAGCAAGGTGGGGTTTCTATACTTGAGAGCTTGGCCAGCGACAAGCAAGAAATTCAATGGCTGGTTGGGATTTCCAGATTGGACAATGGAGAATTGAGGTAAATACTACAAAATGCTTGATTTTTTTTGGATGGTGTTAAGTTTGAATTTTCTGGGAGAGTATAGCTGTCATTGTAAGTTACTGAGTCCTGTTGTAAATATTTTTGAAAACATTTTTCAGAGTCTTTTCTATTATTTCTTTTGTATGGAAGACATAAATGACTCCACTATACCCAATTAATATGGTACACTTGAGTAGCGTTCTATTCCCTCTACCTTTCAAGTGACTCTAGATTTGAGGCAAATTTGTACTTTAAGTAATTTTTCACCTTTGCTTTGGGTAGGAGGATAATGAACTGAAGTGCACGAGAAAAGGAACTTATCTTTATACCCAGAAGTCCAATGGAAAAGGAGAGGGCAAATCACTCCAGGCCTTTGGGTTCTTTTCATTAGGAAAGCCAGTTACAATAGTGAATTCCCCTAAGTTGTTCAACATTCCCCCAAAGCAATATGGTGACTGGGTGGGATTTGAGAACTTTGTATATAATTAGCACCACTGCTTTCTTTCATTAGCACAATTAATCAAGAATTGACTTTATGAAGAATTCATTTAATAAGCTAGGTGCTAGGACTGAAGAGCAACAACTTTCCCTATGTTCAAGAAGCTTACCTTCAAATTGGATACAGAGAAATAAATATAAAGAGTATGCAAAATCATAATTACCTGATTTTAAAGTACATTTAGGGTATTAATTTGTAAAAAGCACCAGTTCTACAGCAAGGTCTGATAAGATCTTATCTATTTAAGGAAACCTCATTTTAGGGTCAATGGTTAACTAAAGCTCAGAGCTACATCTCAAAGAGGACCTCTGAAATTATAAAAGTCATTTAATCCACTCCAAAGCCTCTAACTCACAGACTGCCTAAGTCATTCAGAAAAATAAATAAAAAGTAGTTAAAGTTCTTTAGGCAAGAGAATGTTATAACTTCCCTTGGCCTAATGTTTAATCCAGTTTAGGCTTGAATAATTTTTGCTACCATTTAAATAAAGGCCTCTTGTTCTGCTTTGATGGAAATGAAGGTCAGCAATTCTGGTGTTTTTCTAGTTTCAGGAAATGTTACAAGAAATGAAACTGCCTTCTAATTTTAAAAATTGCCCCATTTTAAAGTCTAGAAAGGTGATGCTCTTCCTTGAAATTTTAAGATAAAATTTAAAATCTTGTCCTGTGTGGCTGGCAAAACAAATATAGTCTTTGTATGTTTGCATGATTGACATAATTCTGCATATTTTTAAATTGTTTCATCCTCTCTAAGCACAATAATTTAAAAAAATACCATGACCTCAAGTTTCCTCCTCCACAATCTTAATGTATCTTGCATCCTATACAGTCCCTGGGTCACACATAATCCTTTTCTAGAATGCCTTCAGGTTCGTCAATTGGGCCACTAAATAAATCAGCAGTCCAAGATTCTTTTTTTTTAAGTTCTGTCACTCCTGTGCATATAATAATCAACAAACACCAGCTCCTTTATGATTAGCTGATTCACCACACAAATTTATAAACAATTGCTTAATCTCTTCTAATATTTTCATCCAAAAAAATTAATTTCTTAAATAGTAAGCATGTTAGGGTACCAGAAGAATGATATAACATATATTATATGTATATATGTGTATATATATATACATATATATATATACTGGCATTGATATATAATTAAGAGGGGTGATCAGGTGAGTCCTGATGAATCTGAAGAGTTCTCCAATCAGCCAAATGAAATTACATAGCACAGGCCTTTTTCTTTTCCAGTTTAGGGTGGAAGAAGGGCAAAAGTAGAAATAAGCCCCAGTATCTTGCTGGGAAAACACAAGGAACTCCTCTGACTGATGTGTGCCTCCAAATGACTGTGATTGCCTCCAAGAGAAAATAGAATTCATTCATTATATAGTGTTTTTTTAAGCAATTGGGGTTAAGTAACTTGCTCAAGGTTACCCGGCCAGTTATTTCTGGGTGTGGTGCTAAGTATCTAGCCCAGATTCGATCCCCAGGTCATCCCGACACTGGAGCCAGTGCTCTTACTCGCTGTGCTACCTAGCTGCCCCCATTATATAGTTTTTTTTAAAAAATCTCATACCCAAGTTTCACTGATTCCCAGACTGTTCTTATCCATTCATGAAACCATGCCACCTCTTATGCTATATAGTCCAAAAAAGTATTAGACTATAATATATGTAATCCGTCTCTTATTACCAAGGCAGTAAGGTGGTACAATGGATAGTGCTGGGACTGGAGTCAGGAAGATGGTAAGTTCAAATCCTGCTCAGATTACTAGCTGTGTGATCCTGAGGAACTGACTTAATACTTGTTTGCCTCAGTTGCTTCACCTGTAAAATAGGGATAATAATGTCTACCTCACAAGGTTGTTATAAGGATCAAATAGGACAACATTTGTAAAGTATTTAGCACAATGCCTGGCAGATAGGCACTATATAAATTTGTATTCCCTTCCCTGCCTAATTAGTCTTTTGATTATAATATTAGGTTCTTGCAGTGTGAAATTTAGAACATCCTCCTTATCCATTGAAGAGTTTCTCCCAAGCAAGGCTAGCCTACATATAAAAAAAGCTAAAATTCATTTTAATTATTTCCCATATTACTCTCCAACTTTCAAAATTAAAATTTTATTCTCCATCATAAATAGGACAATAACAACAAAAACAAAAATAAACCTTCACTCCACTAGATATTTACTAAAAACAATTGTGTGGAACCAGCCCACCATTGTCTAGGCATATGCACACAATTGCTCAGAGAGGCATGGGGAATAAAAAATAGGCTCTGACAGATACCTCCTGAAATAGTACATGTCTCCCTCCAGTTTCAAAAAGAAACACTTAATTTTGTCCAAAGAATGATCAGTTCTGAAAGTTGACAGGTTCCTCTGATTAGAATGAGCAGAATCATTCAGTTTCAGGCTATTCTTGTTTTATTCTTCAATAGTTAAGATTGTTATTGTAAAATGAAAATAGTACCTACTATGTGCCAGGCAGTGTGCAAAGCACTTCCTAAGAATTATCTCATTTGATCTTTATAACAGCCCTCTAAGGTAGAGATGAAACAGTACAGAGGCATAACAATATAGAGCTGATGAAATCATGAATTCTCCACACTAAGATACATGAAATTCATACACACAAAAACACACATAGACATATATACAGATGTATGTATATGCATATACATATGTGTCTCATATATACAGGGTGTCACAAAAGCCTTAGTGCATTTTAAGCTACCTAGAGATAGAAGACATAGGAAGAGATATAGATGATGGAGAAGTAGATGTAGACACAGGTATAGATGCAAATACTATTAAAGATGTAGGTGCAGATGCAGAAATATAGAGATAAATGAGAGACGCTTCAGGCTAGAGAGAAAGTGTCCTCCACCATGTAGTTCATCACCAACTTCTCCACAACTTAGAAGAGTACTGAGAAGGGGAGCGATTCACCCAGATCCTGTAACCAGGGCCAGATTTCTATCCACTATACTCCAGCTGCCTTATGATCTCTATCTCTCTATCAAGAATTCTGTGTTTTGGGGGTGGCTAGGTGGTGCAATGAATAGAGCACTGGCCCAGGAGTTAGAACGACCTGAGTTAAAATTCGGCCTCAGACACTTAATACAAAATTAGCTGTGACCTTGGACAAGTCACTTAATCCCAAATGCTCTAACTCCCACCCCCCAAAAAGCAAAAATAGATTAGAAATATAGAGGAATGGTGGGGCAGAGCGAAGATGGTGGAGTAGAAGCACGACCTTCCCGTGGTTCCGGCTTCCACCCTGCCTAATCCCTGTAAAAAGGAGACTCTAAACAAACTTTGGAGCCGCAGAACCCACAAAATAACACAAAGAAGCTAACTTCCCACTGAGGACTGCCTGGCAGGCTGGCAGGAATTAAACACAGTGCTCTGGGAGCTGAGCCCAGCCCCACTCCGAGGCTTTGGCCCCAGGGCGGGCCTGACAAGCCACGACAGGAGGGGCTCCAGATCAGCAGCAGTTGTGGCCATTTCCAGATTTATCAACACATAGACACAAAGGACAAAGTGAACGGTCAGTACAGTCTGGACTTTGGGACCAGTAAGTGGGAGTGCATGGCTTTTGCCCCCAGGGCGAAAAGCTTCTGAGACGCCAGCACAGCCAGCCAGCATTGCATTGCAGCTTCAGCTCTTGGCCTGCAGAGTGTAGGCACCAAGCACCAGTCTGAGGGGTAATCGCTCTTGCTTTAACCTGCTTGGATCTGGATTGGAGTCTAGGGTGGAGGTCCTGGGGTGTGTGTTCAGCTTGCCAGAGCGTGTGGAGACCTCAGAGAGGGCACCCATCTAATACCTCTGGCAGCTGAGAAAACCCCAGTGTTTGGGACGAAAGCTCCCCTGTCTGGTGGCAGAGTCCTACTGTGGCAAAAAGCCCAAAATTCAAGTAATTGATTGGCAAAATGAGCAGACAAAGGAAACAAAACAGACAGAAGATTCCAATAAAAAACTCCTATTTTGGGGACAAAAAGGAGCAAAGGATGGAACAGGAGGAAAACAGTGAAGTCAGAACTCCTGCACCAAAATCTTCAAAGGAAAATACAAGGTGGTTACAGGCCATAGAGGACCTTAAGAAAGATTTTCAAAACCAAATAAGAGAAGTGGAAGAAAAATTGGGAAGAGAAACAAGAACAATGCAAGAAAATTATGAAATGAGAGTCAACAGTCTGAGGAAAATAATACCTTAAAAAACAGACTGACTCAAATGGCAAAGGAGGCCCAAAAAGGCAAAGAGGAGAAGAATGCCTTAAAAAGCCAAATTTGCCAGATAGAAAAAGAATCTCAAAAACTCAATGAGGAGAATCATTGCTTCAGAATTAGATTGGAGCAAATGGAAGCTAATGACTTCATGAGAAATCAAGATGCTGTTAAACAGATCCAAACAAATGAAAGAATAGAAGGCAATGTGAAATATCTCATGGGAAAAACCACTGACCTGGAAAATAGATGCAGGAGAGATAAATTAAAAATTATTGGACTGCCTAAAAGCCATGACCAAAGTAAGAACCTAGAAATCATCCTCCAGGAAGTTCTCAAAGAAAACTGCCCTGATGTTTTAGTACCAGTGGGCAAAATAGAGGTTGAAAGAATCCACCAATCACCTCCAGAAAAAAATCCCAAAAAGAAAACTCCTAGGAATATTATAGCCAGGTTCCAGAATTCCCAGATTAAGGAGAGAATATTACAAGCATCCAGGAAGAAACAATTTGAATATTGTGGAAACACAATCAGGATAACCCAGGATCTGGCAGCTTCTACACTGAGGGATCGAAGGGCTTGGAATATGATATTCCGGAGGGCAAAGGAGTTGGCATGAAAACCAAGAGTCACCTACCCAGCAAAACTGAGTATCATGTTTCAGGGGAAAATATGGTCATTCAGTGGAATAGAGGACTTTAAAGCATTCTTGCTGAAAAAAACCAGAGTTGAATAGAAAATTTGACATTCAGATACAAGAAACAAGAGAAACATGAGAAGGTAAACAGGGAAAAGTAATCATAAGGAACTTATTAAAGTTGAACTATTAACATTCCTATATGGAAAAACAATAATTGTAACTTATGAAATTTTCTCAGTAGTTGAAGGGATTAGAAATACATACATACATATATATATATATATATATATATATTTGCCTATATATGAGGGTATATGAATACATATGTGAATGTGTGTATATATGTTTACAGGTATACATAGATAGAGGGTACAGGACCAATTTAACAGGAAAGAATGATACTTAAAAGAAGAAATTAAGGGGTGAGAGGAATATAATAAGAGGGGATGGGGAGAGACAGATTGGGGTAAACTATCTCATACAGAAGAGGCAAGGGAAAATGGTTACAATGGAGGGGAAGAATAGGAAGGCAAAAGGGAATGGGTCAACCTTATTCCCATTGAATTTGGCTTGAGGAGGGAGTGAAATACAAACTAAATTCACCCTCCAGGAGAATAGGGTGGGAAGGGAATGAGAGGGGGGATGATAGAAGGGAGGGTAGCCTGGGGGGGAGGGAAGTTGGAACCACTCATTTTTGAAAATAGATGGTATCAAAGTAGAGAATATAACAAGTGGGAGGTGGGATAGGAGGGAGGGAAATATAGTCAGTCTTTTACAATTTATCTACTATGTTATTGTTTTGCATTAGCCACACATGTACGACCTATACTGAACTGCGTATCTTCCCAGTAAGGGTGGGTGATAAGGAAGGAAGGGAATGAATGTGGAATTGAAAGTTTTAAAATCAAATATTCAAATATATATATATATACATGTATATGTATATATATGTATGTGTGTGTGTATATATATTTATATACATATATATTATTATTAATACCATCTTACATGTAATTGGAAAATAAGATATACAGGCAGTGAGGCATAGAGATCCACTGGAAAAGTAGAAAGGGGTATGAGAGAGAGCAGATTGGAGGAGGGGATATCCTGTGAGACTGCTATTTTGGGGCAGTGGGTAGGGGAAAAACGGGGAGAAAATTTGTAACTCAAAATCTGGCGGAAATGATGTAAATCAGAAGTTAGTAAAGCATTAAAAAAGAAAAATAAAGAATTATGTTTTTGAAGAGCTCAATTTGATTGAACAGTTATTAAATTCTTGCATGCAAAGCATTATACTAAGCTCTAAGAATAGAAAAATAAAAGTCGAATAATCTCTGCCTTCAAAGAGCTTAACTTATGGATGGCAGAATATGACAGTGTGAACATAGAGAAGTAAAAATTCAAGATAACTTTGAGAAGGGAAAAAGTATTGAGACCTGGGTCAGTGTCAGGTTTGGCCCTAAGTAGGAGATGATAGTAGAGCAGAAACTATAGGAAGGCTATCTCAGGATTCTAAAGGAAGAATTGAGGTACCAAAGAAGATGAAGACAGAATGTCCACTTCAGGAACCAATGTGATGGCATTGAGTCCATGAACAAGAATAATGTTAAATAAGATTCTAAAGGATAGAATGGCTTTAAACTGTCTGGGCTGGCCTGAAACTCAGATGCAGGTTCCAAGAAGTGGTGGACAACATGGTGAAGTGGCCAGAGTAAGGGAACATCCAGAAGATTCAGGGTGACCTCTTCTGGTATACAATCAGCTTTCTGTGAGGATATCCAGGCCTCCAAGAAGCAGATTCATCAGTGCATTTTGCACTGGCATGCAGTCTTGGCTAAAGCCCAGGCCCTTGTGATCAGAAAACTAAAGAAGTTCCAAAACCCCCTGGCTCTATGTACCATGAAATGTAATGACAAGGTCAAAGATGGATGCTAAGAGCAAACAGCAATTGAAGAGGCAGCTAGAGTTCTGTGTGACCAAATGTAGAGAAGAACACATGTACCTCATTCCCACTGTCTCAAAAAATGAGGGATTGTAATGCCAATGTGATACCCATAGCAGCTGCTATAAATATGAATACATATTCCCAGGGTTTGTTCACAAAATATAATAAACCCTCCTCCTCCAAGGCAAATCCAAAATATTTATTTGGGACATTCTTATTGGGATACCAGAAAGCAAGGTTTAATAAGGTACTCATCACCAATCCAGGGAGCACTGACATTGCAAGACAAGCTTTCTCTCTTTAAAGTCTCCCCACAAACAAGTTCCCCTAGGCAAGTTCTTCTCCCCTCCCCACTTCTCCCTCATCCCTTCTCTTTCCATCCATAGCTGTCTCTCCAAGGAGTAATTGGTTTATGGATAATAGCAGCTCCCTACTATTGGAAATACACGCGCGCGTGCGCACACACACACACACACACGAGCCTTTCTTTCTGACATGAGAGTTTGGGAATGTGGAAAAAATAGTTATTTGGATTGGAATTCAAAGCTACTTCCTAGTGATCTTCCCTTTGACAAGGACAATGCTTTTGTGAGTTTTCAACTTGGACACTAAGCAAGAACATGAAAGGGAAATCTCCCATCGGGTAGTAGAAAATGATTCATTCATATTGGCTTTTCTAGGACTGCTACTTGAGTTATCTTTTTTTTTAAATCTCTCCTACTGAGGCAGGAAGTTACTACAGGGACAACTCTTCAAATAAAATGCTTTTTGAGATAAACATGCAACAGAATTAGAACCAAAAAAATAAAAAAGCCTTTTTGTCTGCAGAACAATCTGGTTTGGGAGAAAGTTAGCTTTCCCCAAAGTGGAAAATATAACTGACCCAATGCTGCTTATTTGCCCTCTTTACGAAAAAGATTTTTTGAAAGGAACCTCTGACAATAGCAAAAGGTAGGAACACTACTTATACTTCTCTATCAGGTTATGTAGGTTGCAAGGGAGGACTTTTGCTCTTCGAGAAGAGAGGAGTTATTCTCACCCATTACCCAGTTACCATTGTTGGTAAGTTTTTTGAGCAACATGTTAGTGCATAGCATTATGTTGGAAAGAGATCTATTCCCTTTAAACCAACTTTTTACTGAATGCAATTAACATAGCCTTCCTTCTTAGTGTTTCAAGGCTATGATGTATGGTGCCAGTGGAATATAATTTGATTTTTTTACCTCAAAATAATTAATGGATGACTAGTAGACCATTCTAGCTTGTACCCTTGTACAGACTAACTTTTGTTTTAAAGATAAAATGAACTCTTGATCTTCTTGGGGCTCAATGACATAGGCTGGTTCATGGCTGTGATGATAAAGACTGGCACAATATTCATTCAAATTGCTGTTGTGACTTTGTTGTTAAAGTTTCAGGTTTATGCAGTTAACATTAAGACATTAAGTATTTCATTGATCATATCTGCAATTATGATGTAACAATAGATGCTTCAAATATTACTTCCAAAACATTTATTCTGAGATTGTTAATTTGCCTATAGGTATATCTAATCCAGAAGTTGAATTTAGCATACTTTTCCACTCAACCTTGTTTTCTTTTAAAACAAAAATAGAACCCTATTAAAACAGCTAAGTATAACTATCAATCAGTATTAGCATAAACATTATCCTTTAATAGGATATCCAATTAGAGCAAGATTTAAAGATATGCAAACACCTAGTGTCAATTTGATATCTTTCTCACTAATTGCCATTCTTTATTATATAACCTTGGTCCTATCCCCAGTCTTATGGAGAACTAAGTCTCTTCTAACATGCTGGGAATCTTTCTGACTCACTGTCAAAACCTTCTCAGCATGTTCACAGCTCCTGGTGTGTTTCTGTGTTTTAGCAACTTTACCAGAGGATAAAATCATTATAAGAGCTTGTTTATTTTGACTATAGGCTTTAACTGCTTTAAACTTCTTGCAATAGAATCCTATCTGGCTGTTTAAAAGTCCCTGGATGAAAAGTTTCATTTTTCCTTAGCATATTTCGTCATTTAAAAGTAGAAATATTAAAAAGGGAACAAAAAGTCACACAGTAGGTTAATGCTAATTTTATGGGTGAAGTTCTGTAGTCATCTCTTTCCACATCTATGTGGTCATATACCAATCATACATGTTTTTCCCTTGTCAGCAAAAAAAGACACACACACATATGCCTACAAACATTTGTGTATTATCACCTCCCCTTTCTTTTTAATTGTTCTTGCCTTTTCTCCTCTAGTATTTGTCTTTCATCTATATCTAATGGATACTTTCTTCCTATCAGTTTTAACTCACAAGATGAGGTAAAATGTTCATTCTCTTAAGGGTTTAATATCTCAATTGGAACATGTCAAAACAAAAAAAAATCATTTGGGCAGAGCATTACTTAATCAGTAATTACATAATTACAATTATATAATCAATAATGTTAACTAGTTTGTCCATAGCCACAAATCAAGCTGTCTGTCCCTTACTTGTTTCTTGATACCAATGTAAGCAATATCAATGAATCAAGTATTTATTATCTATTCAATAAAACCAACATATCAATCATGGCTTACAATGTATGCAGAAGCCTGTACCAATAGTCTCCCACCTCTGTAAAGAAGGGAGGTCTTCCATTTGAGTCATTTGGCCCAGTGAAGGTAGTTGCCACTTTTTGTCTACTGTGTGCTAGACACTATACCAGATTTTGGGGGATATCATTAAAATTGTGTATGAAGGAGTTCATGAATTTCTCATAGTACTATAAGACAAGATATAAATAAAAACAGAAACATGTATTTGATGACATATTTCCCAAACTATTGTCAAGAATAATTTTCCAAGAGTTCATTACCTATTTAATAAACTTCATTGATTCTTTATTATCTCTAAGAATCAAATATAAACTCATTATAATGATCATTAAAAGTCCTTCAGAGTCTGACCCTAACCTGATTTGCTATCTTTCACAGATACTACTATGGCCTCACTGCTGAGCATTCTATTTCCTATCTCTGTGCCTTGCACTAGCCACTTGCCATACCTGGAATTCACTCCTTTTTTATGTCATTTTTCTCAAGATTCAGCCCAGGTTGTGCTGCTAAGATTTGGGAATACACCGGGTCTCCTTTCAGCAGAGGTAAAACATAACAAAATATATGAAAGGTGAATTGATATAAAACACAATCCCATTCTGATTCAATTCAGCATACATCACTAAAGATCTAATGTATATTGTTTTGTAGATAGTACTTTTCTCTCCATATCTCTTAGCTCATAAAGTCAAGGCAAATCCACTTAAAACTATTCAAAACACAACTTCAAGGAGGCTACTTAGATGTTGATTGATATGAAACAGTAGATGTGGTGCTTATTAAAGCTACTGTGCTCTTGGGTTGCATTGAAAATATGGTATCTAGCCCAAAGGAGATGATAGTCCCACAATGCCTTATTTCATCAGATCATACTTTAAGTGGCATGTTGACAAGCTAGAGCAAGTTCATGAGAAAGTAGACCGTATTGCAAATAGATTATCATGTTAGGGGAAAGTGATAATGATGCATTACAAAAATAAATAAATAAAAGCTATAGGTTGCCAAGTTCTGTGAATTTTATTAGCCTATGACCTTAGTCAAGAAGCAACAAGATTTAGGATTGTATTTGGAGTGAGAAGATAGGGGTTTGAATCTTCTATATGCTCTATCTACCACGGTATATCTCCCCTTTTGATTTTAGTTCCCCCATGTATGCAACAATCTCTTATATTTCTAAACTCTTATGACCCAATAATGCCTCTCTGGGCTTTAGTTCCTTTATCTGCAGAATGAGTAGGTTGGACAGTATGACCTCTATGATAATTCTAACATTCCATGTTTCAATGAATCATTTGAAGGCTTGTCATGTAAAAGAAAGACACTTATTATGTGTAGTTCTGGATGGCAGAAATGAGAATAAGTGATAGAAGTTACAGGGAGGTAGATTTAGGCTTAGTATAATGAGGGCTTTCCTAACAATTAAAACTAACCCAAAGTTGTATTAGCATCACACAAGACATTGAGCACATTACCACAGGTGTCCAAGCAGGTGTTAGCACATTAACTGGTTGGGGATGTTGTAAAGGGATTTGGTACTAGTTGGATTAGGTTATATGACCATCAAGGGGCTTTCTAACTCTTAGCATGTAAACCTTATCCATCTTCAAAGTGCCTTGAATTACAGAAATCATGAACATCAACTAAGTGGGAATTTTGATGCATCCTGTTTTAAATTTTAGTACCTACTAATTTACTTTTTGAGTATAATATATACTTTAATAGTTTAATAATATGTCATGTATGCTGCCAAGACTCTTTGAAAGTGAATCATTAAATGTGTTCTAGATAGTTTTACTGAAAGTACAATTCAAATGTAAAGAATTTTTAAAAGACTTTGCATATGAGGTCAATAGTCCCGGTACTCCCTACATTCATACTAATTGGAATGTTTTTTTCTATTTCTTATCTTGTTTGATTCTTGTCCATGTTTTAACAAAAATTCTACAGCCATAGGACTTCCTATTTCCTATTTCTTTTTTAGTGTCCTGACAAAGGATTGGTATGGGGCACAGAATGAAGAGAGGAAATGCATGTGAAATTTCACTCAAAATATTGACTAATTATGCTATTTAATCATAATGTAATTATAACATTTTAATTGCATATAATTAAAACAAATATTAAAAATCTGTTCCAATCCACAATCCAAATTTTTATGTCATTTAAAAAAAATCAGTGTACACTTGTGATTTTATTGGTGTGGGGAACTTCTAGGTAGAAACTTCCCCCATACTGACACCTCTATATCTGATATCTTGGGGTTGTCCCAGAGAGTCAAGTAATCAGTGCAATAAGTAAGTAATAAGTTAATAAACATTAATAAACCCAACCATTACAGCTTCTGCAATAAGAAACTGTTTGGCAAAAACTGTTAGGAAAAACTATTAGAGAAAAAAATGTAACATGATAACAAGGTTAATATGGTTATATGATTTGCACGTATAGGGTGAAACAACAATCAAATTTCCTGTAGAGGAAAGAACACTAATGAGAAATGTGGAAAGCTGCAGGAACTCTATGCACAACAGTTTAGAACTCATGAAAAATTAGTGATTTTGTAGATTATACTAAGAAACAGTGAGCACTTCTTTTATATACTGATTTCTCTTGGCTATGTCTCTGAAACACACTACATCTCTTATTTTATTTCAAATTGAATATACAGGTTTTCTTTCCAGTGTGGCCCCAGCTTAGTCCCCCCTCTGGAGGGCATGCCCTCCCACTTAACCACACCCCTGGGGGCATGGCATTTCTATTAATAAAGAACAGAGACCAGATTTTTGTTTTGTTTTTTGTTTTTTTTTTTAAATACCATCGCTAATCTTGCTTGCTGGTATCCAAATTGGTTGGTGGTCTTCAAGTGTGTGGCCAGTGTAGCAGACTGAGCTTGTGGAGGCTGCAGAGAGGTTCCACTCCTGTGAAAACCCCAGAAATTTGGTGAAATTAAGAGGTGAGAGAGGAATGAATATAATGAGGAGATGGGTGGAGAAGCAAGGGAAAACTGTTACAATAGAGGGGAAGAACAGCCTTAAGGAGGGAATCACATACACACTAAATAGAATATATCTCCCCCTACAGGAGAGTAGGGGGAAGGAGATAAGAGGAGGGATGATAGAAGTTGGAAGCACCCACTTTTGAAAAAGGACAGGATCAAATTCTCTAGAATAGAACAAGAGGTGGGATGGGATGGAGGGAAATATATGGAAATGTTTTGCATATACTATATTTATATAATACAAATATACAACATATACTAAATAAATTGCTTATCTTCCCCCAGTGAGGGTGGGTGAGGAGGAAGGTAGGGAAAGAAGTGTGGGGAGCATCATTCAAGGAGGGACAGGCAGAAATTTGAAGCATGCACATGTTTATTGCATGGAGGCCAATCAAATCTCAAATCTGAGAGTCAAGAATTATCTCCTGGAATTGATTCTTATGAAAAAAGAACTTTTAAAACTCCACAGTATTATACAAATTTGAGGTTTGTTATTGAACTATAACAAAGCAATTAGTTCCAGCCTTAAAGCAATGCAAAAACTGTGAAGACATTTCATGTAGGGGACATAAAAATAGCCCTATATGCCCTGTCCTATGTTGTTCATTGTATTAAAACAGAACCAGAAGTGAAATACAGAATGATACTAACACAAGAAGTGATAAACATGAAATTGGTTTTCTAAAAGGTATAGAAAGGGTATATATTTTAGATTACATCATGTTTTAAAGAAAAAGTTTCAGTGCTTAGAAATATAAGATGCATTTGTTAGAAAAATTTTTGCTAATATTGCGTACCTTATTTTTTTACAGGTCCATATCTGTTTTCATTGATAAGTGGATCTGTATTAGAAACACAGGAACTGATACAAAGTAAAGTGAACATAAACAAGAAAACATACATAAGTTACGAGAATACTCTAATGACAGATACCAAATGACTTTGCTATTCTCAAGATTAAAATTATGCAAGGAAATTCAAAGGATTCATACTGAAAAATGTTATCCACATTCAGAAAAACTGATGGAATCTGAAATCAAACAAATATTTTCTTCAATTTATTTTTCTGTGTGTGTGATCCTCACCCCCTTTTAGTCTGTTTTTCTCAACTTGACTCCTATGATATTGTTTTGCATGATATCACATTTACCCTGCATCAAAGTTCTCTTTTTAGGGACAGGTGAGTTGAAAGATGGGAAAGAAAATTTATAACTGGCTATTTTTTTTCAAAATTTATCTCAAAAATTTTCTTAGTACATCTAATTGCAGGAGGGCCAACATTAGTATTTGAAGGTTAAGGGAAAAAAGAGATTTCAAGGGTCTTCTGGTTGACTAGAAAGGACTTATTTGGATTTTGTCCTTTAACTCTTCAAAAGCTTCCTCTCTAATCTGCAAATTAGATTATCAGTACTTCTAATCTTCACTTCTCAGGGCTCTTATAAAGCATTATAAAAATTTGAACTAGTATTATTACTGAACTAGAACACAATAGTTGATGAAAAAAATTTATCCTGCTCTTCTCTTTATTAGAACACATTATTATTCCTACGTGTTTTGCAAAACATTGGATAAAGACTTTAAAAAAAAATTCCTTAAAGAGACCAATCTGTCAGTATAAGACAATAGTTCAAGATGTCCCTATCATTTACTTAAGTAGCTAGCCAAATCACTGAGAGCTCTATAATATCCTTTGGGCCTAATTTTAGTAGTTAATTGAGTGAAAGGAAAAAGGCCAAAAGAAAAAATTGAAAAAGTGGTAACCAAACTGAACCAAATGCAGAGTGAAGAGTCAAGTTTCTATTGGTAAAATAATATCAACACAACACAAAAATAATTGTCTAACTTTGACTCAACTGGAAAAAAGTCTGACCTGGTATAGAAATTAAATTTTCCTGGTTTAGGGAGATGATAGCATCCCAGTAGTAACTTCCCTTTTGTCTCAAAACAAATTTCATCATATTATATTTAGAGAAGACATAAAGATTATGTCAAAATAGAGACAGTAATTACATCAAAAATAAAAGGGAGCGTGTAACAAAGACTTCTCAGTTGTGTTTCTGTGCTAAATTTATCTGTCATGTGTCATATATCACAGGCCCTTCTTTTCTTAGTCCTTGATTTCATCTGAATTTTTCCATATACTTCTGTTATTGCATAAAATATTTTAGAATTTGGGGTTCATTTATTTACATTGGTGATGACAGTTGTTTCCTCAAAGAAGTCTTGCTTTTTAAAGAATTATTGTTTTACAGCATAAATGTAAAGTTTAATGGACTCAGTGCATCAAGAAGGATTTATTAAGCATCTTCAAATAATGCCAGGCATTTCCTAGTTACAGGAAATAAAGAAAATAGTCTTTGATGTCTAAGAGCTTACATTCTGCATTTTACATTTTGAGGACAATTTTGTGCCCAAAACTGACAAATCACAACACCAAAAACATGATTTCAAGGTGACCGTGTGCTTTTGTGCCTTGAACCCAAGATGAGAAGTAGGACCCCTTGCATTTGTAAAGAGATTTTTCTTATCATTTTGTTCAACCTTAGTAAATTTAGCCAACTTTCTACATATATGAACCATGAGAAACAAAGTTTAATGTTAAACCATATGCAGAGCTTTCTGATTTTTTTATTTCCCTGAAACATTAAAATTTTTATGTGATTTTATTTTATGAAATGAAACTTTTAAAATTATATATAAAGATACTTTCCCGCATTGATTTTATATAAAATTTTGATTTCCAAATTTGTCTTCAAATTTAGTAATTTCCAAAATTAATTTGATATAGTTTTTGAACATTTAAAAGCAAAAGAAATACCTGAAAATTTTATATGTTAGCCTTTGCTACCCCTGAAAACAGATTTCTGTAAAGGCACAAAGTTATCATAACTTTTCATTCTATATGAGAGTCTTAACATTAACTGTATTACTAATAATCCTGGAAGATAACGCAGATTGTAATGCATAAGAAATGAAAGCAGTCTTATGACCAAAATCAATCTGATATATGTGTTTATATATGGGTCTGTATTTACCATATTTTTAAATTATTCTTGATAAAACAGGAAAGCATGATTGACATATACTGTGGCTACATATTGTGTCACCACTTGTTACAGTCTGGCAGGTTTAGTATATGGGGACAGGAATGTTAAGATTATACTGGAGGGGCAGCCAGGTGGCTCAGAGAGTAGGAGCACCGGCTCCCGTGTCGGGATGACCTGGGGATTGAATCCAGGCCCTGACACTTGGCACCACACCCAGAAATAACTGACCATGTAACCTTGAGCAAGTCACTTAACCCTGATTGCTCAAAAAAAAAAATAAGATTATACTGGGACTCTTTAAGTTGGAGAAACACAAACAATATTGAGAAGGTAATGTAACATTTATGTTTTTCCTAGAGATCCTACATGGATCTTTCTGCTAATTATGTTGCTTTCTGCTAATTAGTATCACTCATTTCCTGAATGCAGTTCATCTCAAATGACTTGCTAAGAAAGTAATTTTCAATTATAAATGTGAACACTTGACTTCTGAATTCAATACTGTGACCTGAAACCACCTCTATAATATGCCTGTTTGGTCTTTAAAGCCTTTTACAACCTGGTTCCAACCTATCTTTCCAACCTCAGTATGTATTACCTTTCATTTTCTACTGTCTAGACAAATGATATTTTTCTCTGTTCTTCTTGGAGAACGGTATTGGTAGTAGCCATATCCCATTACTGAATAGTATCTCCTTAATAATAGCACCACATAAATACCTCTCTTTAAGGTCAATGTCAGGCACCAACTTCTGCCATGAAGTCCTTTCTGATTAACCCTCCCCAACTACTTAATGTACATCCTGGTCACAAGGGTTATGATCACAGATATTGTAGATATTTACAACTACTTAAAATGTATGTTTTTAGCTATATATATTCCTGTATGCACTTGCTTTCTCTCCCCTTATGATGTCTGAAAGCAGACATTTTTTAATTATTTATGCTTTTGCCAGATATATTTACAAAACACATAACAGGTCCTTAACAAATTTCATTCTCATAAATTACTGTATTTAACCTTTTTTTTCATTTCATTTGTCACCATCAGGATACATTTCTAGAACAATGAAGAGTACAGTATTTGGAAAGTTAAAGACAGATGAAATGAATTCAATTCCTATTGGAAATTATTTCTTAAGACAAGTTAATTTAATTAGAAATTTACCTCCCTTTAACTCATTGTTTTTGGAAAAATTCTTCTCAAAACAGAAAACTCATTCTTATTTGTAACAGAAAAAATCCAAACCCTAAATTCCAAAATTAGAAAGCATCCAGAATTGCCTGTTGAGAGCTCAAGAGTCTAACCAAATGCAACATGATGTTGTGAAACCTCTACACCAAGTGTTATCTCTTGTATATAAGGACAAAAATGCCCAGTTATCAACCCAATTTTTTGCAACTGAGTTATATACCAAAATAAGTCCTTAAGTTCAAGCTCTTTACAAACAGCTTTAGTTCTAGCTTAAGAATCGAAGCTCAAATTCAACTATTGATCAAGTATAAGTACAAAAACAATGAAAATGATACCATAAGGAACAGGGACTAGGAATACAACTATGATTCTTCCTGTGCAATTATATGCACATCAATTGCAAGGATATGACAAAAGGAGGGAGAGAAATATGATATGTGCCCAGAAAAAGAACAGCAAGAGTGACTGGAGTAACATTTTAAAACTTTGAATTCTGCCTCAAGTTAAAACTGAAAACATAAATTAAAACCAAGCAAAACAACCATCTGGTTTTATTTTTTCTCCTTGTACAATTTTGTCCTGATACTACCGTGTTTCCCCGATAATAAGACACTGTCTTATTAATTTTTTGGACAGAAAAACACCAGAGGGCTTATTTTCAGGGGAGGGCTTATTTTAATCAACATTGACAGCAATTTTAATAAACAGGTAAATGTGAACAAAAAAATGTACCTTTATTCAATAATGAATTCAATAAAGAACAGGATGACATGCTCACTGCTGCAGCTCTGATTGGATATAGCTTGGAGCGCGGCGTGCATTTCATGGGGGGTGGGGGGGGATGGTGCATACAGAAGGTACCGTAATGTAGCGTGTAGTGCAGGGGATCACCTTCACTACAGTAGCAATCTCAATAGGGCTTATTTTCGGGGGAGGGCTTATTTTAGAGGAATCTTACACAGTAAGGGGAGGGCTTATTTTCAGGATAGGTCTTATTATCGGGGAAACACGGTAGATGTCAGACAGTGTACAAATAAGAAAGAAAAACTTACTATTGTTGAAAATTCCTCAGCCAAATACTTCAATAATGATTGATTCTCTTGCCAAAAAATTACTTCTCTCTTTCACATTGCCTGGAAGTTGAGTATCAAACTCCTTTCTGACCACAGAAGTAATAGAATCAATAATCAAAACTTTAACTCCCTTGCAGATAATTTCTTCCTCCAATGACTAAATCCTTTAAAAGAATCAATATTTTAAAACATTTAACAGTAAAGAAAAAATGTCAACATGTCATTAAAAAATGTGAAAATCTGAACTTTATTTTGTCCATACCTGCATTTCATATACTCAAAATGTACATTCTTCCCCCCCTCAACATCTCAGCCAATTGCTTTTTTTACATACCTCAATGTCATATTTTGCTCAAATTTTCCAGCAATTTTTTTCTTAAGCTGTCATATAGCATGTATAACAAGGATGCTAACACTATAGTGTTATTTCATTCACTTGAATTTTTGTTCAGTTTTCATGTAAAGACTGTAAATAATTTCAACATGATTAGTTCAGTGAAACAGATAAAAAATTAAGAGCGATGAAAAAGCAATGATTGTAAGTTACATTGTCAAGATTCAGACTACTCATCATTTAGTCAACAAATATTATTGCTGAGGACTCATAAATGTGAAGTGTTTAGGAAGAATCTTCTCATTTGTATAAACTTTACAAGGCACCTTTATCTTAATCATTTATTAAATGACTGCTATATGTTAATGATGGTATCAAGCTGGACGCCTATAAATACTAAATAGTAAGAAGAATCAATTTTGGAAAACACCCAGAGCAATAATGGATAGAACTTAATGGTCATGGATAAACAAATAAGCAAAAAAAATGCATAGATAAGTGCCAACAATTATGTCACAGAGATAGATGATTCAAAAAAGAGGTAGGCTGTTGACATGGAAAGAATGCTGACCACAAAACTAGTAAAAATAAATATTGACTGATTATAAAGAAAAAGATGTCACAAAAGAGGTATGAGCACTTTGGGAGAAATAGAAAGTTTACAGGCACTAATGAATGCATGCAATGTCAAATCTCAAATTTTTGAGTGATTTTCATTTATAAAAAATTTCACTCAACTATTTTAAATTCTATGTTATAAAGGGTGGCTCTCTAAGACAGGACAGAAGAGAATATAGAAGCAAATTTCACTCATATTGAAGTTCCCATAAGAAATTATACACCCAAGCCCCCCAAAACCTGCTAGAAGGGACCCCTACCAGGATCCCTGGAAACCATCTAATAGGCCACCATAGTAAAGAAACTTTCCACCTGCGTTGCTAGAAAACATACCCTAGATATAAGCCTGTTCTTGCTTTTGATATAAGTCTGTTCTTGCAAAAGATACAAGTTTGTTTTTGCTAGATCAGATACAAGTCTGTTCTTGTTAGGTACCCAAGATTTCATTAGAAATGGTACCCCCCCTTGGAACCATATTTTGTTGATTAGCAACACCTAACTCTATATAAGTGTATCTTACAGAAGACTCAATGCTGTCTTCCCTATTGGGGAGGCAGTCACCAGCTGGTTAATAAACACTCCTAAATTATAATTGGCTTTGTTGTCCTGTTATTTCTCAGATGTCCACTACAATATAAAAAGAAATTAGTAAATGTCTAATTTTTTGAACGCTGAAGTTTAACGACACACTCACCAAACGAAACATGCCAGTGTCATTCAACCTCAGAGTATGTGGGAGATTGTAAGGTATAGTCGGAAGATGGAAGCTGGGGGACAAGAAGTAGTTATTCTGGGCTTTCAAAACCCAAAACAGTATTTTTTATTTGATTCAAGAGATGACAGATTGTAAACTGAGTATACTCAGTGAAGGTGAGAGAGAGTGGGTAACAAGACAGATCAGCAATTCAGGAAGATCACTCTGTCAGTTCTGTTGATGGACTAGAGCAGGGAGAGGCTTGGGGCAAGAAGACCAAGCAATCCATATTGCAATAGTCTGAGCATCATATTATTAAGAACTGCACAGGGATATTGGAATTGTCAAAGGAGAGAAGTCAAGTGTACTACTTACCTTTTTAGTGTATCATTACAGGTAAGATCCTGATGCAAATGAATGTGGCTGCTCATTGAAAGTAATTTTTCTTCAGTGTTGAAATAGGGAGGGAAACACGATTCTGCTATCCTGATTAATCTGTGGAGATGAAAATTAAAACAAATATCCAGGAACAGCTAAATCAAAGTTGCTAAATTCCTTGTCTATCCCAAGTCAGTAAATACATCAGTATCAAAGTATAAAACTAGAACAAAAGACTTAAGAGATATCACTGCTAAAAATTCCATTAGAGATAAATGGACCTCAAGCACCCCGCCCCCCCTAGACATACATTTCAAAAAGGATTCAAAAGAAATTAAACATAAAGTCAATGAAATGAGTTGCACAACATAATGTTTAAAGGAGTGGCAAAGTCAAGATTTCAAACCAGATTTTCTCGATTCATATATACGGATATAGTGATGATGGGCTCTTTTCATCAAAGAAAGAGGCAGGGTAAGAAGTATAAATTCTTAAAGAACTTCATGTTTAATCAACTCTTTTATTATTTATAACCCTCTCCAATTCAGTCAATCTTCCATCTGATTACCAAATGAAATCATAAGGGAAATTATTTAATTTAAATGGTTTCTTGATAGATAGGTAGCATGTTGTTGCAGAAAGAGGGTTTGAGTTTGAATGGGAGGAAAATTGGTGTTTCCATATGCACTTCTGACAGAAACTAGACCTGACCAAAATTAAACAACTGTAACAAAAGCAATATTCACAGAAACCTCTTAAAGTGATTCCAATCATCCTAAGATTTGTTTTCTGCAAGAATAATCAACTGTCCTTAAGCAAGGCCTTCTAAACAAGTCAGTAACAGGTGACAACTCCTTGTTAAGTATATATAAAAAGGTCAACCAACCTGAAACAAAACATTCTGAAATACTTTATCTTTATACTTTACCCCCAGGTTCTCTGAATGGCTCTATTCAAGACCACCACACAGGGCATTCAACAGCTAAACTCCTTTTTTGGGGGGTGGAGTTTGTACTAGACTTTAAAGTTGTCATTTTTATTTCTAGTAAAGGCTAGCAAGTTTTAAAAAGTTTCTCTTTTTAAAATAGAATAGGCAGACTTCAACACTGTAACCTGTCTCCCAACCACCACCAATAAAAAAATGTCCTTTTTTGTGACCACAGTGTAAGGAATTTTTTTTTACTTTTTTTAAGTTTCAAATTGTCTACTTCCCCCTTTCCCCCCCCAAAAAAAAAACACTGATAAATCAAGGAATACAATATCCATTATATATGTGAAGTCATGCAAAGGATAGTTCCTTATTATCCACGGTGACAAAGGAAATAGGAATGTTAAGGGGGGAAATAGGCTTCAATATACTCTCAAAGTTCATCAGTTCTCTCTCTGGAAATGGCTAGCATTTTTGATTGTACATTTTGTAATTCTAGGTTATTGTTTTCATCACAAGGGATTGATGAGGGATGGCTCCCTCTAGGTTCAGCAGGAATTCTGAGCTTATCTAAGACTAGAAAACCTGCAATAATGTCTGGAAAGAATTCAAGGTCTCAGGCTTAATTGGAGTGAGAGTTGTAGAAGTTTATAACGTTATGCTTCTATGAGAAGCGGGCAAGCGTCCTTTAGGGGACCTGAGAGTGAGAGGGGTACATGCTTTTACTTTTAAAGGGTAGGGCTACCATTGTCAGGGCTGACCGGATGGAAGGGACCTCAGTGCATAAATAAAGGTTAGAGATGACCTAGAGGAACTTGTGACTTTAGTGCATATATAGTTTAGATGAGATTTGGGCCAGACTGGAGGAGACATGAAGAGATTAAGTAAGAACAAAGGAGTCACAAGGTGCTGCCTAGGCCAAGGGCAGATAGGGGGAAGGGGCAGAATTTGAGGCTGGGAAAGGGATTTTACAGATAAATTGCTATTACAATTTTACAATACAAATTTCAGTTACAATTGTACAAACTGGTTTTACAAATTGGTTTTACAAATTGATTTAGACCCCAGGTACCCCACCAGGATAATGTTCATAATGAATAAAAAATTGAGTTGGAATATAAAGAAAATATATTGGAACTATTATCAGGAAATTTTTCTAAGAATAATATCATGGACCCCAGATTAAGGTCCCTTCCCCTAAAATTATGATGCCACCAATTCTATGTTCCCCATTCATGAAAGCAAGCATTCATTAAATGGCTATTCTGTACCCTGTGCAGTGCCAGGATGCTAGGATGAAAAAACATAAAAGTGCACTGTTTGCCAGTCCTCCCAAACCAAACAGTAAAGGGTCCCTCTGGGGACCTCTCTACAGGTAGGGAAGTCCTTGGGCCATCATTCAAACCCCAGGAATAAGAGGAGTGTGAAAAGACATCCCTTGATCCAAAGCCCCCACACCCACAACTCAGTGAGGTGGCTTTAAAAAAAAAATAAGTGTTAAAAAAAGAAAAGAACAGGGCCCCAAGTAGCAAACGAACCCTACCTTCTGTATCTGCAGCTACTTTCCTTCAGATACTCACTTGCAAGTTCCTAGGATGCCACCTTCAGAGAAAAGAGTCAAAGCCTAGCTCTGATGCACCCAACCTGAACGACTAAGGTCTCAGAAGCACTTTCAAAGAGGGAAAGGAAGAAGGAGGGGGAAGGAGCCAGCCAATCAGCAGCAAAAGTCCCTATTAACCCTGGGGCACTGGGAGAATGGATCTTCCTGTAGAAGAGAGGAGAAAAGGGGATGGGGGTGGGTTGACTTATAAGAAAGCTACTGAGGGTCTGGGAGTTTAATTACCCAATGATAGAAAGAGTTGTAATGAGAATGGGAAACTGAAGATCTTCCCATATATAAAAAAATAAATAAATAAAAAATATTAGTAAGTAAAAAATATTTAAGTGATCAAAAAGAGTTGACATTTAACTGGTTAATCAAAACCTATAGCATTTCCTTCAAACTTTTCTTTTTCCCCTCAAACATAGTTTACATGAAGCAAATTATTCTATATCACTGTTCTTATATCTGAAAGCCCCTACCTCATGTCATGAAGCCATATATTACAAAACATTATTTCCTCTAGTTTTCAATGAAGTATTCTTTCTTTTCTTTTGTGACAAAAATTCCTAAAGGGTAACCTTCTGATTGGTGTTCAAGGATAAAAAAAACCTTACAATTTTTAAATGTACCTTTCTTATTTAAAAAAAAAAGATTTTGAAAAAAATTGCCTTTTCCTTTAAGAAAATAAATACATCACAATTTCTTTGTACAAGTGACCATTTTGTTATGACAACAAAAGATACAAGCCTCCCTGAAAGAGTCAAATTATCATTTGCTCTCACTAACATTCAACTATTATGTGTGAGAACTAAGAAACTTATAGCCATAAAAATAATATGCAAAAGTGAAATGATCAGAAACAGGACAACTTTTGTAAAAATAACATTTTAAAGACAAATAAATTTGAGTGACTTTAGGATATATAAATATATAATGAAGACCAAGACCACCCATAATTCCAGGTTCATGAACAAACATGGTTAATTCAATGGAAATTAAAGTTAATGGGAGTTTTGTCTAATTTTGGACTTTTTTCTGGTAATTAAGGCGGGAATTTGTTTTCCTTGCCTATACATGTTAAATGATGACTTGCTTCCTTGCTTTCTCACTAGGGCAGAGATGGAAGAAAAATGATGAAAATTCAGAGCTCAAAATAAAAAAAAAATTTAAGTGATCATATACAAGTTACACAGCTCAAGCCATGGTACTCTCTGCTCTAAAAGTTCAGAAAGTACTGCCAATATTATTCTACACCTGCCACATGAAGTAGTTGGAGACACAGTGTAGAGTGCTGGGCTTGGAAAGACCTTAATTAAAATACAACCTCAGAAAGTTTCTAGCTGTCTGATCCTAACTAGGCAAGTTACTTCACCATTGCTTACCTCACAGTTTCCTTGTCTGTAAAAATGGGGGGAATAGGAGTGGCTGGGTGGCAAGGTGAATAGAGCACCGGCACTGGAGTCAGGAGAACCTGAGTTCAAATCCAGCCACAGATACAACACAAAAACTAGCTGTGTGACCTTGGGCAAGTCACTTAACCCCAATTGCCCTCCAAAAAGCAATAATAATAATAATTTGGATGATGGATAGTAAAAGGGAGAGAGGAACAAATTTCTATTTGTTGGCTGTAGTAGGAATGTCTGAAGGACATGGAGAAATGCAGGATCAAAATTCAAGAGGTTTTATTCCACCCATATCCACCAGAACTCTGAGGAAAAGCTCTAAGCTGAGGTAGCTATACATGAGATGTAGTTTTTCTGCAAATGGGTTGAGTGGTGGCAGCAGTGATGGCAGTATCCTTTATCCTTGCCAAGGAACTTAATTAACTGAGCGACAACAGCAGTGGTGAGGGTAGCAATCCCCTTACTATCTAAGGTAGAGGTTCCCAAACTTATTTGGCCTACCCTCCCTGATGTGGATACAAAGGTGCCCTAAGAGTTAATAGTAAGGGTTACTTTCCCAGGCCCCATGAAGGGTTTCAGGCTTAATCTTAGCCCATCTTGTAACTTCAGGGTGCCTTAATGCCCCTTCCCCTTAGCTTGAAACGCCATGCAACTTGTACCAAAAGAACTGCTTTTGTCCCCCTTATCCTGTGTTCCCCATCCTGTGTCATTCATCTTCCCCATCCTGTGTCATGACAATTTTGCCTTATCTTGGAAGCAACCACCTTCCTCTCCTTGTTTATACTTATCTGGTCCCCCAATCTCCAATCCCCTTAAGAAACCCTAAAATTACATCACCATCCTACAGGTTGTATAGCTTTCTGGCTATAAAAGTCTGGTCCTTTTCCTATATCATTGCCTTTGTTTAGCTCCTTGCTAAGTCTCAGACCTGAATGCTTTTTCTTTAATAAAGCTCCCTTTGGCTTAAGGGAAGGTCCAATTGAATTTTTTCAAAAAATCCAAGCCAGCTCTTCCAACTCTGACTTTAATGCCCCCTTTAAAAGAAAATTATTCAGTTCCCCCCTCCCGAAATCTAATTTATTTAACCCTTTAATGGCTTTTTTAAAAAATTGCATCATTTAAAAAATGTATTTTTTTTAAAGATGGACCTTAAATTTAACATTTTTTTGTAAATTTGTGGGAGATTTCCTGTATTGAAATTTTGATGATGCAACATTGCATCATATAACCATATAACATTGTATGGTAAACAAGTCTAGTGACATACATATTCCTGCTGGACTTCCTAACAATGTGCAGAAAGCTCACCTGCCAACATTTAGTAGTTAAGATCAGTGGGCAGACTTAACCATTGATTGGCAGGAGGGGATGGAGGGGGATTGGGGGTCTAGGGAGAATCTTGATGGGAGTGGCCAGTCGGCTGGGGTGACAATTGGTCTGAAGCAGTGAACAAAAGAGAATGGGGTTTTGTTAGGATCTAGCCTTGGGAAGGCTATCTGAAGATAACAGACAATGGATAGCTTGACTAGGTTAAATGTAACAGATATTTTGGTTAAGCAATAATAAAAGATTTAGATCTAGTGGGAAGATTCCTCCAGGCAAGTTAAATGGGGTTCCCAGGGTCAGTTTGGGGTCAACATCCCTGCCCCTTTATTTTTATTCTATGTCCCCCAATTACACCCGAGGCTAACACTGCCACTCCCTTTCTCCCCTCACCCCTCCACCCAGTCCCTCAGGGGGTGGTAGCTCTTTGGGAGCTTCTGAAGGGATTGAAAAGAGAAAGACTGTACACAAAGTGTGGGAGACTAACCCCAAATGTTTTATATTTTATATTTATCTGTCATTTCTACCCTCAAAACATCCCTCATATACAACTCTTTTTTACTCCTCTGACAGTGCCTCCACCTTAGTGCAGACTTTCATGTCTGGAATATTAAATAGCTTGCTAGTTGGTCTCTCTACTTTTAAGTCTTTCTTCAGTCCTTCTTCTTCAACTGTCAAAGTGATCTTCCCAAAGTGCAGGTCTGACCATATCACAGCCCTATATGGTATCACCCCTGTCACCTCCAGGATCAAATATAAAAATCTGTTTGACTTTTTTTTTTTTAAAGCAATAGGGGTTAAGTAACTTGCTCAAGGTTACACGGCCAGTTATTTCTGGGTGTGGTGCTAACTATCTGAGCCCGGATTTCATACCCAGGTCATCCCGACACTGGGGCCGGTGCTCTTACTCGCTGAGCCACCTGGACGCCCCTGTTTGACTTTTAAAGACCTTTATAACCCAGCCTCTTCCTAGCTTTCCAGTCTTCTTACACCTTGTTCCCCTCCAAGTACTTTTAGATTTGTGAAACAGACCTCTTTCCTGTTCTTTACATAAGACACTCCTGGCTCTGTGCATTTTGCTAAATGGAACATGTGGAAGTCCTTCCTTGCTTATTTTTACCTTCTGAATTCTTTCAAATTCTCAGCTCAAATCCCACCTAGTGCAAGAAACTTTTCCTGGTCTTCCTTCATGCTAGTGCCTTCCTTCTGAGTTTATCTCCAGTTTATCTGGCATAAATCTTGTTTGTATGTTGTTAGTTGCGTGTTGTCTTCATTATTTTGTGAGCTCCTTGAAGACAGAAACTGTTTTTGCCTTTCTTTGTATCTGTAGTACTTAGCACAATTCCTGGCATATAGTAGGTATCTAATAAATGCATATTAGTTTGATATGAGTTAATTTCTCAATGGTCTAGGCAAGGTCTCTCAGATTCATAAGTTTCAGAGAAGGTGCTAACCTGCATGGTAGAGGGAATTCTTATTAATGGGTCTCAAAAGTATGGTCCAGGGACTATTTGGAGTCTTCTAGATCTTTTTGTATCAATCAGTAAATATTTATTAAGTGCCTACTACGTGCCTGACTCTGTGCTAAGTGCTAGAGAAACATCTAAAGGTTAAAGATGATCCTGTCCTTAAAGGGCTTGCAATCAAATGGTGGTGATAGCACACAAGCATTTATGTGCAATCAAGCTATATTATATATGCAAGATAAATTTGAAATAATCAAGAAGATATGATAATTGAGCTGTATAGGAAAGAACTTCCTGTAGAAGTTGAGATTTTTAACTGGGACTTGAAGGAAGTCAGAAGAGCCAGTAGGCAAAGATGAGGAGGGAGAGTATTCAGGCACAGGGGACAGCCAGTGAAAATGCCCAGAGTTGGGAGGTGGTGATGGGGTGCTTGGGATCTATGTTTGTAAAAATCAGTTTGTCAACTCAATTTGTAATATCAGTTTGTAACATCAGTTTGTAAAATCAATTAGTAAAACCAGTTTGCAAAATCACTTTTCCTCCTCCCCAGCCTCAGAGCATTAACTCTGCCCCTTCCCCCTGGTGTACTCTGCCCAGAAACAACTCATGAATTCTTTATCTCTGCTTGGAACAATAACAAGCTACACCTAAGAATCTTTCACTAAACCATATATAAACATTTTAGCTTAGGCAAATGTTATCTCCCCTTAGTATAATGGTCAGCTGAACCATGAATCCTTCAAAGTACTATCTATAGGTTAACTCCTTAGCCAATTATACACATACTGAGTCTCCGTTAGCCTTGGTTCCCAATATCCATCTTGTCAAACATGACACTGATGGGTGGCAGACTAGGTACTTCTCAATCAGCCCTTAGCTGACTTAGTGACATTTCAGGCCTAAAACCACACCTCCAGGTAGCCCCCCCCCCCTTGGACTATTTCCCAGTGTATTATGGGCAATACTCCTGCAGCAGTTGACATTAAAAGTGCATGTACCTTTAATAACTGACCACTTCTTAACTCCTCCCTAATCCCACCTTTAATCATCTAATTAGAATAACTGACATCTGATTAATTGCCTCAACTCCTTAAAAACTATGCCTATGTCATCTTTAAGTTTGCAGGTCCTCTAAGAACTCTTGCCGGATGTACAGCGTAACAATAAACTTGCAGGTCCTGCAGGTACATTAAGGACCCTTGCCCACTGTAAAGCGTATAATAAACTTTGACAATTCTGACTCCAAGTCTGCTTGGGCCTTCTGAATTCTTTCCAGACTGAATTGCAGGCATTCTGGTCTTTGATAAAGATCAGAGTTCCTGAAGAGCCTATTGCCATCCCCCCCATTAGTGTAAAGTCTTGTATAAGGAACCGTAAAGAGGCCAATATCACTAGATCATAGTATGTAAAGGAAGGAAGAAGTGTGTAAGGTGTAAGAAGTCTGGAAACATAATAGGGGGCCAACTTATGAAGGGCTTTGGATGTCTAATAGGATTTTACATTTGATCCTGGAGGGGTAATATGGTCCAGCACTGTGACAGTACAGTAGAAGACTGACTAGATTTGGGAGGGACTTGTATCAAAAAGACCAAGCAGAGGACTAACTACAGAAGTGTAAGTGTGAGGCAGTCAGCACCAGCAGCAAGATGGTGGCAGTGACAGTGGAGGAAAGAGTGAATATAGAAGAAATATTTCCAAAGTGAAATGAACAGTCCTCACCAACAGGGGGTCCACAAAGTTAAAACTATTTTCATAGTATTACTGAGACATAGATATGACCTTCATAAACAAAAGCTTTTTAGGGAATCCTCAATTTTTTTTAAGAGTATAAAAAGTATTGAGACCAAAAAGTCTGAGATTTGCTGCCTTGCATTGATAAAAATCACTAGTCCATATTCTTTTCCAGCCTCTATTTTTATCAGGCATTTATTAAGTTATAAGCAGTAGCTTATGACCATTATATAAAACTTGGTACAGAGTCTGTCCAGGAAAGTATGCCTGAGACAGTCTTTTTCTTGTTTACAACTAGTCTCTTTAAGAAGGGATGGATAGAACATCTCTAGAGAGTATTTTCTTTCATTCCTTCAAAAATACAAATCCTGTCTTCCCTTATATGTGGGTGAAGATTTCATTGATGCTTAAGCCAATAAAAATGAAAGGGAATTCCATGTTGTATTCATAATATTGTTTCTGCTATTAAATGCTGTTGCTAAAGAAGCTGAATATATTATTCAATCTTTTGCTCTTTATATTCCACCTTTTGTACCTCAGCTTAGTAGAAAGGCAAAACTTAATAGATCCCTTTCTTCTTCTAGTTTTAGATAAGTCCTTTTTTTATATAGTTTTTGTTCTAGACTGTGGCTGTTGGATTTGGGTTTCCAGCTACCAAAAAAAAAAATTCAAACTCCCATATCCTTTTCTTTTTATGCAAAGAAGAAAAGTAAGGAGGGAGAGTGAACTGAAGGAACTACATGCCTCAAAATAAATGCATGTTTTGAGGAAGTAAAAATTAATTTCAGTTCAACAAGTATTAAGTTCCCTCTGTTGAAAAATGCCTGGCTTGGTTCTGGGAGTACAAAGACAGTTCCTTTACTTAAGAAATTTGCATCTAGCAGGTTGGGGGAGGGGATATTCAGTGGGATTGCTGTTTTGGGGTTGTGGGTAGGGGAAAAATGGTGAGAAAATTTGTAACTCAAAATCTTGTGGAAATGAATGATATAAACTAAAAAATAAAAAAGAGAAAAAAAGGAAATTTGCATCTTTAAACTAGTCTTGGTGGATTTCCAGATGAAAGGGAAGATTAAAAAGCCTTTAGTTCAGTACTCCTATACAAATAGAATAACAGTAATAGCATGAATTTAATAGGTGCTCTGAGTTCTACAATGTACTTTTTAGCAAAGCTCTGCTTAACAAAGTTAATTTCTTCTAGAGATTTTTATAGCAAATCATCTCTAATGGCTCCTCCTGAAGTACCTACAAACATATTCAAGGTGTCCTAATCCTAAATTCTTCCATTGTCTCATCTATCCATCCTACAAATTTGCTCATCTTAATTTCTTGGTTTAGACCTCACCATTCTCAAACTCCCCTATTTCCTCAAAATTTTTTAAGTAACACTTCTTCCCCCTTCTTTTAGTTCAACCTGGATTGTCCCTAAAATTATTGTGTTCATTGAAACCATATCCTTTGGAGGCAACTCTTTTTCTAATTGTTATCCAAACTTGGGGCTAAGTAGAAGGAGTGGTACATTCTTTGTTCCCCATTGCCTTTCAGGTATTTTCTCTGAGTTTTTCCTTCCCTTTTTCCCTTTAGAAATAAGACAAATTGACCCAAATGAATTTATACATTTAATCCAATCAAAGTATTGATTTTTCTTTATAGAATGAGATACAGAATGCAATTTACATAGAAAAAACAAAGAGCCAAGTATATTTACGGGCACATTGAAAAGTTGGGGAGGGGTGGCCAGGTAGCACAGTGAGTAAGAGTGTCAGGATGACCTGGGAATTGAATTTGGGCTCAGACACTAAGCACCCACCCAGAAACACCTGGCTGTGTAACCTTGAGCAAGTTACTTAACCCCGATTGCTTAAAAAAAAAAATTGGGGGAAGGTGGTCTTGCACTTTCAGGTTTTAACATATAATAAAGAGGTTATCATCAAAATTGGTATTAGGCAAAAAAATTGAAAATACACCAGCTATCCCAACAAATGTATGCAGAAAATTAGTGTTTAATAAACCTGTAGGAAGTGAAAATTGGGGGAATAATTCATTAGTTTGTTTATGAGTTTAAGAAAATTCCTTTGCAGTTTTGGAAAGGGATTTAGAACCTTACCTTATACTATATTCCCTTGGTGAAATCCAGCAGGATGATAGACTTACACTTTTTTTTAATATAAAAAGTTGGAAGAAACTGGAATAGTTATCTCATTTGTAAAAAGAGGGTAAATATTTTTCTATGCAACAAATAGAAGGGATGATTAGCACCACTTCATTAAAATAATGAAAGATCATATATTAGGGGAAATATTTAAAACAGATGTGATGGATAAAAAAACTTGACATTTAACGTATGTAGGTGATGGGGTGCTTGGGATCTATGTTTGCAAAATCAATTTGTAACATCAATTTGTAATACGAATTTGTAACATCAGTAATGATAGGGTGCTTGGGATCTATGTTTGTAACATCAATTTGTAATAACATCAGTCTGTAAAACCAATTTGTAAAATCAGTCTGTAAAATCACATTTCCCTTTCCCAGCCTCAAACTCTGCCCCTTCCCCCTATCCAAACTCTGCCTAGGCAACAACTTGTGACTCCTTTGTCCTTGCTTAATCTAGCCTCCTGTCTGGCCCAAATCTCATCTCCAGGTTAAACTCCTCAAACTTTTATCTATTCACTGAAGTCACAAGTTAGCCTTGGTTCCCTTACATCCATCCTGTCAGCCCTGACAATGGCAGCCCTACCCTTTAAAAGTAAAAGCCTGTGCCCTCTTTCACTTGCATATCCCCTAAGGATCCTTGCCCACTGTAAAGCTTATAATAAACTTTTTCAACTCTGACTCCAAGTAAGGCTGAGCTAAATTCTTTCCAGACTGAATCGAAGGTTCTGGTCTTAGATAAGATCAGAGTTCTGGCCAAACCTAATAGCCATCCCTCATCTTAGGGAGCTGTTTATAATGTGCTGTGATAACTTTCACTCCACAGTGGGTAAATAAATGATCAAAGGATGAGGAAAAAGAATGAGATCACTTTCAGAAAAAGGGGGAAAAAAAGCTTGTTAAGAATGACTTCAAAAACCTTCAGCTTCACTAATAATCAAAGACATGCATATTAAAATAATTTTGAAGTGCTACTTCATACCCATCAGACTTCTGAAAAATAATGAAAGACAGTGGAGCTTAGTATTGGTAGGGTTGTAGAAGAAAAAGCCATACTTAAGCAGTATGCAGTAAAAACTACAGCAATAATCATCCCCTTTCACCCAGCAATTTCATTTTTGGGAATATGCTCAGAAAGTATTTAAATTTAAAAAAAAGAAAAAATACCTATTCCAAGAGTATCAAATAAGTCTGAAATGTAGTTGTAATAAGCTGGAAGTAACCTAAATGTCCAAAAATAGGGAGATGATTAAATAATTTATATTAAATTAATGGAATAGAATACCATTTATTCAACAAGCATTTAAATTTAATGCCATTGAGACTGATGAGTAGGAAGGATACCAAGAAAATTGTTTTGCAACAAATTTTTCTGGAAAAGATCTAATATCCAATATATATTAAAAAATTGCTTCAAATACATAAGAAGATCCATTCCCCAATAGAGAAATGGTCAAAGGATATGAGCAGGCAATTCCCAAAGGAATAAATTCAAGCTATCAAAATCCTTATTAAAAAATGCAAATTAAAACTCTCAAATTCCACCTCATACCTTTCAGATTGTCAAAGTTGACAAAATAACAATTGTTGAAGGAATGGCCCAATAATACAAGCATACTAATGTATTATTGGTAGAATTGTAAATTGGTTCATTCTGGAAAGCTATTTATTTTAGTCACAAACGTGACTAGACTGTGCGTATATCCTTTTATTCAGTGATAACCCCTGTTAAGCCTATATCCCAAAGGAATCAAAGAAAGAAGAAAGGAACCCACATATTCAAAAATATTTCATGTGGGTAATAGTTGAACAAATTATGGTAACGAATGGAATGGAATAGAATATTATTTGACCATAAAGAATAATGAAAGGGAGGGATAGTGTCAGACACATCTAGGAAGACTTGGATCAGCTATTACAGGGTAAAGTGAGCAGAACAGAATAATTTATATAGTAACAACATCTTAAAGAAAAAGTTTTGAAAATCAGTAAGATTAAGAACTCTGATGCAGGGACAAAAACCAAGATTCCAAATGACCAGTGATGACATCCTACAACACCTCCCGACAGTGAGAATGTTATGTTCAGAATGAAATGTTAATTTTCAGATGTGTTCAATGTGGAGATTTGGTTTGCTTCATATCTGATGATGCATATCTGATAAAAGGGGTTTTTTTCTTTCTTCCATGGGGGAAGGAAAACCCTCATGAAATAATGCAAATAGAAAAAACTTTAAAACTAGAAGAAAGGCTATGCATTAACTACCATCAAGTAATCTAAGTAAATGAAAATAAATGTACAAAGAATTTTGGTGGGCATTCTGACAGTGACTGAATACTTCAATTGCTAACCAAGTAGAACTGGTTTTAGTCGTGTTCAGTATTAAGTTTTAAATGATATATTTAACAATGAATAAAGAAATAATATTAAGTGTGAAGAGTTTTTGCCTTTTATACCTTTGTATTTTGAATGGAAAGTAGATAAATCCACCATCCTTTCTCATGTGGGCAGGTGCTTCCTGCTTTTGATTGGGATACCCTTCATATTGTTTCTTATTTAAAAGAGCTATAACAGATGTCATCAGGGCTTTGATATATAGCATTATCTTTTATTTGTCCATGGACCCACCTCAGACCACAGATTTGTTCTTATGGGTCCATGGGGATAAGGAGTTTAATTTTTTAATTGAAAAAGGTTGTGAAACTTAAAGGTTAAGGAACTATGCCTCTAGGCTAAATGTAATTGTGAAATGAGAAGATACAACATCTTTTTTTATTTTTCCAAGTGGACCTCTGATTTCACTGATGGAGGTAGTATCTCATGAGGAGCTCTGCCAGTGTGGATGGCCATCTTCTTGATAACTTGTGGATTTAGAGTTTCCTGAGGTACTGAGAAATTAAGGGACTTGGGCAGGACTACAGAGCTAGTATGAGGCAAGTTCACATTGCTTCTCACAACTTAATATAAAATCACCCTTTCTAGAATACTGAAAAATGTGTATCCAGCACTTCCTTAAGCCTTTGATATTCTTAGAGAATAATTCACAAATCCACTTTTCATCATCAGCAGCATAGAAATGACAGAATAAAGGGAGTCATATGAAGTGTTTAAAACAGATTATTGTGGACTTTTGTCTCATCCACTCAAGTTAGAAGTATAGTGGGGATTAGAGCATAAGATTGGCTGCCCTCAAATATTTATTAAGAATCTCTCTGTGCCGGGCACTATGCTAGGATCTCGGTATACACTGACAAAAATGGAAGCATTTTTTTTGCCCCCATGTGCCTTAGAACCTAACTGGGAGATGCCACGTATACATGCATGGGTAGATAGAAGATAATTTTGTGGGGTAAATACCAGTTAGTTTCCAGGGACATTCAGAAAAGCCTTCATATAGACAGTAGCACCTAACTTAATCCCTGAAGGAAACTAGAGATTCTCCAAGATTAAGGGGAAGAGGAAAGAAGACCATTATAGGTATGGGAGATGGCCAGTGCCAAGGTGAGAGATGCAGGGTTGTATAAAAAAAAAATTAAGAAGACCAGTCTGGAAGGACTGGGAAGGTTGGGAAATGTAGGTTGGAGTCAGATTTTTTAAAGGTCTTTAAATGCCAAACAAAGAAGTTTATATTTGAGCCTAGAAGCAACACAAAGCTGCTGGAATTTGAGTAGAAGAGTAACATGGTCAGCACTTAAGGAAGACCATTTTGACAGCTGTGTGGAGGATGAACTGAAGAGGGGGAGAGACTCAAGGCAGGGAGACCAAATAGGAAGCTACTACATGAGTCTAGGAAATCAATAACCACTTATTAACGACCTACTATATGCCAAGCACTGTGCTAATGGTTGGATACAAAAAGGGGCAAAAGAACATCCTCAATCCTCATTGAGCTCATACTCTAATAAGAGAGAAAACAAGCAAACAAATACATACAAACAAGCTACACACAAGAAAAATAAAAGAAGGAAGGCATTAGAATTAATTTTAGTTGGGAGGTAGAGATGAGAAAGGATGGGCTGTTTTGAAAGGTGTTTGGTAGGTATGTTTGAAAGCAGCAGGGAAGGGATCAGTAGCACATAGAGAATGAATATTAGAGATTAAGAAGGAATAATAATAAAATATGATGGAGAGGACATTAGGGGATGAGATCAGTTAATCAATAGGCATTTGTTAAGTATCTACTACATGCTAGGCACTATGCTAGGTACTGGGGATATAAAGACAAAACAATCCCTACTTTCTCTCAAGAATATACATAGGTGCGAGAGCCTTGACGAGGACAAGAAGAGATTGGGATAAAGGAGGAGAGAATGGAGGGATGATGGTAAGGGGCTTTGAGGTAAAGACAGGGGGTGGTGTAATTTTCTTCCAGACAGGAATTCAGTATCTCTGGGACTGAGAGAGTAAGGAGGAAGTGGGGATTTATTAATCATAGGAAAAAGTCCAGGCAGAGAATTCACAGTTTGTACTGGACCTCACCTTTGTGGTATGGGAATGGTCTAACTTTACTAGACCTCTGCTGAGTTACCCTGAGGTCTGGCTATGCCCATCTGCCCTGCCACAACTTGTTTAGCTGTTCTTCAGGTGATGAGTATCACTTTATTTTCCAGTTTTTTGCTCCAGCCATAGTATCATGAAAAGTGAGGATATTAATATTTTTGTACAACATAGGTCCTTTCCCTTTTTTCTTTGATATTTTCAGGGTATATGCCTAGTAATAGCATTATTGGATCACATGGGGGTATAGAGTTTAGTTGACTTCTGGAATATACAGAACTTAAAATAATTAACAAATAAACACATGAGTTGCTTTTGTTATTTGTCTCCTTCCAGGGCTGTTCACAGTTCTGTCACCTTTAGCTTAGTTTTCCTTTCTTTTCCCATTTTTTTCTTAATATTGTTGTAATTGGTGTGCATACCCTTCTGATTTTGTTTATTTCACTGAATTAAGTGCACTTTATTGCAATCAACCTCAACTCATGGTCTAGTCCAGGTGTGATAGTAATGGCAATTAAAGATTCCCCTGTATTGGCTTGGTTTTCAAATTGATTGTGTTAAAACCCAGAGCTTGTTAATCCCACCTGTGGGATGGACTTGTTGATGTGAAAAGAAAGTCCCGAACTGGGAGGAGCTGGTGACGTAGATTTGGAGAGATAAGAGAGAGGCGGAAGATTTTTTTGGAAGCAGCACCTCGTGGAGAGAGAGAGAGACTAAGAGAATTGCTGGTGGCCGCTTTGAATTGCCCTGGACTTTTGAGACCTGCCCCCTGAGATGCCAAGGACTGAGGAGACATGGCTGTTTTGCTGGTACTTTGTCTGTCTGTTTTGATGTTGTTTTGCCAGATTTGTCCACTGGTGAAAGACAGTCCTTTTGTTGAAGAAGTCCTGGAACCTGGCTGTTCGCTAAGAAGCCCTGAGACTGTCCTGCAGACAGAGAGTGAATACTGTCCACTGGTGAGGGACAGTGCTGTTGTTGCAGGGGTCTGGAGACTGTCCTGCAGACAGAATGAATACTGTCCACTGGTGAAGGACAGTGCTGTTGTTGCAGGGGTCTGGGAGCCTTTCTGTTGGTTCAGAAGCCCTGAAGAAGGATTTTCTTGTTGTATGTTTACAGAAATCCTGGGAGAGGGCTTTGCTAATATGTTCAGGGGTTCTAGGACTGTTCTACAGACAGAGGATGAATTCATGAAGGGACTGGCAATGTATCTTATGGCCTTGCTAAGCCTTGTCTCCCCAGGAACTAAGATTGCTGAGAACTTGCCTCGTGTCAAGATGAAGAAAAGACCTCCATTTGGGTATTAAGTGCTGTGTTTAAACTTGATGTAACTCTGGCATAGATTCAACTGTGATCCAGGGGTGGGGAACTTTTGAC
>NW_027185890.1:6988708-7003460 GCF_028583685.1 Petaurus breviceps papuanus
ATTGGAAGGTCCTGGGGTGGGGTAGTACTTGGAGATTATTTAATCACACTTAGTAAATGCTGTATTTTGAATGATGTCATGTTTTGATCTTCTCTGTTCTTGGTTTGTCACTGAATAAAATAGAGAGCACCTATGCTGGTATTTTGAACCTGGGAAGTTGCCTTTGCTTGGTATTACATTACACCAGGTGAGATATTTGCCTATAATTTGTTTGCCTTCAGCTTTGACTTTAGACTATGTGGTCCTTCTTTTTAATTCTTCGAGAAATTTTCCCTATCTCTTTACGGAGAAGGACAGAGTTTCTTTTGCTATTAGAAGATCTACAAAATGCCTTTCCAGAGCCTCTCTGGAGAAAAGAGTAGGAAGAAAGCTTGTATTACAGGTTTCTTTCCCCAGCCCATTCTAATTCTTTGCTAATGTGCTGACTTTCAAGATAGTGACTGCACAGTGTTCTTTCCCCTCCCATGCCAGTCTAGATTTGATTTAATTTAGCAAACATTTATTAGTCACCTGTTGCATGCAGAGCACCTTGCTGGGCTCTGGGGATGCCAAAACAGGAAGGAAACACTCTGTGCCCTTCAAGGACCTCAAGCTCCATTGGAGGTTGAGACATATCTCTCAAAGTATTCTAGGCATCCTCCCAGAGCTTATGCCTCCTTATTTCACTTACTTTCTCTGCTGCTTATAGATGGGTTATACTGGTTGTCAGAAGACAAAGGGAAATAGGTGGTCACATTATATGAGTAGGGGCACCACAATCCCACAAGCCACTCCTGAGTCTATAAAAATGATTACTGACCTAGTATGTATCTTGCACTATACTAAATTATGCAACATACAAGAAAAGTAGAAAACACGGTCACTGTCCCTAAGGAATTAAGTCTGGTTGAAGAGACAAAGTAATATACCTTGAGTTCTTAGGTGCTAAACCATGTGATACTCATGTTAAATGCTGTTGTTTATAGAAAGGAGGGGCCCTGTGTGAAAGAAATCACAGGGCCAGTCCTTATCTCAAACAATGCAGGGTATGTTCAGTTGGGGAAAGACTGGAAGCAGGAAAGACAACTAGGAAGTTGTTAGAGAAATGAGGTGATGAGGCCCTTGTAACTGTGAATGGAGAGGAATGGATGACTTCAGAGTCATTTTGAAAGAGGGAACAGGTTTTGGTAACATTCTATATCGGCAATGAAGGAAAGAGAAGAAAGCATTTTTTAGGCATTTCTGACCAACTACTCTTCCCACAGGAGCTGTATGAGGCCATACCACAAGATGATATAAAGTCCTTGACTGACAGTATTAGGAGGGGGAGAATTGGGCACCCCAGTTCAGAACAAAAGCTGTTTCCACCCTCTGGGATCTCCTGTGGCAGGCACCACCACAGGCACAGACCCTGCTGGATCTCTTGCTTGGAGAGGACAATGACATAGGAACCTGTGGCTGGCCTTTGCAGAAGCTATTGATCAACTTTATTAAAAAAGCACTGAAGTCTCTAAAGGGTCCCAGTCCTGTTGCCCCTGGGGTAGCTAATGCCATCTATGGGACTCTGCATATACTATGCTGCCCTTCAGAACCTCTTGGGATTGAATGGCATCTCCTGTGTGAGGAGATGCTTAGAGCTTGTGAAACTGAAGATGGTCCCCTTCAAAAGGAGCAAGTATTGGGGTGCCTGATAAGGAGAGCTAGCTGGAGCCTGGTTGGCATATATGGCAATATCTACGCAGAACAGGTGAAGGAAAAGCCATTGGGTTAAAAAACACTGAGAAAAGATAAGTTTTTTCTCTTCTCCACCCTGTCTGTATCCAGAGATCAAAGCTTTTCCTATGCTAAATTCTGGTATGCTAACTTCTTTTGGGTTCATATCCTCCAGTCTATGAAATCTGGCAAGAAAAACTATGTAGTAATGGGGATTAGGAGTGTTGGGTATTAGTTAATAAACTAAGGTGGTGGTAGTAGGAGACGGATCAGTTATTAGCAATAAGAAAGAACCATTTTTTTCAGAACAAATAGAGAAATGGGAAAGTTATGGAAAGTTGTAAAGTGACAAACTCTTGTACCAGTTATTTAAAAATGCGGTTGATCATACGAATTGAGATCATGGTTTTTCCTCAGTAACTCCTGCTGTATTGTTGATTTCTAGTTCCATTTCAACATCTGGATCCTGAGAAGGCAATGCTGACTCTGTTCTCTAATCCTAATACAACCCAGACTTGGAAGATGGCTTATTTTTTACTGTTTTGAGTAGCCACAAACACCTTCTGGAGTAGATCCTGGTATGAGCAACTCAGGTTATTCTGTAATTCATAGAAAATCACAGAATTTAGCATTGTTGGTCCAATCCATGCCCAAGGAATTCCCCTTTATATCATCTCTGGTATTCAGACTCTGTCTGAAGACTTCAAGTTAGAAAAAACCTCATCACCTCCCAGTTCCGCTATTCTACTTTTAGACAGCTCTAGTTGTTAGAAAGTCTGCCAAGTCATCCAGCCTGGATTTGTGTCTTCCCATCCACTTCTCTTGAGAACTGAACAAAACAATTCTCATTCCTCCTCTATTTACAGCCCTTCCAATACCTGAAGACAGTCATCATGTGCCCCAAGAGTCTTTTTCTTCTCTAGGCCAAACATGCCCATTTCTTTTAACAGGAGTCTATATGACATAGGCATGAGAGCTTTGGTTGTTCTCTGCATATTCTCTGGATACCAGCCTAACATTCCAAAAAGGGTCTGACAAGGACAGAGTACAGAAGGACTCTTCCTTATTCCTGGAAGCAAATGCCTCTCTTGATGTAGCTCCAGGGTGTCTGATTACTAGCCTGTGCCACACTGCTGAGTGGTATTATTGAGTTTGCAATCCACTAAAGCCCCCACACCTCTTTCAGACCAACTACTCTCTAACCATATTCCCCCATCATGTACTTTTAAAGTTAATTTTTTGAGCCCAATTATAAGTTCCCTGCTCCTATCAAATTTTATCTAATTAGATTCAATCCAGTGCTCTTGCTCCAGGGCTACTATCACATAGAAGCTGCTTCAAGTAGTATCTGAGCAACAGTCTGGGATGATTGTCTTAGGGTATCCACCAGAGCTTAGTTATGACCCACTGCTAAGTCCTAAGAAAGATGCCATATTTTTGTTTACTGATTCTGTCATCCAGCATATTAGCTACAAGATTTCCTGGCTTTGTGTCATTAAATTTGATGAGTGTGCCCTCTGTACTTTTATCCAAGTCATTGTTAAAAATGTTAAACAACACATATCCCTAGGGTACTCTGTCCCTGGAGATGTCCTGCCTAGTGAAATTGAGCTATTAATGGAATGACTACTATGAATTTGTCCATTTCAGCAGTTATGTCCACATTTCTCCATGTTCTACACATAATTTGAACTACTTATCAAATGCTGAACTACTTTATCAAATGTTTTGCTAAAAAGTCTAGGCAAACTATGTTTATGCATTCTTCTCACCTAAAAGTTTAGTAATCCTGTGGGGAAAAAAATAAGGTTAGTCTAGCACAGGAGTGGGGAATACGTGGCTCTCTAGGTCCTCAAGTGTGACCCTTTGACTGAATCCAAACTTCCCAGAACAACAAAAGGATTTGTCCTATAAAACTTGGACTCAGTCAGAAGGCCTAGGTCTTAGAAGACCACACATGGCCTCATCGAGGCCTCAGGTTCCCCACCCCTGCTCTAGCATACTTATTAATTGATGAAGTCACACTTCTCTTTGTAATCTCCGCTTTGCTATATGTTCACTGACTAGTTTCTAAAATGATCCATTCTAGAATTTTCCCAAGAATTCAGACTTATTGGCCTGTACTTTTTAGACTTTATTCTCTTCCTTTTTTTGTCCACATTTGAATTACCTCTCCTAATTTTTCTCAGCTTTTCAGCTATTACTGACAGTGGCTTGCTAGCCTCTCACATTTAGCCATTCTCTCTCTCTCTCTTTTTTTTTTGCTTTTTGGAGGGGGAAGGGAAGGTCAATTGGGGTTAAGTGACTTGCTCAAGGTTACATGGCTAGTAAGGGTCTGAGGTCGAATTTTAACTCAGGTCCTCCTGACTCCAGGGCTGGTGCTCTTTTTACTGGACTACCTAGCTGCCCCCATTTAGCCTTTCTTTAAGCATTGGAGGATGGAGTTTATCTGGGCCAGGTGACTTAAATACAACAAAGATGACTAAGTGCTCTCATTATCATCTTACTTACTTTGGATATCAACTCCCTGTATCAACTCTCTGTCAGCTATTGTTCGGTCATTTCCAGTCCACAGATCTTTCTTCTGGACAGAGAAAACAAAAGCAAAGTAAAGGCTGAGTCACTCAAAGTCCTCTCTTTTGTCATTTATACTCCCTTCACTCCAAGTAGCAGTCTTATCTCTTCTCGAAATCCCTTTTTGGTGTCCATAGCTCCCTTTATCAGCCCCAGCTCATTCTGGACTTTAGTATTTCTGACACTTTTTATAGGACTGTGCCACTCTTTTATTCATCTTCTTTTACATGCCTGTGTTTCCATCTTTTGTTTATGTCTTTTAAATAATATAAGTTGGTTGGTCAGTTACTTGTGCAGCTGCAGCTTACTCTTCAGATAATTCCATTTTTCTTCTTCATTGGGATCATTTCCCTTGGTCTTCAGAATTTTTCATTCTTCCTGGGTTACCTTTCCCTATAGAATGGAGTCCTGCTCATCCTTTCCCTGAAGTTTTCCTGAGACTTAGGTTGCATGAAAACTACACTCAACTTTTCTTCCCTTCAATCACAACCTCTGGGAAGGAGTGGTTACTTCCTCCAAGGATCCCACCATTTCCACCCCAATTCCTCCAGCTCCTCCCAGTTAGTGAGAATTAGATCCAATATAGAATTTCCTCTTTTTGAGGAAGGATAAAATTATTATTATTATTAAATTTAAAATATTATTAATGCAGATCAGGATGTTATTAGCTATTCTCCTTTTGGCAGAGGGAGAGTTCCAAAAATCATATAGATCACTTCTCCATGCTAGGTCTATGATCTATTTCCTGAACTCTTTCTGTTCAGATGGGTCTATGGCATACAGAATTGTTTATATTTCTTCTTCCATTGTCCACATGTTCTCCACTATTCTTACCTACTCACATTCCTGGATTTCTTCACATGAGAATAACTTATTAATATACAGTGCTTCTCTACCTCATTCTTCTTCCCCTTTATCTGTCCTATATCTTTTTAAAAAGGTACTCCCTTCTATAGTCATATTCAAATAATGTATTTTATCCCATCAGTCTCAGTGATGCCTCAAGCCAGATTTGCTACCTTATGTTAGAAAAACTAGTTCCTCTTGCTTCTTGCTTAAACTTTGAGTATTTATAGGTAGTTGAGAGCATTGTGTTCACTACTGGATCTTTTCTTGGATTTTATCTTCTACAGTTTCTGAGTGTCTCATCTCCTATTCTTTCCATGGTATCTAGCTTTGAAAATTGCCTAAAGCTAGGCAATTTTCTCCCTTTCCAATCCTTTTTTAGTTTAAAGTCCTTTTTATTAAGTTTGCATTTGCCAAACTAAGTGTTCATTCTTTTCTACTTTTATTAAATTTAGTCCAAACATCTCTAATAACTGTATTTAAGTCATGGTATAGAAATCCAAATCCCATTCTCAGACACCACTATTTTAGCAAACTGTTTACTTCCCAAATTAATTTTTCTTTTGTACCGTTTGCTATCAGTAAACTACAGTGAGAAAAAAACAGCCTGTACCTATATCATCTTTAATCTCTTGTTCAAAATCTCATAATCTTTGGCGATACTTTTTAGACTCTTTCTGGCAATATTATTTGTGCCTATATGAATTGCTAGAATTGTGCTTCAGACTTCCATTTTGATAAATCTTAGATACATGCCACTGGAAGACAAGAGACTTCTCTATTGTTGTTAGCATGTCAGCAAATAACTGCCTCAGTGTCCCTAAGCAGGGCATCGTCAGTTCCACTCTTCGACTCGTATTGGAGGATTTCTCCTGATCGCTTCAGTGGTTCTGCTGTGATTCCTTGGAAGACAAGCAGCTGCCTCTCCTCTTCAGAACTTCCCTCTCTTCAGGATCAACCTTAAGTCTGTTATATAGCTCTAAGTATGCAGCTGCCTTTTTCCTTCTCTTCCTATGATGTATAGTATTCTTTCATCCTCCATCTTCTTGACTAGGGTTTAGTCTCCCTACCTCTACCTCAAATTCCCCTCCCCTCATCCTGCCTTTTTTTTCCTACTGAAACTCTGCTTTCATTTCTTTTTTTTTCTAGAAACACTTAAATGACACTAATTGCCTGGAATATAGAGAGGCATTCCTCAGGTCCCTTCATCTGGTCTTCAAGGGGGAAGACCAGTCTATACTTGGAACACATCAGTCACTTGGCTGTGACAGAAATGCAAACATTTGCGTAATTAGTGCAAGTCACTACAGAATACTCTCTCATTCCCCATACCAATTGTGATGTTTTTAGACTTGGGGGTTCTTTGGCTACTTCAGGGTATTTTATACTGTACCCCTAACGACTTGGCTTCACAGCTATTTAACACCTATTAATAACCTTTCTTTCTTTGGTATCTATTCCACAGCTACACACTCTTCCCCTACTCCTCTGCACTAATTTCCTCTTTCACCTACTTATTTATCCCAACAACCTATCCACTCTAATAATTTGTTTTATCCTCTAGTTTGTTCCACCTATATTTTTTTATTTTACTTTGCAGTTACCTTCTCCTGTCCTTTCTCCTGAGTCTCTCTTCAAGTCTCATTTTATCCTCATTAATCTTCTTTGGCCTTGTTCTTTTCCTTTCTTCATCCTCTCATAGAAACTGGGACCAAGATTATGCTCCTTTTCAAATTTTCCTTAATTTATCCCAAATTTCTCCTCAAGTACAAACCTCTCCTTATTCTTGCTCAGTGTCTTGCTCCTTAATTCAGCTCAAATGCTTCTCTCCTCTCCCAGGGATAAGAAGGAAACCAGAGAGCTTGCACCATTGATCATCAGATTTGGTTCACTAGGCATTATAAATATGATTGACTGGAATAAATAATACCATCCAATAAACATTTATTAAATGTTTGTCTTGTTCAAGGCTCTGGGCTATAGCTTGAGGCTATAAAGACAAGAAGCTTTAATTCTATTGAAATTACATCATTAGAGCACCAGATTTTCAGAGCCTGAATTTGAGTCCCCTAATTTCTATGCGGTCTTGGGCAAGTTACTTAACCTCATATATAAGATGAAAGGGTTAGACCATAACCACAAGATCGCTTCTTGCATTGGATGTATGATCCTCTGTATTCAAATAAAAAGTACAAAGTTGAAAGATTGTGTTTTATAGCGGAAAGAGTACTAGATTTGGAGTAAGAGGACTTCTGTCACTTAATCATCTCAGTGACCTCAGGTAGTTTAATCTCTCTGGGACTTAGTTTCCTCATTTTTCAGATGATAAGGTTTGACTAAATTGCCTCTATGGTCTCAGCTCGAAATCTATGATCTTTTTTTTTTTTAAGCAATTGGGGTTAAGTAACGTGCTCAAGGTTACACGGCCAGTTATTTTCTGGGTGTGATGCTAAGTATCTGAGCCCGGATTTGATCCCCAGGTCATCCCAACACTGGAGCCAGTGCTCTTACTCGCTGTGCTACCTGGCCGCCCTGAAATCTATGATCTTAATAAAAAGTATTTTCAAGAGGAAAATATCATTAATAACAGGGAAGAGGGAGAGGTATGAGGAACAGCCTCAAGTAAGAGGTGGCACCTGATTGGTGCTTTGAAGGAAGCCAGGGATTATCCGAAGTAGAAGACTGAAGAGGGAATGCATTCCTGATGTGCAGGACCCCTTATATAAAAAAGGTCCCACAGCATAACATGTGATTACATTGCACACATATCTTGAAGTAAGCAGAATGTTAGGAAAATCTAGTGGTTACTCTAGAAAAAGGATCACAGTAGGCCAATAATTCAATAGGCCTGATGCCATTTTTTCCTATTCTTTACATGAGTTCATGAGATTCAGGACACGCATGGAGAAGTAAAACTTTTCCCTGTAGGCTACAGTTCCCTTTGGCAGAACCTGAAAATCAGCCCCACTCAATCTGCTCTCCATCTTTGTAATTGCCAAAAAGCCCTGCACTAGGAAACTGTCACCTTTATAGTTCAAGCCAAATTCATTTAGATTTTTTTGTGGGTTTGTCAGTCTTCCATAATCCTCTTCTTGGACTTCAGATGACAGCACTAACACTATTAAAGGAAAAAGACTTTTCAGGTCTGAGTTGCTTGCTGGATAGAGAATTCAGGCCTCTCAATCAACTACTTGTGCTTCTGGGATGGACTTATTGTCAGAGCTTGGAGTCAGCTAAGATTTTGCTCCAGACCCTCCGCAGGACAGAGTTAATAATTCCATTCTGAAGCCTTGGATTTCTCTAGTGCTTTCTATTTGTCCAGTGCTGGGTTGTGCTAGTTGATGGCCCCAGGTGTCTGAATCAGCATTTCTCCTTTCTCTCATTTGAAAGCAGAATCAAGAGTGTGACAAGCTCCTCAGAGATGCCTGTGATGGTTTGTCAGCACATGTTGAGGTCCTAGAGTGGTGTCTGCAGCAAAACAGGTGAGGATTCATGATTCCTTCTCTTGGTCACTTCTCCATCCTGTAATAAGAATAATAAATCTTTTTTGATGATGCTGCCCATCAACTCTTCTAGCTTTCTTCAACGTGAACATATAGTTGCTAGTTTTTCTCTGTCCATAGGAGATTGATATAAATAGCATGTTTCCCTGAACTCAGCTCACCTGTAGTTCTAGTATTGCCTCCTTCCCACCTTATCAGGTTTTCCAGAAGTAGAGGAACAATAGAGGAGAATGGTAGTCTCTGTTTGGTCACTGTCCCTAGGACATTTGCAAAAAGTGCTACATTCCAGGGAAGTTTCTGTCAGCAGACATTAGAAGGCTTAGTACTAAGGGGCTTGTCCTTCAAGGTTTTCTGGAGTCACACTGATGATGGGTACAGACAATTTCCATCCTAGATCTGGCTCTTTTTCAATGCTAAGAGAGGTAATATTTGTGGTCTGAGGACTAAAGCAAGAAAGATCAATGAGGAAAATGAAATCAGGCTCTCCCATGGCAGTACTTTGAAACTAGCCCCCACTTCCTCAATCTTCTCTTCACAGCCTTGCCATACCAGAGAGAGAGAGAGATCTTGCATCACTTGTATGGTGGAGACAGCCATTCGGTGCTCTGTTCCCTTCATCACCTCACAAACCTTCCTGCTCTTAGGGAGGAAGATGTTCTCAAGCTACGGCAGAAAGTTTTCATCAAGAACCCAAAGCAGAATCAGTGGAAGTGGAAGTGAAGGTGGTCCAGGTCATGCCCATGCCATGCAAACTGAAGGTCTGGCCAAATGACCTCACTCAGTCACTTTGCAATCCTTTCTCCCTTTTCTCTGGAGTATTGGAACATACCTGGCCATTTCATGTATTTTTTTTTCTTTTTGTTCCTGCTTGGTTCCATGTACCATTTCTTGGAAGCCACAACCATCAAAAGAGGTTTAGAACCAGTTAAGTTTTACATTTTCAGTCCTATCTGCATGTAGAGGAAATATCTAATCATAAAGATAAAATAGAGGTAATTATTGGACTTTTTTTTTATCCTGCTTTAAGGATCTACAACATGAAGGGGAGTTCTTCATCAAACCTGAATCTAAAGTAATTCAGTTGGACACATCTCAGTGGCCCTTACTGCTAAAGGTAAGTAATATAAATGTTATACATCAAATAATTGCCTTGTGATTTTATTGGTTCTGTTTTAATTTATTAAATCAGTTTTGTGCACAATCTAAACTTCAGTTAATTTTGTAAACTGGGTTCCTTTTCTGTATACCTGTAAATTCTAGTGCAAGGCAAATGTGATATGTGCATTTTATGAAAACAGTTCTATTTATATCTATTGACAGTTTTTCACATCTTCTATAAAACTACGGACAGCTTTTTGTTTTGTTTTCTTTTTAAAAACAAAAACTTGGAGAAGGCACTGTGTATTGTCTAATTTAAAAATTAGGGGGTTGAATTTTTCTTTGTACTATATGACTTATGATCTATTAGCTAAAGAGAGATTTTGTTTCTTGTGCTGATTTGTTCATAAAGCCTGCCCAGAGAGGCTGTACCTATGTCTGCGTTCTCAGTGGAGAGTAGCATAAATTTGACAATGTACAATCACCCTTCCCCCTCCCCTCACCAGAATCAAATAGCACAAGTTGTATCAGTTACTTAAAGCACTTAATTTCAATTCTCTCCTTCATTGTTTTTAATTTTAAAGTAGTGCCAACTAAGGTTGGAAATCAGTACTGCAGGTAAGAATGTTAGAATTTTGAAAACTAAATATCTGGTAGATACCATAGTGTACAAGCAGAAATAGAAAGTTCGCAAACTAAGAGAAATCCATTTAAGAGGTCCACACACATCTGCAACGTGATGGCTCAGAAAAATGGTTTAGACTCCCGTGGTTTTGTTTATTCGTTGGATTTTCATGTTGTTGGGACCAGTTGGTCTTACTGGTCTAGAAAAGGATCAGTCTAAAAATTGAGAATTTACTTGTTAATTGAGTTTGATTTGTGTCCTATCATCGCTTTTTAGACCTTTGATACACTAAATGTCAGGACATCCCACTATACTCCCCTCCCTTCTGGATCTAACCCTCTCCAGAGAGAAATTACAGACTATATCAGGTAAGTTGTTTTGCCAGTAGTGACTTTTCATTACCCTTCAGTTCAAACCTTCTGCATACTTCTATTAAAACCATTAAAATAAGCAACATATTTGAAGCAATATCATCCTTCCTGTTTGGGGGAAGGGGGTGCTTTTAACCCAAGCAGATGGCCACAGGGGGGCAATTTACAGATAAAATCCTGTTATAGCAAAGGGCATGACAAGGTTCTGTATAACAGAAGTATGTCCATGCAGACTGCCTGTGGCATGACACCTGAATTAATGTGGTGGCAAGGAATTCTACTTAACCAGCAGGTACAACATTGTTTCTCCAGTCCCTGATTGGGGATCATTTGCTCAGTAAATGTACCTGTTTACATGCTGTTATTACTTCAGGAAGAGAGGGAGAGAGGGGAGCTGTGTGCAGTGAGAGCTTCACAACTCTTGTGCTTCCCACTGAGCAGCAATTACCCCATGGTGATTCTCATCTCTGTGCACCTGAAAAATTCCCAAACATACCTGCTCACCCATACACAACACCCTAATATTGTCAGTCGGGGGTGGGTGGGGTAGGAGGGAGAGAGACAAGGTTAAACACTTCCTCTGACTTCAGGTTCATAGGCCTTGGGCTCCTGGTAGGAATCAGCCACACAGCACCTGGGAAAGTGCTCTCCAAATGACAAAACCAGTCTCCTTATAAGTAATTTGGTCAAGTGAAGTTTGTTATACTGAGATTTTCCTGGTATCATCAAAGCAATGGCAGACAAGCACCCAAAGCAAGCCAGTTGTGCACAATGTGTGCATTCTACCAATGCAGAAATTAGTCAGAAATTGATCAGGCGACTGAAAACATAGCTTTTCTTGCTTGGTCTACTAGATCGATTGTTGAATGCTGATGAACCCTGACTGATGTTGAGCCCTGATTGTCATCTGTTCTTGGCACTGTGTGTAAAACAATCTGTCCATCTCTATTCTTTTTTTTTATAATAAATAAATTTTCTATACCAATGCCCATTAAGGATAATTGGGTAAAATCAGGAAGTTTGAAGAGACAAGAAAGCAAAAAGTGTTAATAACTGACTGATGATGAAACAAATCTCCATGAACCTAGAGTCCAAGTACCAAAACAGAAGAAATGAAAATATGACAATAGCTAGTCATCCTGGTGCCCTGTTATGGTACCAAAATTTTTTTTAATAGTTCCATGATTTCTTGGCAGATTACAAAGGCATTTTCAAACAATTCAGCACATTTAGAAACAAAACTTGAATTTTTAAGAGCAAAAATGTGATGAACTGAAACAGTTCCCCAAATACTAGCTTATGTAAGTAAAGGGGAATTATGAGAATTGGTGTGAATCAGCCTCTAAGGTGAGCTATCCCATCCATTGTTCCCAGTTATCAAAGAATTATTGATAGCAAATCACTTTCTTGCTAAGTTTTTATTACATTTTAGACCAATTTTATTCTTTGTATTTATTTTTAAATCAACATTCTCTTTGGTGCCATGTAATCATAGGCATTTAAAAGCATTTAAAGACATTTTGTTTGTGAACTACTGGGATGGGTAGAATTAAATTTGGTAAGATGACCTTTTGGGTGGTAATCTTGGGGGCTTACTAGGAAAAGAGGAAAGAAATGGTATACTAATATCTTAATTATAACAAAATTTTCATTGTAGGACAGGTTTCATTAACCTTGACAAACTCTCCAATCCCTCTTCCCATGAGGTAGTTGCATGGATCAGGCGAATACTCCAGGTTGAGAAGACTGGCCACCGTGGTACTTTGGATCCAATGGTGACTGGCTGTTTAATTGTGTGCATAAGAACAAGCTACCTGATGGGTCAAATCTCAGCAGAGTGCAGGTATGGCCGTTTGTTTTAAGGCTTTCTAGTCAATGAAATAAGGTGGGAGTTGCTTTAACCTTCTCGGCTTGGTGAGAGCTCACAAAACTACCACTTGAGTTGTGTTTTCTTTAACACCTTTCTCTTCTAGGTCCCTTGCAAAACTGGGAGAGGAGGTGCTCGGGTATTTGGCCACGTGAGGCCCAGCCCAAAGGAGTTATCTACACCACACCTCACCTCATTGTCCTTCTCTTTTCAGGCAAAGAGTATGCGGGAGTTAATCCCACTGCACAATGCTATTGAAAGCAAGGTTAAGCTTTCCAGAGTAAGGCTCCCTGAGGATTAACTGCTGTCACTGAAAAATATTGGGGGCAGGTCCCTTTTCCTGATTTAAGAATTGGACTGCCTGCAGCTCTCTCAAGGTTATTGGCAGCTCTCCTGAGCTTCCTTACTTTGCAGTCTCTGTTTTTCCTTCAGTGAAATGCAGTTTCCTCAAAGGCAAGTGTCCATTCAATTGGCCTAATGCCTAGTCACCTATTGGTGCTTTATCAATGTTTTTTGCAATGGCATCAATAAAATTTAGATTTTGTTTCATTTCTCTAGCTGTGGCTGTTACTTGGTAATAGTTTGTATATGTTGTAGCTGTCTCTTAACTTTCACCAGACAGGGAACATGGCTACATTGTCTCTCTTGGTGAACAGCTTTTCTAATTGGCCTTTCTGGAGCCTCTCAAAATCTCCTAAGGGTTCCTGGCAATTGCTTTAAACTGTCTTAGATATGCCACAGGATATGGCTGTATTGTAGTAGCAAAGGTTGTTTGGGAATTTGATTACTATTGTAAAGCTGTCAGTTTTTTACTTTGTTTTTCTTAACGATATACAGGTAAACAATGTTAAAAACAATATGGGTATGAATAAACATTTGAACTCGCAACCTTGAATTGTGTAGTGTAGATGAGATAAAACTCTTTCAAGGAGAGTATGGTGCTTTTAACTTGCTGTGCTAGTGACTTGGTATTTCTTTGTCCCCATGATATGTTGTCGTTCCCCCCCATCCTAATAAATGAACATTTTTCCTCCCCTCCCTCCCAATATAATAGATTTAGCAACTTGTCGTTAAATTCCTAGTCTAAAATTGAGTCTTTTATATGTGCTTATGAGAACATCTTGACTTGAGGAGGGATGGGGAAAAGTACTCCATTTTAAATGGGTGTTTGTATTAACAAGTCTCTGTGAGAGCATCGATCCTTATTTGAAGTTGGTTCTTAATGGGATTGTCTCAAGATGTCTCAAAGTTTAGAAAGGACCTTAATCTTTTTTCAAGGATGCTACAAATTATAATCAACCTTTTGGATGCAGGGATTTAAAACTTTGGAACCTTGCCCCTTAAATTTAAAGGAATTTTCTATGTTGTCTTAGGTGGTGTGTATTATGCTTAAAAATGTGTTTTCTTTTAAGGCATTGGAAACTTTGACAGGCACTCTATTTCAGCTGCTGTCATTGCTGCTGTCAAGTGACTACTCCAAGTCAGATCTATGAGAGCAAGATGTTAGAATATGACCCTGAAAAAAGATTAGGTAACTCAGATATAACTGGTTTGAAAAAAAAAATTATTAGAATGCCAGAGGGGCCATATCATTCCTTCCAATCTATTATCTTGAAATTCTCATTTGATCATTTGCAGTTGGAAATGGTGGGGAAGCACAAGTGTGAGCATACAATGCAGAGATGATCAAGCACATTGGATTATGGACTTTTAAATCTGTTTTCCTCATCTCTGTATTAGGTATCTTCTGGGTGTGTTGTGAAGCTGGAACATAATTCAAACATTATGTATCCATGTTGGTTTGTTACTTGGAGTTGGTGGTCAGATGCAAGAACTTCGCTGGATCCTCTCTGGAGTCATGGGGGAGAAGATGTTAGAGGTGAAGATGTTAGAGAACTCTTAGTTCTCCCAGATTTTATTTTTTTTTTTTTAATGCTTTATTAACTTCTGGTTTATATCATTCATTTCCACCAGATTTTGAGTTACAAATTTTCTCCCCGTTTTTCCCCCACCCATCCCCCCAAAACAGCAGTCCCACAGGATATCCCCACCTCCAATCTGCTCTCTCCCATATTTTCTCCCATATCCATTTCGACTTTTCCAGTGGATCTCTATGCCTCAGTGCCTGTACATCCCATTTCTTAATTACATGTAAGATGGTATTAATAATAGTATA